>NC_133761.1:39690000-40001250 GCF_036562045.2 Rhinolophus sinicus | reverse complement strand
ATAGCACCTACCCCCCTGAAGAGACAGCTGTTCCTACCCAGGATCCTAACAGGAATTACCAGACTCACTCCCAACCCAATCCCAACCACCTGAAGAGAGACCATATGATTAATTGTCTCCTTCAGGGAGTGAAGGTAACCATTCAGAAAGCTGTCAATTATGGAAAAGTTAGGGAAATCTACCAGGACCGCCATAAGAACCCAGCTGTCTTTCTCTCCCACCTTTCAGAGGCCCTAGAAACCTACACTGATATTAATCCTGACTCTCCTGATAGCACAGCTGTCTTGGCCATGCATTTCATCTCCCAGTCAGCGCCTGATATTCACAGGAAGCTTCAGAAACTAGAGAAGCATCCTCACACCCCCCCTCCCCCAAACAGATCTTTTAGAACTGGCCTTTAAGGTCTTCAACAATTGAAATGAGGAGAGTAGACAGACCCATAACCAGGCCTTACAGATGGTTGTTGCAGCAGTTTCCCAGGTTGTTAGGCTGGGTCGGCCCCAAAGGAAAGAACCCGGACCCCAATCCTCTGTGCAGCCTAATCAAACAGGTGCCTGTTTTAAATGTAGCCTCCCAGGACACTGGAGTCACCTTGTCCTAACCCAAAGCTTCCTCCTAAGCCTTGACCCCTATGCAGCCATGGTGGCCACTGGATGTTGGATTGCCCTCGAGCCCCTCAAATTTCAGGAACATCCACTTCCTGGCCCCAGTCAAACAGCATGCCTGCCATGGCACCAGCGGATGGAACTAATCTTTCCCTCCTGGGGACCCTCAGCATCGATGAAGAATAAAAGGGCCCAATCTCATCACATGCCTCGACCTCCACCATACACATGATGGAACTGCAGGTAACTCTCCTACTTGCTGGTAAGATGATTACTTTCCTTCTAGACATGGGGGCCACTTACTTGGCACTCCCCGAATTTTCAGGCAAGCTCTCTCCCTTTCTTGTCTCAATTGTGGGGGTCAATACAATACTTGCTCAACCCATGGCTACCCCAACCCTTTTATGTTCCTTAGAGGGACATGCTTTTAAGATTATCCACCCTGCTTCTTCCCCTTACTTCCTTTATACACTGCAGGGGCCACCAAAGGGGCTCTGGCCTTGTTGCCATTGGTAACAACAAGATTGATAGGGAGACTTGCTGGGCCACCCTCCTTGGCTCTTGAGAGCCTGTTACCAGTCACAGAGCCATTTGGGAGGGCCCCTGTCTTACCTCCGCTGATAAACTACCCCTAATAACTACGTCCCTTCTCCCTATTGCCATTTCCCGCCTCCATGCTGCCCCCCACACTCCAACTTTCCTCAGCCCATTTTGCTATCCTTACTTAGGTAAGTTTTCCCTGTTTCACCCTCCAACTCAGTCAGATTTGCTGTCCAATACAAGACCTAGCACTAGGCCTGATCATGTCCCAGGGCCAGGCCCCTGGGTCAGTAGTTAGCAGGGACGCCTGCCCTGGTCTGCACACTTCTCCTCAACCAGACCTGAGGAAACCAACAGTGGTACACCCTGCCATTTTCCCTTGTCCTCTGGGTGACTTAGAGGGTCTAGACTTTACCTCCTTTTGCCCCCTATCCTTTACCTCACCTTTCTCTTCTATCTCCCCTCCTCTGGACATGGTGACTGGAAAGACAATATTTTAAATTAATGCCTCTCACATTTTAGCAGACTAATCGCTTTCTAATCCAAGCTCTGAACTACTCTCTCCAGGACAAGCGCCCCCCACCCCCACCTCTTTGTCCTTGAAGTTTTGTTTGGGAATGTAACCCACCCCTTTGCTTCTGACTAACTCCCTTACAACATAGGCTCTGAACCTCTCTTCCAACCTAGGTATCTCCCCTCCATTCTATATCCTCCTGACTTCTGAGCCCCTCTTGATTACTCCCACTCAGAGGCCCATTGATCCTCTTACTGTTTGGCCCCTTCTTGCTCTTTCTGCTTATTTACTTTATCTCACCATGTTCTTACAAGAGCACCGTTACAGCCCCCTCACCCCAAACTCTAATTAGGGACCAGATCAATGTCCCCACTCAGCAGGTCACACTGCTCCTTTTCCTAAGAATAGTTACCAAACCCAGAGGGGGAATTTGTTAAGCCACATTTAGGCCAGGAGCAGAAAACTTATCTAAAAAGCCATCTTGTCTTGATCCTGTCTTGCCTTATCTCCTAGGGGCCTTTGATCAGCGGGCCTGGGCGGGCTTGGAGGGTCTGCAAGGCGATCTGTGGCCAGGGTGTGGAGCTGGAGAGCTTGGTCATGCCCTGAAACCCTTTGTCAATGAAAACCCTGTGAAGCATTGCCCCTCCTATAAAACTCCATACCCCTCTTTGCTCAAGGAGGTTATGATCTTTTCCCTCTGCTCTAGCCTGACCTCCCACAGCTCAAACACACCAAATAAATTCTAATAAATCATTCTTGGTTTCCTACTACTCATTTCTCCTGCCATGTCTAACACCAAGATGGCATAGTAGGTAAACACTGTGATTGTCTCCTCCTGTGAACAAATTAAAATTACAACTAAATTATAGAACAATCAACCTGGTGAATAATCTGAAGTCTAGCTGAACAGAAGTTTTATAATTAAGGCTATAAAAAGAAACCACATTGAGACTGGCAGGAGGGGTGGTGACACGAAACAGGTCAATCCCATACCTTAGTGTGGTGGTTGAGAATCAGGAAGGATATCTCGGCTATGGCGGTTCCCCCTGAGGAGCAAGAAACACCAGCCCTACACTGGGCTTCTCAGCTGGGAGTACTGATGCTGAGAAGAGAAACCCCCACAACATGTGGCTGTGAAAAGGAGTGGGGATTCTGACCATCTGAGTAGGACACAAGGCTGTTGGAAACCCAGACCTTCTCTTAAAGAGCCTGTACACAGATACACTCACTCTCAGGCACTCACCCTAGGCTCCGGCTGAGGGATAGTGATTTGGGGAGCATCAGAGACTTATGGGTGAGAATGAGTTGTGTGGCTTCAGGGTAAGGAGTGGAAGGACAGTTGTCATTTTTCCCTTTGTGGGGTCTTGTTCCTGTGCAGCCAACAGGCAGGCACCATCTTTACTGAGTTGAGCTCTCCCCCAATGCTGATGGTCAAATCTGAAACTGAATTGGTCTGGTGAGCTCTGCTCACTCCAACCTGGTGACTCACTGGGACCCCACCCCACCCAACTTGTCTAATACTGGAAGCACATTCTAGGCCAGCAGCCAGCCCCACCTGCATTGTACACTTTCTTGGACAACTCTCCGGAGTCCACAGGCCCAGGGCAGATGGTGGTGGGCTCAGTGTGCTGTGAGACTTTTGCTGAGTAGCTCCAGGCTCATCACTGGCACCATAGCAGAATCTACATTAATCTGGAAAGCACAACTTGTCCCACTCTGGTGACTTCCTGAGACTCTGTTTCATCCAACTCCCATACTGCCTGAAGCTCTATCAGTGTCTGAGCCTTACAGGCAGCTGGAAGGTGGCATCAGGCCTCAGGGTGTCCTGGCTCTTTGTGGAGGTACCCCCAGGCCTAATGCTGATAGCAGCCATTTTTGGTTCACAGCATGGCCTCTCCCATGTGCCTCCACATTTAGCATAGGCAGGGACCAACCATAGATTACTTTGTAGCTCTTAGCAGGTAGTCCCTGGCATGTCACAGGCAGTGTCAGAGCCCCTCTCAAGAGGCATCAGAACCAACATATTTAAGGTCATCTTCAGACTACAGCAGTGTACCACCCAATTAGCCCCACAAGTGGCACACACAAAGGGTCTCAATGAGCACCAGAGCTTGCTGGGGTGAACCCCACTGTATGGAGTAAGGCCCCTGCACAGCATCATGTAAGTTGTAGAAATGACCAAACCCAATAGCCATTAAGCCTGATGGTCAGTTCCATCCACTACAGTGCCAATAGCAATCAAGGCTCAACTATAAAAGGTGGGTACACATAACCCACACAGTGGACATTCCTGAAGCACCCAACACAAGTGACCAGGGAGACTGTGCCACTGGGCTCAACAGGGTACCTACTATATAAGGCCACCTGGCAAAGACTGGGAGATGTAGCAGAACTACCTAAAACACAGAAATAAACACAGAAAGGCAGCCAAAATGAGGAAACAAAGAAATACACCTAAAATGAAAGAATAGTCAAAAACTTCAGAAAGGAACTCAATAAAATGGAGGCAAGCAAACTATCAGTTACAGAATTCAAAACAATGGTTATAAGAATGCTCAAAAAACTTAGTGAGGACTTCAACAAAGAGGTAGCAATCATAAAAAATGAGATAGAAACCATAAAAAAGAACCAGTTGGAAGTGAAAAATACAATAGATGAAATGAAGAATGCACTAGAAGACTAGACGAAGCAGAGGATTGAATCAGTGATTGAGGAGAGAAGGTAGTAGAAAACACTCAATTGGAACAGCAAGAAGAAGAAAAAATTAAAAAATGAGGATACTTTAAGAGACCGCCAAGACAACATCAAACATAACAACATTCACATCATAGGGGTACCAGAAGACAAAAAGAGAAAGCAAGGGATTGAGAACTTATTCAAACAAAAATGATTGAAAACTTTCATAACCTAGTGATTGAAATAGCTATACAAACCGACGAAGTGTAGAGAGTATCAAACAGATGAACCCAAACAGGTCCACACCAAAACACATTATAATTAAAGTGGCAAAGGCTAAAGACAAAGAAAAAAATCCTAAAAGCAGCAAAAGGCAGCTAGTAACTTACAAGGGAGCTTCCATAAGATTTTCAGCTGATTTCTCAACAGAAACTTTGTAGGCCAGAAGAGATTGGCATGAAATATTCAAAGTGATGAAAAGTTAGGATCTATCACCAAGAGTACTCTATCCAGCAAAGCTATCATTTAGAATCAAAGGACTGGTAAAGATCTTCCCAGACAAGAAGAAACTAAAGGAGTTTATCACCACAAAACCACTATTATAAGGAACGCTAGAGGGACTTCCTTTGGATGAAAAATAAGATCAAAATATGAATAATAAAATGTCAATAACTACATATGGATCAAAATTACTTTCAATGTAAATGGATTAAATGCTCTAATCAAAAGAAATACAGTGGTTGAATGGATAATAAAACAAATCCTTTACATATGCTGCTTACAAGAGGCTCACTTCAGATTGTAAGACCCACACAGACTGAAAGTAAAGGATTGGAAGAAGATATTTCATGAAAATAAATGAAACGTGGGATGGCAATACTTATACCAGACAAAATAGACTTTAAAACAAAGGCTATACCTGGAGAACAAGAAGGACCCAGTAATCCCACTTCTGGGTATTTATATGAAGAAATTTAAAACACTACTTTGAGGTGATGTGTGCATCCATATGTTCATTACAACAATGTTTACAATGGCCAAGATGGAGGCAGCCTGGGTGTCTGTCAATGGATGAATGAAAAATGAGGAGATGGTGAATATATACAATGGAATATTGCTCAGCAATGGATGTAATGGGTTCTCGCCATCTGCAGTGCCATGGATATTTTGCGGAATGAAGCATGTCAGAGAGAGACAGATGTAATGTGATTTTGCTCAGATGTGGAGTCTAAAGACCAAAACAAACAAACAAGACAAAAACAAACATAGATGAAGAGAAAATTTTGATGATTGCCAGATGGGAGCAGGGTTGTGGGGTGGGTAAGAAAAGGGCAGGCATTAAGAAGCAGAAATTTGTTGTTACAAAGTAGTCATAGGTATGTAAGGTATAGCATAAGGAATACAGTCAACAATATTGTAATAACTATTTAAGGTGGCAGATGTATACTAGATTTATTGGGGTGGTAGATGGGAAGGGCATTGAGGGGCAGAGTGAAAAGGTGAAGGGATTAAGAAATACAAATTTGTAGTTACCAAATATTCATGAGGATGTAAAGTAAAACATAGGGAATATAGTCAATAATATGGTAGTAATTATGAGGTCTGATGATAAAGTTTGCGAATTTGTTGCAATGATGCTGCTAACCTTTTTTGATATCAGAGGAATTATTCATTATGAATTTGTACCAACTGGACAAACAGTTAACCAAGTTTGTTATTTGGAAGTGCTGAAAATGTTGCATGAAAAAGTTAGATGAAAACGACCTGAGCTTTGTGCAAACAATTCATGGCTCTTGCATCACGACAATGCACCATCTCACACAGCACTGTCTGTGAGGGAGTTTTTAGCCAGTAAAGAAATAACTGTATTGGAACACCCTCCCTACTCATCTAATCTGGCCCCCAATGACTTCTTTCTTTACCCAAAGATAAAGGAAATATTGAAAGGAAGACATTTTGATGACACTCAGGACATCAAGGGTAATACAATGATAGCTCTGATGGCCATTCCAGAAAAAGAGTTCCAAAATTGCTTTGAAGGGTGGACTAGGTGCTGGCATCAATGCATAGCTTCCCAAGGGGAATGCTTTGAAGGTGACCATAATGATATTCAACAATGAGGTATGTAGCACTTTTTCTAGGATGAGTTTGAGAACTTAATTGTCAGTTCTAGGTGGGTACTAGACTAGTTCGGGGGGGTGGTGTCACTTTTTAAATTATACAAATGTCTAACCATTATGCTGTATACCTGAAATTAATATAACATAATATTGAAGGTCAACTGTAATTGAAAAATTAAAAAAACAGAGGATAAGGTTAACGGGAACATGAGGTTTAAAATTCCAAGTATAAAACAAATAAGTCATGGTGAACAAGTAATGTTCAGCATAATGAGTATAGTCAATTATATTGTGATAGTGTCAGATGGTTGTTGGACTTATCATGGTGATCACTTCTTTAGGTGTTGAATAACTATACGGTATACCTGAAACTAACATAATAGTATATGTTAGCTATATTTTTAATAAAAATATTAACAAAGAAAAGTTATTAAGAAATTGTGAAATAAGTATGAATGAAATTATTTCTTTGAAATTTGCTTCAAGATAACTCGCTCAGAGGACAAATGGAAAGTTATAGGTGAAAGAAGAGTTGATGATTGTTTTAGCTGGCGCATAGAAACATGGTGATTTATTGTGCTCTTCTCTCTACTTTTGTGTATGTTTGAAATAATCCATAATGAAATGTTACAAAAGGAGAGAAAATGGCATGAAAATGCTTCTCTTCTTCATGCTGACAGATTAAATAAGACTGATGACCATATTTTAGAATTTTCCCAAGTATACTCAGCAGACAATAAAGTGACATGATCACTTAAGCTCAAACTGACTTAAATGCTACACAATAATAAGATAGTTCAAATATCTGTGAAGCTTCAAATAATGCTGGTTGGCTTTAATAGAAGTATCTTGAGTGTCTTACAGGAGCCCTGCTTAACATGACAAATCAATGTGATATAATTTACAAGCAGTACCCAGTATGTCATTGGGTCTTGCCTTTAAGACTAAGGTGACAAGAGATATTCACTCAGAGAGATGACTAACAAAAATGCTATTAGCTTATTAATTATTGATTCAGAAAAGCAGCATAGTAATGTGGTTAGAAACAAAAGATTTGAAATTAGACTATTCACCATTCATCATTCATCATTCACTATTTCTATTCACTGTCTGAGTGAATTTATTATTAGTTCCCTCATCTGAAAATTCGGGCTAATATTGCTTACCTCATAGTATGTTATGATGATTATAGACTTTGTACAGTACCTTGTATATATGAAAGTGCTCAATCACTGCAATAATTAATATTATTGGTTGGTGATGATTATTGTCTGAGAAGATGAAGCAGAATCCCCAGCTCAAAAGAGGCAAGCAGAAAAAGTCTAAAATTCTTTATGGAAGACATACAGATTTTGAGTTATCACTAACTAATGGAGCTCTGCTTTTTATGCCCAGCTGGAGAAACTACAAATTTCTTCTCTTCCAAGCAGCTCATACTTCCCAGGTAGGACACCTTGGAGCCTGAGCAGATGACTGTATGCGGAAGATGTAATTCTGATGAAAATAGCTTGCAGTACAGTGGGTCTTAAATATTGGCTGTGGAAGACCTATCCTATTGCCAAACTCTAACCATGTATTCTTTGATTAAAAATGCTACTGGTAAGACTGTCTGACCAACTTGTATTTTTGTCACTTTCTTTGCTTCATACACAGAACACAGAGGCACATAAGATGTATTTTAAGTGTATATAAAGGAGGGGAAGACAATATTACCACATGTGATTAGGGGTCATTTCACAAAGGAGATGACATTTGAATCAGATTTTGAAGGATTAGGGGTAATTTTAAAGGAAGACAAAATGGAGAGGATATTGTAGTCAGAGACAACAGAATGAGGAGAAGGTATGGAGACATGATCATTTGGGTAGGCTCCCATAAATTCTTCAGGCATGTGGAATAGTACAGGGTGAGGCTAGGGAGGTGGGTTGGAAGTATCTTTTATAGGACATTTTCTGCCTTACAGTTTGATTTTTCTTTTCTAGACAACACTGAATGCATACTAAAGGTGATGGTAAGTCATGATTATAGCAGTGGTTTAGAGAGATACCTGATGGCCATCTGGGGTAAAGGATACACATAAATTCTAAGAGAATAAAATCAGGGAGGCAAGTTAGATGATGTTTACAAGATTTTATGTACGTCTGGTGAGCTAACAGTTGTGGTGATGTAGTGACAAATTTAAACTCAAGAGATACTTGGGAGGGAGAATTGGTAGTATTTGGATATAATTCATATAATTATGATGTTTGAAAAATTGTATTGTCCAAAAATCATATGTCTTCCACAGATAATTTTAGATTTTTTTCTGCTTTCTTCTTTTGAGCTTCGGATTCTGCTTCAGATTATCAGACAGGAATTGATAGGACTTGAATATAATTTGTAAATGTGGAAGAAACTTCTAATTTGAAGTGAGTGAAAATATTTCTATTTATCAAGATGGAGCAGGAGTGGGTAAGCAGATACTTTGATAGTGGGCACTTTATCACCATAAGCATCATGACCTTACTCACTGGTAAGTGGGACATTAAAATATAGTGGGGGAGGGTTAGGCTGGAGACTGACCTGTAGTGCTCAAATGGATGTTCAGGAAAACAAATCAAGGAAATACACAGAAGAGTAGGATTTGAAATGCATAGAGTGTCATATTCAAGAGGACAAAGCATACTTACATGGATCAAACGCAAGCCTAATCAAGGTTGCAGAAATAAGTATTATGGAAAAAATGTTCTCTATTATTAAGCTCATACTGAATTTATAGAAAGGATCTTTATGAGGAAATTTAAGAGATTCTTAGAAGAAAATCAAGGTCAAGCTAGAAGGAATGAGGCATGTGAGCCAAGGAGGCCCAAACCTACTTTCTGAGATTTGTTTTAGTATTCCATCCCCTGGAATTATGAACATCCCCTGAAAGAACTGAGTTCAAGAGGCTAAAATGTAGGCCAGTTTGTCACTCCATCTCATTCAAAGAAAGTCAGGCAGAGGCACTGCAGAGTTTGTACTCACCAGTTCCCAGGGCTCACTCTGCCCACAGGCCCTCAAACACAGGCATCGACTATTACTCCCCAATCTTCTTCGCGTCAACTGATGGTCTTTGGCACCAATTCATTGCCAACAGGAATCCCCAATTTGGGGTATGGTGAGGAAGGAAACTTTATTCAGTACAAAAAGCTCAATTGTGATACAGTTCAATAGTGTTACAGCTCAATTACGAAGCAGCACAGCTGTGGAACGGCATGACTATGAGGTGATTCTGAGGAAAGGCCTGGAGAGAGGGTCCTTTTTGGCTAGACAACTGATCCACTCCACTCTGGCCTACTCCATCTGCTCTGTTCTGGTGAGATGTCTACAGTGTTTTAGCTCCAGTGGAGGAAAGGAAAGTGTGTTCTCTGAGTCAGAGGGGAACTGACTTACACAGAATGTCAACTGGACAAAATAATTTTCTAGGTAGTCCTCCAAACAGAGGGTTTATTCAGGAAAAGTAAAAAGCAAAACTACCGCGGCAGTGTGAGAATGCACACCTCCGGCAGGCCACCCACGTGCAGTGTTTTGCTGCCCTTCTAAGATGGCAGCTATACATATATCTTCCCTACCCTGCAGGAAGTTAGAACCATACAGTTTTAACAGGAAGTCAAGACTAGAGAGTAACAGGAAGCGCAGCTCCATCCATAGACCTCCCAGCTCTGTGATCAGTTCTCTTAAACTGCCAGTTCATTTTTATCAAGACAGAAGTCACTGCCCCTGGTCCCTGATTGGTCCATCCTCATGCAAATGAAGATTACAAATCCTCAGTTTGGTCCAAAAAACACTATGCTAATTGGTCAGAATGCAGCTGCTTTGATTTGTCAGTGAGGATGCTAATGAGGATATAACTGCACAGGTCTAATTAGATGTGGAAAGTCTCAGTCCTATTGGTTGAAATACAATTCCAGAAACTCTTTTATAAGGGCTGGCTTTGCTAGCAGAAACACAATGCAGGCAGGCAATTTGGTGCAGGAGGTATGCAGTTCAGTGTGGGAGGCAGGCAGCTCTAGGCGGGCTTTTCCCTAAAGTGCAGTTTGAGTGAGAGGTCCCTGTTTAGAAATGGCTGCTAGGCTCTGTTTTTTTTTTTTTTTTTAAATTTGAGCCCAGTTACCCACCAGGAGTCCTTCTTAGTAGATATTTTTTTTCTCAGAGTCGACACTAGCTAGTGTGAGGGAGCCTGATATATGCTGACAGGCTCAGTTCTCACTTGTTTTTATTTTATTATTAATACTTACAGGGAGTAAGTGACTCAGATTGATTGAAAGGGAGAGTTGGAGGCAGAAAGAAATTGGAATCACAACTAGAAAAAAAAAAAGGTGGTTTCCAGGTCCTGGAGAATCTTTACTACTAGCCTAATAAATTCTGTTGGTGTATTTTAGTCATTGGACGTTGTTGAAGGACTTTGATCATGAATGGTTTGGTTATTTCTTAGAGCACATGTTTAATAAATTATTATTGGTGGAATATGAAATTGTGTATAGAGTGAATAAAAACTCTCCAAAAAAGATTTTGAAGCAATTCAGCACACCCGTAGACTGTTGAGAGATCTATGTAGCCACACATCAAGATGAAAACAAAAGATCTGAACAAAGTTATTTGTAGAGCCAAGGGAAAATTTGCAATCAATGACAAACCCTGTAATCCTAAGGGCTGGAAATAACTACTGGTTACAGACTGGTATCTTCAGCTCATTGAAAGAAATTGTCTGGAACCTCTATATACACCATGGCCTTGGGGCATGTATTATAAAAACATTTTTGGTGCAATTACCTTATAAAGAGATCTTTTGGTGTTTAATTACATAATTCCATTGGAACTGGTCCAGACTTTTAGAGGAATTTTTTAGTAGAGTAAGCAGTGTTATGGTGAGGTTCTAAAAATGTTTCTGTTTTAAACAAAAATGTACTAAATACATCCTTTGCATTGTCTAATATTGGGGAGACCTTGAAAATAGAGCGTGAAGAATTTGATGGCCTCAGCTCATGAAGAATAAGACAAATGAAGGTGTAGATAATCCATAGGTTTTATTTTCCATCAATATTTTCAGCATTATAAAACTTTGCTGTAGCATCAATATTCAGTTATTTAACACAATTTCTGAACTTATCTTCTCTTGGGATACTAATAATCAGAGAAATGAAGTATGAAGGAGCCAAAACAAAGAAAGAACACAAGCAGTTTAGAAATGAGAGCATAAACCAAGTAACCAGTGCATTACTACATACTGACAACGTGTACTTGGATCTATAGCTCACGACACTCAGATCATTTACTCTTTTATAGACTTGGTTTCTGTCTATGCAGCAATCAAATTCAATTGTAAAAATGAAGTAGTATGAGCAAGGAGATGGTTGTCAGAAACTCTTAGACTGACGTTAGAGTCACCCTTTTGACTTGGAGGACCAAACTTCTTCATAAGTCTAATTGGCTATTGAGATCTAAATGCAGTTTTAGACTACTTAGAGACAAATGAACCCATGATAAGAATCTGTAACAGGAAAGGTGAGAGCACATATTCACTACTACAGTGAAAATGCAAGGAAACAACATAGGCATTCATCCAATGTTGTGTAATGAAAAAAATGATTATGAAATATTTATAGTTATCAAAAATAGAGAATTACCATTCATGAAGAACACTATGCAGTTAATAAATAATTGAAACAGCAGTTTCTCTTTGTTTCTACTGACCTTTCAGTCAGGAAAATGAAAGTTCTTTAATTAAGCTTAAGATCATCAGTTTGTTTAATTCTTTTGAAAGAGCTACTTGGGAATAATGTTTCTAGAACACCCCTTGTCATCTGTGGGAGATTTACCAGTTTCAGAACAGAAAGAATAGAATACATGATTAGAGACAATCTATTTTGTTGGAAATTATTCCAAAAGGTACAATCATTTCCTTAAGGAGAGGCTTTTAAAATCAGACTGCCCAGGGTTCTAATGTATCTCTGTCACTTTGCTACTTAATTTTTTAGTGCCTCAGCTAGTGCAGCTGAAAAAAGGGAATGATGTTTCCTCATAGTTGTGAGGATTAAAGGAGATAATACATGCGACATGCTTAGAATCATGCCTGGCATATGGTGAGGCCTCAATATATGTTAGTAATTATCATTGTTGAATGATAATATTAATTTTTTTAAATTTAATTTTATTAACTTTATTGGGGTGACAATTGTTAGTAAAATTACATAGATTTCAGGTGTACAATTCTGTATTACATCATCTATAAATCCCATTGTGTGTTCATCACCCAGAGTCAGTTCTCCTTTCATCACCATAGGGGATCAAATATATGGTGATAATATTAATTTTAATCTAAGGTGGACGTGTGTTGGAGAATAGGTGAAAAGCACATACTACAAGATGTATCTGCCAGTGCTATGATATAATTCTGGTCAATGTGACATTTTTATCTTTTGTATGAGTAACCACAGAATGACACTTGATTTCACCAAATTCAGTAGGCAGAGAATTTCCAATGTCATAGCAGTGAAGATAAATAAATATATGAGTCTGGAAGAAATGTAAGACAAAGCTGAAAATTAATTACTAGGCAGGATCAGATACCCCTTAAAGAAAATTTTTATGGTATGACTGAAGGAACACCTGACCAGGTGAGAAAACTTTCATCTGCCCTCACTAGATTGCAAACCATCTGATACTGTGTATCATGTCTTATGAGTATTTTAAATAGAATCCTCCATGCATACCACAGTGTTTAGTTCACAGTAGGCACTCAGTAATTGCTGAATAAATAAATGAATGAATGAATGAGCCAGACATCTAATCTTATGCAAATGATAATTTATATGGATCACAGTTTAGATTTGCTTTATTTTATTAAAATGATGAAGTTGTACTAGCAATCTTTTTTTTAAAGATTTTTATTGGGGGAGGAGAACAGGACTTTATTGGGGAACAGTGTGTACTTCTGGGACTCTTTCCAAGTCAAGTTGTTGTCCTTTCTTTTTTTTTTTAAATTTATTGGGGTGACAATTGTTAGTAAAATTACATAGTTTTCAGGTGTACAATTCTGTATTACATCATCTTTAAATCCCATTGTGTGTTCACCACCCAGAGTCAGTTCTGCTTCCATCACCATATATTTGATCCCCCTTTACCCTCATCTCCCACCTCCCAACCCCCTTACCCTCTGGTAACCACTAAACTATTGTCTGTGTCTATGAGTTTTTGTTTCTCATTTGTTTGTCTTGTTCTTTTGTTGTTTTTGGTTTATATACCACATATCAGTGAAATCATATGCTTCTCTGCTTTTTCTGTCTGACTTATTTCGCTTAGCATTATACTCTCAAGATCCATCCATGTTGTCACAAATGATTCTATTTCATCTTTTCTTACCGCCAAATGGTATTCCATTGTGTATATAGACCACAACTTTATCCATTCATCTATCGAAGGACATTTTGGTTGTTTCCATGTCTTGGCCACCGTAAACAAAGCTGCAATGAACATTGGAGCACACATGTCTTTATGTATAAATGTTTTCAGATTTTTTGGGTAGATTACCCAGGAGAGGGATTGCTGGGTCATATGATAATTCTATTTGTAATTTTTTGAGGAACCTCCACACTGCCTTCCATAACGGCTGCAGCAGTCTGTATTCCCACCAACAGTGTATGAGGGTTCCTTTCTCTCCACAGCCTCTCCAACACTTGTTACTATTTGTCTGGTTGATGATAGCCATTCTGACTGGGGTGAGGTGATATCTCATTGTGGTTTTTATTTGCATTTCTCTGATGATTAGTGATGTTGAGCATTTTTTCATATGTCTATTTGCCATTTTTATGTCCTCTTTGGAGAAATGTCTCTTCAGGTCAACTGCCCTTTTTTCAATTGGGTTTTTGTTTATTTGTTGTTGAGTTTCATGAGTTCCTTGTATATGTTGGATATTAGCCCCTTATCGGAGGCACTGCTTGCAAAAATCTTCTCCCATTCAGTTGGTTGCCTCTTTATTTTGTCGATGGTTTCTTTTGCTGTGCAGAAGCTTGTAAGTTTCATATAGTCCCATTCATTTATTTTAGCTTTTACTTCCATTGCCTTGGGAGTCAAATTCATAAAATGCTCTTTGAACCCAAGGTCCAGAAGCTTAGTACCTATGTTTTCTTCTATGCAGTTTATTGTCATTTCCAGGTTTCTATCTTCAATGTCACTGATTCTTTCTTCCATCTGGTCAACTCTACTACCTAAGCTGGTTATTTCATTCTTAATTTCTTCTATTGAGTTCTTAACCTCCAGAAATTCTGTTTGGTTCTTTTTTAAAATTTCAATGTCTTTTGTAAAATGCTCATGTTATTCTTTGATTGTGTTTCTGAGTTCATTAAACTGCCTTTCTGTGTCTTCTTGTATCTCGTTGAGTTTTTTTCAGAACTGCAATCTGGAATTCTCTGTCATTTAAGTCACATATTTCCATATCTTTAACTTCCTTTTCTGGAGCCTTTTCACTTTCTTTCTGAGCTGTCTTGTTGCCTTGGTTGTTCATGGCAATTTATTATTTCTCTTCCTAGACATCTACAGGAGTGGCTTCTGCAACAGGTTGATAGGAAGAGGTCTTTCTTTTGTTTTCCAGTACTTGTTGGTAGAATGTTTTATTTTCTCTCTGACTGCCGCCTATTAATTTCTCTCTTACATGGTAGTGCTATGTTTTCTCGGCACTTTTCCAGCTTCTCACACAATGGTGGGATTCCCTGGGAGACGGGCTTCTCCTCTGTTAATAGTTTGCCTGGGTGTCGTGCGGGAGACCCTGCTCGCTGCGCCATTTGCCGTGCAGAAATCATGCACGGTCTCTGTTCCCACGCCCTGCACAAGAACACAAGTGTCATGCGGGACGGCCTGTGGGGTCTGGTACCGCTCCCCATATAAGAACGCAGGATTTGGCCAGGCCCAAAAGGAACACCCATGGAGCCATAGGTAGGGAATCATACCACTATGGTCTCACTGGAGGCTGGGTTCACAGGACGTGCGACCTGCTGTCCGCTTTTCTGCCAACCGACTGACGACTCTCCTCCACTCTCCTCAACTCAGCTCCTCTACTCTCCTCAACTCTCCTCCGTAGCCACAGCAGTTTTCTTAGTGGCCAATGGCTCAATGGCTACAGCTGACGGCCAACCAGCCACAGCTGACAGCCATCTACCACCCGAGCCAGCACCCCTCCATATGAGGCTGAGAGCCTGGAAACTGCTCTTTGGGGCTCTGTACCCACACTGGGTCACAGGGCGCAGTGTTCCTGTGGATATGTGGAGAGCTTTTGAAGTTCCAAAGCTCTTCCTGCACAAGATTCAGAGCCCATATGTTTCAGCAGTTCTGTTTACTCCTGCAGGGATCCGCCCAGATAGGTGGGGCCAGCAGCGAGATGAGTTGTGAGAGGTGGCCCAGAGTAATAGTGGCATCCACCACAGCCAGTCCTGCTTCCACAGCTGCCTCCCCTTTGCCGGAACTAGTTGGGCTGCAAATCTGTGTCTGCAGTCCACAGTTCTCAGAACAGCAAATATTCTATTCTTTTGATCTGACACTGCTACTGTTCTGATTCTAGCACCGGGCAGGTGGTGGTGGGGTGAGCTCTGGGAGGGTGGGGAGGGGGCGGCTAGTCTCAGTGCTTAAGGCTTCCGTTTTCTGCTCGGCAGTGAGGGCTTAAATGATTGTTTTCAGACTTCTTCCCTCAGTCTTTTCTCTGAGGTCTCTGCCGTGAGCGTTGGGTTCAGCCATGTTATATGCTGCCCCCTCAGCCCTGTGGGCCACAAGCAGAGCCCTAGCAGTCTGAGTTCTTCCCTCTCCCTCAGCTGCGGTAGTTCCAGGATGCAGCGAGCTCAGAGCACTGAGCTAGGTCTGCGTCCTGCGCCAGCGCGGCTCCGTCTCCTCACTTCTCCCTTTCCCCCTTCCCCCTCATGTGATTCACCCACCTTTCGGTGAATTCAGTAGTGGGCCTCTTCGTCTTGCCTGTCTGCTGTGCAGGGAGTCCTTTGTGGAGTTATTGTTGTTCGATTAGTTGTAAATTCCAGGGGAGCTTTACAGAGGCTCACCTCATGCCGCCATTTTGATCTCTCTGAATCCTGTCCTTTCAATCTGAGTTGTAGAGGGCACAACTCAGCTCCAGGTCCAGTTGCCATTGTTATTTACAGGGGGCACAGCCCACCATCCCTTATGGGTGTAGAACCGCAACCTTGTGATTGAGAGGACACACTCCAACCAACTGAGCCATCTGGCCACCCGTGAGCTGAACGGCAGATCATTGACTTCATTCTAGTTGTGGAGGGCGCGGCTCACTGGCCCATGTAGGAATCGAACCGGCAGCCCCGTTTCCCAGAGCTCACGCTCTAACCAATGGAGCCACCCATCCGATCATGTACTAGCAATTTTTAAAGCCTCATAAGACCTTCATATAGTAAATATCTTAATTAGAAAAAAAAATGAGGAATTTCCTGAGAATCTGAATTGTCTTATAGAACAGTATGTCTCAAACTTTAATGCTCATACAACTCACTTGATGATCTTGTTAAATACAGATTCTAATTTAGCAGATCTGGGAGGAATTTGAAATTCGGAATTGCTACAATATGATGCTGATGCTTCAGTTCTATGGACTACATACACACATCAAATAGCAAAGGTTCAGAGGGTTGTTGTGGATAACCTCTTTTAGATCATAATAGATAGGAAAGTGTCTTTAGCCAGATAC
Source organism: Rhinolophus sinicus (assembly GCF_036562045.2). Classification (NCBI taxonomy): domain Eukaryota; kingdom Metazoa; phylum Chordata; class Mammalia; order Chiroptera; family Rhinolophidae; genus Rhinolophus; species Rhinolophus sinicus. The sequence continues at coordinate 39,984,081 of NC_133761.1, read as the reverse complement.
AAATACATTACTATTTGAGTTCAGAGAAGGGATGGAAGATTCTTGTTATTTAAAGGCTTTATGTAAGATATCACATTTTACCTTCAGTAGAAAGTTAGGATTTGTGACAGCACTTTACATTTGCAAACTATTATTTTATTCCACATCTCACTGATTATTTACAGAGGTCTTAGAGTTTTTTGTTTTTTTTAATTTCACAATAACCCAAAGAAGTAGACATAGATTTTTGAGCTCCATTTTACGGAACTGGAAAAAGGACTAAAAGAGACTACAGAGTTTCCTGGCAAGTGAGTGAATAGCAATTCTGAGGATGAATCTCATAGTCAGTGTTTGCATTCAAGCATGTCACATTTCCTCTATGTAGATGAGGCTTAAGACAATGACACTATTTTTGGTCACTCATTAAATCTGACATTGTTTACCAGGACCTGAATAGTGAGGAAATCCTAATGAACATCATCACCATATGATGAAATGAATTCAACACAGAGACTGTAGCTATTTCTCTCCTCACTTATCAGCTATTTTCAAGATTCAAAGTCTCAATTCAGAAATTAAAAGAGATAGAATCAATAGGCTCTGATATATCCATTTTTCCCATGGAGAAAAGTGTCCACAGAAATGTCAAACAATATATGAAAGTTCTACTCAACTAAGAGTTTGTCAACATATTTGGTCTCTAGTTCTTACATTATTAGACCACACTAATACTCAGGCAATGGTTTTAAAATTTTGCAGAGGTTTTGAATTTCATTATCATATTTTTTCCCTCTCAGGATTCATGAAGGTTATAGGTACAAAGATAAATATGTCTGAGAACACAACAAACATTAACACTCTATTAGTGAACCATCATAGCTCAAGTATTTAGGCAAAATCCTTTGTTCAGCTCTGATTGATCAGCAACAGGCTTTGTCCATGTGGAGACTTACCAGTAGAGTGAACAAAATGTACATATATATATACATACATATATATACATACATACATATATATATATATATATATATATATATATATATATATATATATATGGTTTTTTTCCCCCTTGTGGTTCCAGGTACAATTTTCCTACAAAATGAGAACAATTGCTTTAGTTCTCACAGATGTAAAACAATTCACATGTCCTTTGCCTAGTCCTAATTTTGGTTCATTGAGTTGCCCATAGAAGGTATCTGAAAAACAGCATATTCAGCTATACCTGTATGTTAAAAATAGCCATGATGGAAGCTACATGATTCTGTGTTCTTGGTGTAGTGAATTATACCACTGACAGACATTATTCAATCCTAACTTCTAATTGTCTGGCATTTTAAATTTGTACCAATTACACTTCTGTGGGCTTGCATGTAAAAATAATGAGAGCAGCTTCTTCAGAAGTTGAGAAATCCTTACAAATGCACTCTCAAGCAGCAGAGATGGTACCACAGTCTTTGAGACAGATGGTAGCCAATCCAAATTCAGTATGGTAAGCAGGCACTACTCAATAAAACTTTAATTGCTGCATATGTTATCTGCTAACTTGTTTAGAAAATGGATATGCAGCATTAGCTCAAAGCATTTAAATGGCCTGAAAGCCCTGGACAGCATGTTGGGCTGCCACCTGGAAGACCCAAATTTCATAGCAGATGTAACAGTCGAAGAATAAAGCTGGTGGTTGATAGCCTTAGAATGGAGATGACACAGGCAACACCCAGCTGTTCCCCTCACCTTTGTTGACTTCTATTGCTTTGGTGTCACTTCTATCAATATCTGAAATGACTCAAGGATTGTATTTTCTTCCCAAGAAAAGAAAAGGAAAAAACAAAACAAAATAAAACAAAAACTAAGTTATACCATAAGGGTGCAATTAGAATGGGTGCATGCCCCTTCTATATCCTGGGAAACATGGAAGATGCTTTAGAATGCAGTTCAGGGAGAAAAAAATGGATAAAGATAAAGATCTGGATGGAGAATGCCCACATATGTGCAAATTTGTGCCAAAAGATGGGAGCCAAGACAGAAGAGAAGATTCCTTCTGAGAGTGCCAAAGAGATTTTTTCAATTTATCTCTTGCATTTGTCTTGCTCTGGCAAACAATAAATAAAACTTAGAACATGTCCAGGAGGTCAGCATATCAGTCCCCTGACTTCAGAGACAGATAAGTAGTGAAACTTATCATTTCTCAAAACATGGATTCTTTAACATGGTCATGCCAAGTTAGATAGTGTAATGAGTATAAGAGAAATAGAATCTCAAGATCTCAGTCTATTTAAAGGCAGAAGATATTAAAGGAAGGAACAAAACTAATTGTTTTTTAGAAAGATCACAGAGAAATTTTCATTTTTGAACATCAGTGCTCTGCACTACAGAACCCCGATCTAAATTAAGAAAACATACAAATGCACTTCCCGGGCACAATATTGATTTCTGACCTGTAAATTACTCTCCATCAAAAGGCTTTGGAGCAGAGGAGGGATTTGAAGTAGCCTGGGTACTTCTCAGCTGTAATTTGCATAGTGTTTAGTATTCAGTGAGTTAAAGCATGCAATGAAAGGGAGCTGTCAACGCAATCTAGAAGATATAAAGAAAGGAAGGTGGGGGGGAGGGCGGCAGTATGCTAATAATCCACTCAGTAATTAAGTGAAGATCACTGCCAAGCGCCACTGCCACTTTCAAAGGGTAATTTGTACAGGAAATCATAGAGTCATTGTCAAATCATTTCAGGATAAAAGGAAAGTCATCAACTGAGATAAGATAAATGCTGGGTGTCTGGCAGCATGTGCCCTAGGAAATGCCTTTGCTTTAATTTTTTTTTTCTTAAAAACTTGTAAAAGTGGGGCTAGAGAAACTTGACAGGTTGCAATGTACATTTAATATTAATAATAGGGGCAGTCTATGCATGAATAAGTTTCTTGATAAAAAGTTGGTAAAATAAATCGGTTAAGAGGACGTAACTTGTAACAAGTATACTGTGTGATTCTTTTTTTGTTCTTCTCCCCCACTCTTGCACCATAGAGAAGTTTTCAATCATTGTCCCCTTGCATCTCTATTTTAGCTAAATTATAGTGTTTTAAAAGCATTATTAAGCATCCTATGCTCTTAGGAAGACAATGTTTCCATCTCTGGAAAATTAATTGTTTTTAAGGAAATCCAAGGAGAAATAAACCATGTTCTCCCATTACATTTTTTAAATGCTTTTGAGCTCAATATTTTGATCTTGCTTTATCTCACACAAAATATTGAAAAATTAATGTTTCAAGTTTGTGAGGTAGCTATAGTCTTCTGTGTGTAAAAGTGAAGAGCACAGGGCTTTTTAAAAAATGTTATTCTTATGGAAAAATCTCAACAAAATGAGATGTTTATTCTGTTTTTCATTCAAATTTACATGCTTTCTTACTGACTTATTCTGAGTTAACCTGTATTAGACAAATGTCTCCAAAAATAATAAATTGATACTTGCATTTTCAGGTAGCTATTTTTACACAGATAAATTGATTCCTTGGATGAAATGTTTCACCAACTATGTTCTTAAAATTGATGTATCCTGTCATACTGAAAGAAAAGTTTGTTTGCTCTAGGGAGCAAAATATCTCAATGTTTGAAACATTCTAAAAGGACTGTCCCTGTTACAGCACAAAAGCTCCATCCACAAAAGCATGGACAGGAAAATCAAGATAACACAATTTCATGGGATAGCTAAATATAGAAAATATGTAAAGTTTGTCTGTTCAAAATATTCCCTCCCTTTTTTTATTGCTTGATAAACTTTTATCAGATGAAACCATATATTTTATAATATATAATTAATGAAGTTACTCATTTAACCAATATATAAAAAGTAGCTATCTCTGTGCCAGGCACTATGTTAAAGCAGTTATCTTACTAGCAAATAGTTTATTTTTAATGAGAGAAGCAAATAAACAAATAATTTATTTATTTTTACATTTTTATTGTTTAGACATTGTCTTTATGCATATCAGTTTGCATCACAGGATTTACATTTGTTTCTTAACTTTAAAAGGACATTTGGCTCATTTTGTGTAGACGTCTAATGGTTCCTTTAGAACAGTTATGAACCTGTAAATTTGTTCTTTCTTCCTTCCCTTTATCCCCCCTCACTTTCTTTTTTATTTCCTTCTTTTTTTTGTCTCTCTTTCCCTTGCTTCTTTCCATTTGTCTCTACTCAGCTACTAATCTATCCATCCAATTCTATAGAGCAACTATTATAGAGCAACTTTTATAGAGCAGCTAATGTGATATATGAGGTCTCACAATTAAGTTTGCGAACTTGCCACCGTGTGCTTACATTGGCAGCACTGTAGAAACAGCTCAGTAAGGTTTATACCCTTGGTATATCTGTGTCTTACAGCTGTGTTCATGTCAATGTGTGGCGGTGTCTTGTTGAGTGGTATTCATTATTGTTGTGTGTTTTTGTGTGCCGTCACAAGAATGTCTGAGTTTGAATTAGAGCAATGAACAAACATTAAATTTCTTATTAAATTTAGCAAGAGTGGAAGTGAAATCAGGCACGTGTTAGTCCAAGTTAATTGAGATAATGCCATGAGAGAAATGGCAGTGTACAAATGGATTAAATGCTTTTCTGAGGGGAGAGAACATGTCACTGATGAAGAGAGGTCAGGGCTGCCAGTAACGAGCAGAACTGATGAAAACATTGCAAACATTCGTCGAATTGTGCGTCAAGATTATCATCTGGCTGTGAGAAGCATAGCAGACCAAGTAAACATTGATAGAGAAATAGGAAAATCTTAACTGAATATCTTGGCATGAGAAAGATGTGTGCAAAAATGGTCCCGAAGGAGTTCAGCGATGAACAAAAGCAAAGGAGAGTCGAAGTTTGCCAAGACCTTTTGGAGAGGCAAGACGATGTTTTGGGCCATGTTATCACTGGTGATGAAACATGGGTGTACCAATATGACCCTGAAACTTCCACTTCCCAGTGGAAGTCAGCCAAATCTTCACTACCAAGACTTCCGTCAGTCCAAATCAAGAGTCAAAACGATGTTGCTAAACTTTTTTGATATCAAAGGGATTATTCATTACGAATGTGTACCAACTGGACAAACATTTAACCAGGTTTACTATTTGGAAGTACTGAAAAGGCTGAATGAAAAAGTTAGACGAAAATGACCTGAACTTTTCGCCAACAATTCATGGCTCTTGTATCACAACAATGCACCAGCTCACACAACACTGTGAGGGAGTTTTTAGCCAGTAAAGAAATAACTGTATTGGAACAATCTCCCTACTCATCTAATCTGGCCCCCAATGACTTCTTTCTTTACCAAAAATAAAGGAAATATTGAAAGGAAGACATTTTGTTGACATTCAGGACATCAAGGGTAATATGACAAAAGCTCTGATGGCCATTTCAGAAAAAGAGTTCCAAAATTGCTTTAAAGGGTGGACTCAGTGCTAGAGTTGGTGCATAGCTTCCCAAGAGGAGTACTTCGAAGGTGACTGTAGTGATATTCAGGAATGAGGTATGTAGCACTTTTTCTAGGATGAGTTTGTGAACTTAATTGTCAGACCTCATATAGAGCATTTATGTCTTTGAAATTAGAACTTCATGAAAAATTGGAAGGGTAAAGGACATAAAATTAAGGAAAAAACAAAATGACTGTCATAAGACATTAGCATTTTGTTCTGTGAGTTAAACAACTATGCTTTAGGCAGAGTTTGTAGAATTCATTTTGAGTATAAAATTTAGGTTATTGATTTAACAAGATTGATCATTTGATTCTTCTGGAAATCTTGTCCCTTTCCTTAAACTTCAATAATAACAAAAAGCTGTTGTGGAGGGAGACTATAAAGCAGACATACTGAGAAGACTGAGCTGACCATAAGATTCATATATATATATATATATCTCCAGAGGTTAGTCTTATTTTTCAGAATATTAAAGTCAATGTGCTTGGTTCCAGTTACCTTTCTTGGAAAACACTGTTAGAAATCACTATTCAGAGACTATAGTTGAGAATAAAAGAAATTAATTAAGAAATATAGACAGATATGGTTAGTGGATATGTACGGATGGGCCAAAATTTGTTATTCAAGATAAATAACTTTTTAGTCCACCATCCTCCATGATGATAACTATTGAAATTAAGGAAATCAATTATATTTTGTGTGGCTTAAATATTTTCTCATCTTGGTTAAATAGGCAAATGATTTCTTAGAAGGTGTGGAGATCATTTCTAAAGGTTGTTGCCATTAATTCCTCCCCTCCCTATACGTGCAGTTCAATCTTCCCATTGGAGACTTTGTTTCTCTTTTTCTTGAATCAGGGATGACCTTTAGACTTGGTTTGATCAACAGAATACAGCATAAGTGACACTGTTCTAGTTTGGGCTTAACCTTTAAGAGGACTGACATCTTCCTCTTTCTGGGGTATTCAGCTACCATGCCATAAAGAAACTTGGGTAAGACTACTGACTGAAGAAAGATCACACGGCAAGAGAGACAGAAAGGGACCAAGTGAAGGAACACTGAAAAGTCATACCTGTGAGTGAAGATTACTTGGACTTATCAGCTCATCCTACTTGCAGCTAAAGCCAGCTGAGTGAATGACCTTAATCAATGGTAGATGGAGCAGAAGAAGCAACCAATTAAGCTCTGCCCAAATTCTAGATCAACAGAATTATAAGAAATAATATATTGGTGTTGTTTAAAGCCTCTACATTTTTGTATGAATTATAATGCAACAGATAATTGGGGGGAAAAGGCTGAGTTAAAAGAATTAAAGACTGTAGAGTGCTTTAAATTCTTAACTATAGTCTGTGTGTTCAAGGCCCTCAAATGGATTACCAATTAAAAAATTCAGAGGGTTACCAGAAGTGCTACAAGTTTCCTTAAATTCGTGCTTTTTTTTTTTTTTTTGGCCCTTATCCCAAAATGGGAAGTTTAGATAAACGCAATTTATAAGAAAGGACTTGCACATTATTTGATCCAGGCATTTCAAGTCCAAATGCCTACAAGGACTAGGCATTTATGAATTTGTCCAGTTGTAAGAAAACATTAGAAATACTTTTCAAAATGTTAATGCTCTTTACACTATTAAAAAAATGAACTACGAAATTGGTCTTCCCCAAATGACTTTAATGCCCAGGGCAAAATATCAGGTTTTAGATTCAGCAAGTTAATGAAGTATTATCCTTATTATGAATATATTTAGTTCATAATTCATTAAGAAAATTTTCATTTAACTGAAAAAAAAATTTCAGTACTATATTATGCCTAAAAGATTTTCAAAGAGGAAAGATATTTAATTTGAATTAATTATGACCTATTTACTTACTCAATTAAATGTGTAAGCAGTCAGCTGTTTGAAACATGGATGTGTTTAGAGGGTTGACAAGCTTCTTTGAGAAGAGTGATATTTAGAAACCGAAAATTCCAAGTAGCTGCGCTGTTTAGAACCAATTGCCATATAGTGTTCCTGAATAATTGCTGTTTTTTGCAGCAGATAATTATATTTAATATGGATAGTTTACACTAACTGGAAGGTCAACTTGCAATGTGACTTGCATTTCTTTATCGGCAGATCATGACACAAATCACTGAAAAAATAGAAGGCCCTCTATTTTTCTAAACTTCCCTAGACTCGCAGACTTCTTATTACTTGGGAATAGCTTCTAAAGCCTGACTGGACAAGTGGTTCAATCACAGACCGTCTCATTTTCTTTTTTGGAAATGAAGGTGATATTTATAACCCCATTGGAAGTTCTAAAATAACAGTACCAAACATATTAGAAAATATTAGTTGGCTCAGCATTTTCCTTTGTTTAAGTAATAATTGGTGAAAATTATTTTGCTCAACACTAATTAATATTAAATAAGAGTAAGTTTAAAATAGCACTTTTTTTCCCTCAAGGTATCACAGAAGAGATTTACAAAGTAATGAGTTAAAATACTGGGTGCAGCGCGACTGTGCTGGCAAATGGATCAGCCATTATGTGCCCAACAATAGCTCACACACGTATAAGTAATTAATGTCCTCTGGATGTACTTTATCATACTTACTTTTCACACTGTTAAATTATTACCCTAATTTTTATTCCAAAGACTTTCCTATTTATCAGGTATTGAATTATTTTGTTGAGTACATTACCATTTATTTTTAAAAATTACTATAATTTCAATTATTCTTAAAGTAGCTTTTCAGTTCATTGCTCTGCATATAATTTCATGTACCACTTCTTGGGTGTTATAAAAAAAATAAAAGTAAGAATCATATAACAATTAAAAACCCAACTAATGAAAACTGTTAGTTGCTTTGTTTCTCTATTTAGTATAAAGGAAAAGTAAATAGGTCTTTTTAAGTTTGTTTAAGGAAAATGTGTATTTTTGTGTGTGAAATAATGTGATTATCTTTGTTTTTCTCTCATTAAACAAAAACAGATGTCTCTATTTTATTACATTAAAGATTAGACATATAGTATTTTATAAAAAATGTATGAATTGAATTATTTGTTTTGTGAAAGTATTTTTCATAAATGAAATATCAGACTAATTTGGAGGTAATTGACCGATATTAATGTTTCATCTTTCAAAATAAATACAGTAGTTTTATGCAATCAGTGAACGGCCAAGATTTCACAAAGGGTGAAAACTGAATGCACAAAGTTGAAAACAAACCCCAATACACAGAACGTTATATGCTGTGGCAATGAATAATTATCGGTTTTATAAATCCTAATCATTTTATAGTTTCTTAACTGCAGTTAAATACATTCTTTGAATTCCTTTATCTGTAACAATATGTAGGGTTTTTTTCAGTGCTTCTGTTGGTGATATTTTCCAAATCAAGTAAAGGAAAAGAAAACTCAGTCATTGCAAAGCATGAAGCAATCTGTAAAATTGTAAAGCTTTTTCCTTCCTCTCCCCCACTCTCCTTCCCACATGAAATGTAGACCATATGCCAAGGCTACTCCTTAACTATAACTGACTGTTGTTACTGTAGTAATCAGTCTGTGTCAGAGTAGTTACTTAAAATCATCTGTCCTGGTTGTTTTTCACAATCCACAGCACACTGAACAGAACAATGCAGCTGACAATCCAAATGGTGCAGATGGAATTATCATACCTCTCACCCTGCCTGACTGACAGTTACCTGTAGGAAGAGGGAAGGACCTTATCATCTGGAGGAGCTGCTTTCTTGTTGGCAAAGAGGTGAGAGAAAGCCCTTGCTGCACCTTTGTCATCTAGGGAATCAGTAGAGACTTCCTTCTGGCATGTGCAAAACAAACAACGACACTATTCTTCTGGATAGGCAGCATGGTGGTCATTATCCATATCGAGACACTGGCTTTAAGATATTAAACAGGTTAATCAATAGGTGTTCCAGCCTTTGCAAGACCCTCATTAGCAGACCATATAGATTGAAATTCATTAGCCTCTCTTCCCTTTTACCAGATCAATATTTCCAGGAATTGTCCCAAAGTCAATTTTCGTAATAATATTTGTTTGATACATTTCCTAACCAATAACTGTTGTGGTGTTTGTGATTTGTGTGTGTGTGTGTGTGTGTGTGTGAGAGAGAGAGAGAGAGAGAGAGAGAGAGAGAGAGAGAGAGAGAGAGAGAGCATAGATCATTGCAGGGCCATGGCTTGGGAGGTTGATGGAGTCTTACCCAACTGCATCAATTGGCACAACCACCACTATATTTGGAGGTGCAAGTTTTTGAACAAATATCCTTTTAATTAAGTAAATATTATCCTTCCTTATCTTGGCTTTTATTCAAAACAAACAAATAAACAAAAAGATAAAAAGGAGATAGGATTTTACTAGGGTGGAAAACAGAATCAAACAAAACAGAATTTTTCCCAGAATTGCTGATGTTCCCTAAAAGACCTGCCTCTCTTCAGTGGTACCAGCTTCAGTCAGTGGGCTTGGAACCCGCAGAGGCAAGCCACTTGCAAAGCAGCTTCAGTGAGAGCATCTGCTTTAATGAAAGTTACTGCAAGCTTTAGGCACCTTTACAACCCTGAAAGCTACAAATGTATTCATATTCATTCTCAGTGAATTCAGCTCAAAGTTAGGGAAAAAGTGGGGGGCAAATTAGGGAAAAAGTGGGGGGCATAACTTCTGGATTTCCATCTTTTAGGCTTGAACTACTTGTGCCAAATTAACTATCAGGGCACAATGGGGATACATTTATGTTAATAGGCATTTAGATATATAGCATCTATGTGCATGCATATTATTTTCATACATTTCTTTGACTGGTAAGATTCAAAACACTACCAGGGAAGGAATTCATTTGTTTCAGTAGGAAAGAAAGCAAATTAGAAGAGCTGAATTCTTATGGCATGCCGATGATTAAGCCTACATTAATCAGCATCGCTGGGCCACCAGCGGGGCTTGTTTCATCATTCTTAAACAATTGTGTGATTCTGTGACTACCCTTTTGCTAGACTTCTTAAAAGTAATTCCTTATTTGGAGTTGGAATATTAAAGTCACAGGATACTCTTGGGTAATTAATATTTATTGCATTGATATTCAGAAAATTGCCTTCTCTCTTTAGGTAGCTAAAGAGGTATCACCAAATACAGGCTTCCTGCCTGTATTTGTTTCTTGGACATCAGGGGATTTTAATATGAAGAAAGTTTAGTTATTTTAGTTTTTCTTTCAATTAAATTTGGGTAGTACAGTCTGGGAAATGCTTTATAACTGAGACTTGGGAAGTATTGGGAGACCCCATTCTGCAAGGGCAGGGGACTATTCTCTCTGCAGGTCTGGGAAAAGGGTAGGTGAAAAGAAAGACTCCACATTTACTAGAAGTCAGTGTCCTGCTGGAACTGAAGGAATGGGAAGGATGTACTCTTCTTACTTTGAGTCTACACCTGAGCTATACAATACAGTAGCTACTAGCTATTTGTGGCTGCTGAGCACCTAAACTGTGGCTGGTCTGAAATGACCTGTGCTGTCATTTTAAGGAATACACCTGATTTTGAAAACTTAAAAGAAAAATAGAATGCAAAAATTTAATTAATAGGGCCGGCCCGGTGGCTCAGGCGGTTAGAGCTCCATGTTCCTAACTCCGAAGGCTGCTGGTTCGATTCCCACATGGGCCAGTAGGCTCTTAACCACAAGGTTGCCATTCAATTCCTCAACTCCTCAAGGGATGGTGGGCTCCGCCCCCTGCAACTAAGATTGAACACAGCACCTTGAGCTGAGCTGCCTCTGGATGGCTCAGTTGGTTGGAGCATGGGCTCTCAACCACAAAGTTGCCAGTTCAATTCCTCGAGTCCCTCAAGGGATGGTGGGCAGCGCCCCCTGCAACTAACATTGAACATGGCACCTTGAGCTGAGCTGCCGCTGAGCTCCCAAATGGCTCAGTTGGTTGGAGCGTGTCCTCTCAACCACAAGGTTGCCGGTTGGACTCCCGCTGGGGATGGTGGGCTGCGCCCCCTGCAACTAGCAACGGCAACTGGACCTGGAGCTGAGCTGCGCCCTCCACAACTAAGACTGAAAGGACAACAACTTGAAGCTGAATGGCACCCTCCACAACTAAGATTGAAGGACAACAACTTGACTTGGAAAAAAGTCCTGAAGTATACACTGTTCCCCAATAAAGTTCTGTTCCCCTTAAAAAAATTAATTAGTACTTTTTGATACTGATTATATGTTGAAATGATAGTGTTTTGGATACACTGGGTTAAACACAATACCTTATTAAAGTTATTTTTATCTGTTTATTTTTATTTTTTTTTCAGGTGGCTGCTACACAATTTAAAATTATACACATGGCTTGCATTATATTTCTACTGGGCAGCATGGGCCTGTACAATCTGTATCCTATACTAGTCACTTCATATGTATTCTCTCTTTAAATCTTTATAGCAGCTTGATGAGGGTGTTATGATTATTTCCTATTTATGGACAGGAACCAAGTTTCAGAAACCTCAGGGAACTTGTTTAAAGCACACAGCTACTAGCTGGGAAAACTGTATACAGAACAGTTTGATCTCGTTCAAGTTCTTTCCAGAAGATCTTGCTACTTCCATGTCTTATTGATTCCTGTGAGTTGAAATGAGAATAAAAGTTTTGACTTTTAATGCATTCGTTGTCAACTTTTTTTTTTTTTTAATTTACTGTTTCTTGATAGAGATCCTATTGTCATTAGGATGGGGAAAATTCTAGTTTAGATGAGACTGCCCCAGGATACTAAAGATCTTTACAGGTTCTTTAATATCCCTTGTCAGAATCTGCTAAATACTAGTAGCTGTTTCTGAGCACCCATGATTGATAATCAAAAAAGCTTCCCATTTCCAACAACCACTAGGGGGATGGTACCAGCTTGTGTTTGGAAACATTAATCTAGACTAGGGGTTCTGAAAATTGTGTATGGCCTGAGAATCACATTCTATTTTTATAAATCAAATTTTCTTGGATCATAGTCATCCCATTTGTTTACATATTATTTATGGCTGCTTTTGTACTATAAGGACAGAGTTGAGTAGTTAAGACAGACTGCATGGGGTGCAAAGCTGAAAATATTTACTGTCTTGTTCCTTAAAAACAAATAGACTCTAGGCCCATCTAGAGCCATCTTCATATATTATTCTGCCTAGTAATTAATATCCTTGCTTTAAGACTTGCATTTTCTTGTTTCTTCTTGATTCTGATTCTTTGCATTTATACTTGAGTGTACTAGACATACTTCTCCATACACATAAACTTCTAAAATTTTGTTTGCTGCTTCTAGCTCTTTCTGTAGTGGTATTGTGGTCAGAAAGTCTCAATTCCATTCTGAGCACTGCTATTTATTTGTGTCCTTGAGCAAATCTGTCCTTATGCTTTCTGAGACTCCCTTTGCCTATCTGTTACGAAGAATTAATAATTCTTACCTCTCAAGGATGGTGGTGAATGAGCAAGGATCCAAACTTAAACCTGGAACATAACAGGTTTCTCTTCTTTCCCTAAGATAGGTCCAAAACCAAGACTGTTTGATTCTCTTTTTGTGCTCATGGAGGAACACACCCCCATACTGTTTTTCATCTGTTCCCCTCATCAGTTCTACTGTTACTCTTAGTGTTGCTTTTGTAGCTTTTAAGACAGTCATGGTGGGAGTATTTCTCTCATTAGTATTTTTTTGTTGTTGTTTTTTACAATTTGGTAGGTTAGTGACCACTAATACCAGTTATCTAATGACAAGGGTCACTGAAATAGACTGCTCAGGCAAAGAAGAGGGCATTCAATTGAATTTGTATTGGACCAGATGCTTACAAATCAAAGAGATATCATGTTGTCTTATTGCTTAAAGCAAGTAAATAACCTTGCAAAGAAGTTCACAATTAATTGCAGTTGAAATAATTATAGACGATAAGTCACACACCAGAGAAATGCAATAGTCAAGCTGTGTGATAACAAATGCATTGATTAGCATATGTCAGGATAGCACAGAATGTAGATGAGAAACACAGAATTATGAAGGTGAAAAATATGACTGGCTTCAATAAAAGTTTTTAGTTATAGCTAAGTTCTCTATTTCTGAGATCAAAGAGACTCCATTCTTTTAAAAGAAATTGTTTCGGTAAGAGAATATTAGCCTGAAAGGCTAGCATGCTGTATGACTAGCAAAGTCACTGATTTAGAATAAACAAATGTATTTTAACATTCATAAAGATACACTTTGATTTTTTTTTTATCAACTGATTAGTGGACCATCCCCAGCTTTTGTAGTTTGAACAACATTCATAAGAGTCAAATGAGGACCTATTTAAATCATAAAGTGACCTATTAAACCTGAAATGCCTTCAGCTGGAGAACTTCAGCGAAACCACTTCACCTAAAATGAATGTGGTACATACAAAAGGACTGGCATGTGACCCACTTGTAGCCTACAACTGAAAAAAAGTCATGGAATAGTACATATTTTTATGGCTCTGGAGTTTTTAAAGCACCTTTCCCTCCATGACCAGGTCAATTAACTTATTGAGAGAAAACAAGATTGCTCTTTGCAGATCTAAACCTCCTCCCATCCTCCCAACTTTTCCACAGAATTTAGAACATGACTCAGTTTCTTAACACATCGGGAGGAAATTTCTTCAAAGAATGGAGTGATGTGTGAAATTAAGAAACAGAAGGAGCATAAGGAAGACAATATGGTAACACACAGCTAAATTTCCAAGACTTGAGAATAAATCTCTTGCAAAATATCCCTGTATCCTAAAGTACATTCTGTTTATTCTAGTTCTGTGGCTCAGCTGGTCATGTAAAATGTTAGCAAATGGCAGACTGAAAATGTAGAGCAAGGTTGGACTATCAGGACTTTTGTCAAGAGGAAACTCTGGGGCTTGGTGTTAGTTTGTATAGTCTTGGGTCATCAGAAAATTATTAAAAATGTATGATAGGGAGAAAGGAAAATGGAAAATGAAGAGAATGAGTCTCTCAGACTTAATCAACAGTTAGCATTGATAGTACAGAATTTTATACATTAGCAAAACATGACCATATCCTCAGAGAATTTCAGCTTATTATCCTAGTCAATATGGTCTCATCCTAGAGAGAAGTGTCAGAGTAACCGAACATTCCTTTGGTTTCAGATTCTGGTAGGTGAAGGGAGAATGTTAAACACACTATGTATTTAGGGAAGAGAATGCCACTTGGCCTGAGCAGTTTCTAAAGAACTGAACAAGACACATAATTTTATAGCAAGTGAATTCTTGTCAGGGAAGTGATTGCCAACATTTTATATATTGCAGAAAGCCTTATAAGCATTTAATATAATATGCTTTCATCATACTCCTGTTGTTTTTACCTTCATTTATAGATTTAGAAAACTGAGGCTCAGGGGCTTAGATAGACTTTCCAGGGTCACATAGTAACTGCAGTTTCATAACATCACAAACAATAAGAGAAGGATTTTAAAATAGCCATTTAATTCACCTACACAATGAATTATACCTACAAGTCTTTTTATTTTTTTAATTAAAGTTTATTGGGGTGACAATTGTTAGTAAAGTTACATAGATTTCAGGTGTACAATTCTGTAATACATCATCTATAAATCCCTTTGTGTGTTCACCACCCAGAGTCAGTTCTATTTCCATCACTCTTTTTTTTATTAAAATTTTTTGGGTGACAATGTTCAACAAAACTACATAGGTTTCAAGTGTACACTTCTATAATACATCATCTATATATTGCATTATGTATTCACCACACAGAGTCAGTTCTTCCGTCCCAATACATTTGACCCCCGTTACCCTTTTCTACCATCCTTCTCCCTCTTGCCCTCTGGTAAACTGTTGTCTGTGTCTATGGGTTTTTGTTTCTTTATATGCTTGTCTTGTTCCTTTGTTGCCCTCAGTTTTATATTGTTTCACCACAAATGAGTGAAGTCATATAGTTCTCTACTTTTTATGTCTGACTTATTTCACTTTGCATAATAATCTCAAGATCCATCCATGTTGTTGCAAATGGAGCAAATTAAAGTGAGGGGCCTGGGTTTGAGATATACATTTGGAAGTGTAAGCATATTGATAACATTTAAAATGAAAAGACTAGAATAAATGTAAAAGAAAGAGAAGTCCCAAAATAGAACCTGAACACATCAATAATTATAGGACAGGAAGCTGAAAGAAACCAGCAAAAGATTCTGAAAAGGAGCCGCTAGAGTAGTAGAAGGAAAACTATTTCATCTCTTCTTACGGCAGAGTAGTATTCCATTGTGTATATATACCATATCTTCTTTATCCAATCATCTGTTGAAGGACACTGCGGTTGTTTCCATGTCTTGGTCATCGTAAATAACGCTGCAATGAACATCAGAGTACATATATCTTTATGGATGTTTTCAGATTTTTGGGGTAGATACCCAGGAGAAGGATCGCTCAGTCATATGGTAATTCTATTCTTAACTTTTTGAGGAACCTCCATACTGCCTTCCATAGCGGCTGCACCAATTTTCATTCCCATCAACAGTGTGTGAGGGTTCCTTTTTCTCCACAGCCTCTCCAACACCTGTTATTGTTTGTCTTGTTGATGCTGGCCATTCTAACTGGGGTGAGGCGGTATCTCATTGTGGTTCTTATTTACATTTCTCTGATGATTAGTGATGTTCAGCATCTTTTCATGTCTATTGGCCATCTGTATATTTTTTTGGCTCCTTTATTGGAAATTATCTGTCCATATTTATGTGGGTTTATTTCTGGGTTCTCAATTCTATTCCACTGGTCTGTGTATCTGTATTTTTGCTAATACCATGTTGTTTTGATTGCTCTGTAGTTCAAGCTGAAGTCAAGAAGTGTGATGCCTCCAGCATTACTCTTTATTCTTAGGATTGCTTTGTCTATTTGGGGTCTTTTACGATTTCATACAAATCTAATGATATTTTGGTTCTATTTCTTAAAAAATGCCACAGAGATTTTGATGGGGATTGCATTAAATCTATATATTGCTTTGGGTAATATGGCCATTTTAACTATCTAGATTCTTCCAATCCATGGACACAGAATGTCTTTCCATTTCTTTGTGTCTTCTTCAATTTCGTTTAAAAATGTCTTATAGTTTTCAGTGTATAGGTTCTAACATCCTTTGTTAAGTTTATTACTAGGTGTTTTATTCTTTTTGTTGCAATTGCAAAATGAATTGTTTTTTATTCCGATTTTTGAAATTTAATTGTTAGTATAGAGGAATGCACTGGACTTTTATACATTGATTTTGTAGCTGGCAACTTTACTGTATTCATTTATTGTTTCTAATTGCTTTTTGGTGGAGTCTTTAGGGTTTTCTATATAAAGAATCATGTCATCCGCAAAAAGTGAGAATTTAATTTTTTCAGGATGCCATCTATTTCATTTTCAAGCCTAATTGTTCTGGCTAGGACTCCCAATACTATGTTGAATAGCAGTGGTGATAGAGGAAATCCCTGTCTTTTTCCTGAATCTAGAGATAAGGGCTTCAGTTTTTCACCATTAATTATGATATTAGCTTAGTGTTTGTCATATATGACCTCTATTATGTTAAGGTATTTTTCTTTCATACCATTTTATTAAGTGTTATAATCATAAATGGATGCTGTATCTTGTCAAATGTTTTTTCTACATCTATTGATATAATTATATGATTTTTGTCCTTTATTTTTTATGTGGTGTATCATATTGATCAAATTGCATGTGTTGAACCATCCTTGTGCCCCTGTGATGAACACCACTTGATCGTGATGTATGATCTTTTCAATGCATGTTTATTCAATTTCTAGAATTTTGTTTAGGATTTTTGCATCTGTATTCATCAGAGATATTGGTCTGTAGTTTTCTTTTTTTGTGTTATCCTCACCAGGTTTTGATATCATGGTAATGTTGGCCTTATAAAATGAGTTAGGAAGTATTGCCTCTTCTTCAACTATTTGGAAGAGTTTGAGAAGGACAGGTGTTAGATTCTCTTTGAATGTTTGGTTGAGTTCACTAGTCAAGCCATCTGGTCCTGGACTTTTGCTTTTGGGAAGGTTTTGAATAACTGATTCAATTCCCATACTGTTGATTGATGTATTTAGATTTTCCAGTTCTTCCTGATTCAGTTTAGGAAGGCTAAGAACTTGTCCATTTCTTCGAGGTAATTAAATTTGGTAGCATATAGACCTTCATAGTATTCTTGCAATGGTAACTTCTCCTTTTTCATTTCTGATTTTATTTGTGTCTTTTCTCTTTCTATCTTAGTGAGTCTAGTCAAGGGTTTGTCAATTTTATTAATCTTTCAAAGAACAAGCTCTTTGTGGCATTATTTTTTTCTATTGTATTTTTGTTTTCTATTTCATTTAGTTCTATTCTGATTTTTATTATTTCCTTCCCTCTGCTGACTTTGGGTTTCATTTGTTCTTTAAGATGTAATGTTAGATCGTTTATTTGGGATTTTTCTTGTTTCTTGAGGTAGGTCTGTAATGACATAAATTTCCCTCTTAAAACTGCTTTCGCTGCATCCCTCAAATTTGGGTAAGATGTATTTTCATTCTCATTTGTTTCTATGTATCTTCTGATCTCTCCTCTTATTTCTTCTTTGACCCAGTCATTCTTTAAAAATATGTTGCTTAATCTCACGTATTCGTGGTTTTTCCTGCTTTCTTTTTGCAGTTGATATCTAATTTAAAAGCCTTGTGATCAGAGAATATGCTTAGTATGATTTCAATCTTCTTAAATTTGCTGAGGTTAGTTTTATGTCCCAATATATGGTCTATCCTTGAGAATGTTCTATATACACTAGAAAAAAGATGTATCGTCTGATGTTTTAGGATGAAGTGCTCTACATATGTCAAATATGTCCATTTCATTTAATGTGTCATTTGGGGCTGTTTTATTTCTTTGTTTATTTTCTGTTTGGATGATCTATCCATAGCTGTCAATGGTGTATTTATGTCCCCTAGTATAATTGTGTTTTGGTCAATTTCTCCCTTTTGTTCTGTCAGTAGTTGCTTGGTATATTTCAGTGCTCCTTGATTGGGGGCATAAATATCGATGAGTGTTATGTTTTCTTGTGGTATAGTCCCCTTTATCATAATGAAGTGTCCACCTTTGCCTCTTTTTAAAAAAATTTTTATTAGTTTCAGGTGCACAAGACAAAGCAAAACTTTGATGTTTATCATTTATATCCCTCACACTGTGTGAAACCCCTCCCCCCACCCACTATCCCTCTGACATAGCACAGAGCCATTACATTTCCACTGTCTCTACTCCTAATGCCACCTTTGCCTCTTGTTACCTTTTTTATCCTGAAGTCTGTTTTATCTGATGTCAGTATGGGAACACCTGATTTTCTCTGGATACCATTTGCTTGGAGTGTCAATTTCCACCCTTTCACTTTGAATCTATATTTGTTCTTCTGGTTGAGATGTGTCTCTTGGAAGCAGCATATGGTTGGGTTTAGTTTTTTGATCCAACCTGCTACTCTGTGCTTTTTTATTGGTGAGTTCAGTCCATTTACATTTAGGGTGATTATTGATATGTGAGGATTTCCTATCATTCTATCTTTAGTTTTCTGGTCAGACTGTGTCTCCATTGTTTTTTCACCTATTTGTTGTTGTCTATTATTTCTATGAAGAGGTATTCTATGACTTTTCCCTCTATTTCTTCTTTTATTACATTATGTATTTAAGTTCTGGATTTCCTTTTGAGTGGTTGCCATTCAGTTTATGCAAAAGAAAGTTTGATATTTAGAGTATCCCACTTTCTTCAGCATGCTTACTTTCTCCATTCCCATATTCTGGTTCAGGCCTTTACTCTCCCCCTTTTTATGTTTTGGTTGCCACAAATTATCCCTATTGATACTGGTCGAATAGCCTCCTTCAGTATTTCTTGTAGTGCAGGTCATGTGTTAGAAAATTCCCTCAGCTTCTGTATGTCTGGAAAGGTCTTTATTCCTCCTTCATATCTAAAGGATATATTTCCTGGATATATCATTCTTGGCTCATAATTTCTCTCTTTCAATAGTTTGAATATTTGGTTCCACTCCCTCCTGGCTTGTAGAGTTTCTGTGTAAAAGTCTGATGATATTCTAATGGGCTTTCCATTGTAGGTTACCGTCTTTTTTCCCCTGGATGCCTTGAGGATTCTTTCTTTTTTGTTGATTTTTGACAGCTTCAATACAATGTGCCCTGGAGAAGGCCTGTTGGGGTTGAGGTAATTAGGTGTTCTATTTGCTTCTTGGATTGGAGGATCCAGTTCTTTCCACAATTTTGGGAAGTTCTCATCAACTATTTTTTTAAAAAATATACTCTCTGTTCTCTTCTCTTTTTCTTCTCCTTCTGATATGCCCATTATTCTTATATTGCTCTTTCTGATGGAGTCAGAAAGTTCTTGTAGAGTTCTTTCATTTCTTTTAAGTCTCAAGCCTCTTTCTTCTTCCATCGTTGTCATTTCCAGATTTCTATCTTTGTGGTCACTGATTTTTCCTCCATCTGGTCAACTCTACTACCTAAATTGGCTATTTCTTTCTTCATTTCTTTTATTGAGTTCTTAATTTCCAAAATTCTTTTTGGTTCTTTTTTACAATTTCATTCCTTTTGGTAAAATATTCATTTTGTTCTTTGATTGTGTTTCTGAGTTCATTAAACTGCCTCTGTGTGTTTTTTTGCATCTCGTTTAGTTATTTCAGAACAGCAATCTTGAATTCTCTGTCATTTAAGTCACATATTTTCATTTCTTTAAGTCATTTTCTGGAGACTTTCATTTTCTTTCTGAGCTGTATTGTTGCCTTCGTTATTCATGGCCATTAATGATTCATTATCTCTCTTTCTAGACATCTACAGGAGTGGGTTCTGCAACAGGTTGATAGAAAGAGGTCTTTCTTTTGTTTTCCAGTAGGTGTTGGTAAAATGTTTTATTTTCTCTCTGAATGTAGTCTTTTATTCTCTCTCACACTGTAGTGTTATGTTTTCTCTGCACTCCTCCAGCTTCTCATACAATGGGTTGATACCCTAGAAAGCAGGCTTGTCCTCTGTGAACAGTTGGTCTTGGTCATATGGCACCATCTTCGTGGGGGGAGCTGGAGAGCTAAGTTTCCAAAGCTCTTCCTGTTCCAGGTTCAGATGTTGTGTGCTGCAGCAGCTCTGTTTATTCCTTCAGGGATCCACCCAGAGAGGTGGGGCAGACGCAGCGTGGGTTGTGAGAGGTGGCTAGAGCAATGGCGGTGACCACCACCACAGCCATTCCTGCTTCCCCACCTCCATCCTCTTTGCCGGAACTAGTTGGGCTGATAGTCTGTGTCTGTGGACAACAGTTCTCAGAACTGCAAATATTGTGTTCTTTATTCCATTTTTTTTTTTTAAGATTTTATTGGGGAAGGGGAACAGGACTTTATTGGGGAACAATGTGTATTTCTAGGACTTTTTCCAAGTCAAGTTGTTGCCCTTTCAATCTTAGTTGTGGAGGGTGCAGCTCAACTCCAGGTCCAGTTGCTGTTGTTAGTTGCAGGAGGCACAGCCCACCATCCCTTGTGGGAGTTGAACTGGCAACCCTGTGGTTGAGAACCCACTGGCTCATCTGGGAATTGAACCGGCAGCCTTCAGCGTTAGGAACACGGAGCTCCAACTGCCTGAACCACCAGGCTGGCCCAAATATTCTGTTCTTTTGATCTGACACTGCTACTCTTCCACTTCTAGCACTGGGCAGGTAGGGGCTTGGCAAGCTCTGAGAGAGTAAGGAGGGGTGGCTAGTCTCCGTGCCTAAGCCTTCCGTTTTCTGAGGCAGTGAGGGCTTAAACCACCGTTTTTAGCCTTCTTCCCTCAGTCTTTGCTCTGAGGTCTCGGTCGTGAGTATTGCATTCAGCCGTGTTATATGCTGTCCCTTTAGCCCTGTGGGCCATAAATGGAACCCTAGCAGTCCGAGTTCTTCCCTCTCCCACAGCTACAGTAGCTCCAGGATGCAGCGAGCTTGGAGCACTGAGCTAGGTCTGCATCCTGCACCCAAGCGCCTGTCTCCACAGTTCTCTCTTCCCTCCTCCCCTGCTCGTGCAATTTGCCCACCTTTAGGTGAATTTAGTAGTGATCCTCTTCTTCTTGCCTGTCTGCTGCACGGGGAGTCCTTTGTCGAGTTATAGTTATGCAATTTGTTGTAAATTCCAGGGGAGATTTCCAGAGGCTCACCTCATGCTGTCATTGTTGTGATGTCCAAATTTATATAATTTTATAACCAATGTCACCCTAACAAATTTACTAAAATTGAAAAGAAGACCTGGAAACAATTGACTTAATATTGATTGTGTCTAGTGCATCTTTTTATAAAATGATAAACATGCCTTCATATAAATACAATAGTTTGATGAGAGTGTCAAACTTTTGTCCTTTATTTTTTTGTAGTTTTTCAAGGGACTCTAATCAACCAACTTGCATATTGAACATATTATGCCAAACCTGGGCTGTACATTGGTACGTGATACCTGGGAAAATAAAACCTGTCATTCATGAGGCATTTTATCAGAGTGAGAACTCAATTAATATGTGAAATTTTCTATAAACTGGATATCTAGGGATTCTTTAATATGTAAACCAATAACTGATATCTATTAATGTTAATATTTTTATTTTTATTATACGTTTTATAATCAACATTTTCATTGAAATAAGCTTGTAAATTAGTAGATATCACAGTTTGTTTGGGAAGCCTTAAAACATTTATACTTTTTGACCATTCATTCTGTTTATAGGAATCTATCATTAGGAAATAATAAGAAATGCAGAAGAAAAAATTGGGTGCGATAACGTTTATTGCAGCATGGCTTATGAAGTGAAAAATAAAACCTCCTTAAATATCCTGAGGTAAGAAAGTAAATTATGGTGCAGTTGCACAATAGAATATTTATATAGTAATTAAAACCTAAGAGTGTTTTAATGGCACAAAAATGCTTTTAATAATTAATGTTAAGCAAAATGCAGCATACAATGTTATATACACAGTGTTACAAATACTATGAGATGAATAGATAGGAAAAATCAGATGATATGCCTGTAGAAAAAAGACAAGAAATAATTATGAAACAATGTTTATAAAGGTATGACTGCACAGTGTGATAATGGGTGACCCATTAGTTTCTTCTTTGTGCATTTCTGTAATTTACAGATTTCAAAATGTGGGTTTAGTACTTTAATTATGAGAAAAAAGTGTTTGGCTTAACAATGTTAATTGTAATTTCAGTAGAAATGTGTTGTGTTCAGGAAGAGAAGATAACAAAAATCTAAGTTCTGACATTTTATTTTTTGAAATGATTATTGATGATGCTCACACAATAGTCTTCAGAGATATGTACAAGCTAAACATTGATTGGCTTATCTATCAAATGGAAAATATTAGCTATATCTAGGTAGCCTCTGGATCTTTTGTGTCTTGCTTATGGCACCATTCAAATAGATTTCCATTATATATTTATTAACAATTAGGAAGTATGTAAAAGTTCTTTCTGAAAATATAGTTATTACTTTGTGCAATTGTTTTGTGAATAAACATCATCAGATTGTTTTTAATTATTAACTATCAAGCAGGGACATACCAAGTCAGACAATTCAGTTCACGAACTCATTCTAGAAAAAGTGTTCCATACTTCATCGCTGAATATCACTATGGTCACCTTTGAAGTATTCTCCTTGGGAAGCTATGCAACTGACACCAGTGCCTAGTTCACCCTTCAAAGCAATTTAGGAACTCTTTCTCTGGAATGGCCATCAGAGTTGTTGTCATATTACCCTTGATGTCCTGAATGTTATCAAAATGTCTTCCTTTCAATATTTCCTTTATCTTTGGGTAAAGAAAGAAGTCGTTGGGGGCCAGATCAGGTGAGTAGGGAGGGTGTTCCAATACAGTTATTTCTTTGCAGACTAAAATCTCTCTCACAGAAAGTGCCATGTGAGCTGGTGCATTGTTGTGATGCAAGAGCCATGAATTATTGGTGAAAAGTTCAGGTCGTCCAACTTTTTAACTCAGCTTGTTCAGCACTTTCAAATAGCAAACTTGGTTAGCTGTTTGTCCATTTGGTAGAAATTCATAATGAATAACCCTTCTGATATCAAAAAAATGTTAGCAACATTGTTGCAACAAATTTGTGAGCCTAATTGTCAGACCTCATACTACATATTTAAGTCCTTATAAAAAGTACACTTGAGCCTCTGTATTGTTTGCTTCTAGCTTAATTCAATTTGCTTGGACAATTTACTCTTTCAAAAATATTATTTTTTGAACTAAGACTTATTTTGTCACCTCCAGAACTTCAGAGGAGAATATATCCAACAAGGGGATGGGCTGGATCATGCTCTCTGGGCATCTAAGTGAAGCACAAAACTGAGTGACAACCATATTTTACATGTGATGGGTCCACCTCTGAATGAGCTTTAAACTGGAGAAATATATTTGTAATTCATGTCATCATTTTTCTATTTGTAGTATGTTATTAATGCTCTTTGTTTCTCAGAGAAGCAGTGAAAATAGATTTTTACATAAATTGGAAGTTGCCCCTCAAGCATGTCTTCACATGGAAAATGCATATGAAATATTCTATAAGCAAAATAAAAATTTGTGGGAAAGATGTTCTTTGCAATATGGTTTATGAGATTTAAAAAGGAGAATTATTGAATGGAGGAGGAAAAATGGCGGCGTGAGGTGAGCCTCTGTAAAGCTCCCCTGGAATTTACAATGAATCGAACAACAAAAACTCCACAAAGGACTCCCTGCATAGCAGACAGGCAAGATGAAGAGGCCGACTACCGAAATCACCTACAGGTGGGAGATTCACGTGAGCAGGGGGAGGAGGGAAAGGAGAAGTGTGGGACGGAGCCGCTGTGGGCGCAGGACGCAGACCTAGCTCAGTGCTCCAAGCTTGCTGCTTCCCGGAACTAACGCAGCTGCGGGAGAGGGAAGAACTCGGACTGCTAGGGCTCCGCTTATGGCCCACAGGGCTCAGGGGACAGCATATAACACGGCTGAACCCAATGCTCACGGAAGACCTCGGAGAAAAGACTGATGGAAGAAGGCTGAAAATGGTGGTTTATGCCCTCACTGCTGAGCAGAGAATGGAAGCCTTAGGCACTGAGACTAGCCGCCAACTCCCTACCCACCCGGAGCTCGCCCCATCCCCACCTGTCCGGTGCTAGAAGCGGAACAGTAGCACTGTCAGATCAAAACAACAGAAAGTTTCTGTTTTGAGAACTGACCACAGACACAAATTCGCAGCCCAACTAGTTCCGGCAAAGGGGAGGGAGCTGTGGAAGTAGGACTGGCTATGGTGATGGTCGCCACCATTGCTCTGGGCCACCTCTCAAACTCACCCCGCCCCTGACCCCACCTATCTGGGCATATCCCTGCAGGAGTAACTTAACTGCTGAAACATATGGGCTCTGAATCAGGAGCTGGAAGAGCTTTGGAACTTCAAAAGCTCTCCACATACCCACCGGGACATTGCACCCTGTGACCTAGACAAACTATGAACAATAAATGGTGCTGGGAGAATTGGATAGCCACGTGCGAAGGAATGAAACTGGACTGCTATTTGTCACCATGTACCCAAGATAATTCAAAATGGATGAAAGACTTAAGCATAAGACCTCACACAATAAACTGCATAGAAGAAAACATAGGTACTAAACTTATGGACCTTGGGTTCAAAGAGCATTTTATGAATTTGACTCCAAAGGCAATGGAAGTAAAAGCTACAGTAAACAAATGGGACTATATGGAACTTAAAAGCTTCTACACAGAAAAAGAAACCATTGACAAAATAAAGAGACCACACATTGAATGGGAGAAGATTTTTGCAAAGAGTGCCTCCGATAAGGGGCTAATATCCAGAATATACAAGGAACTCATGCAACTCAACAACAGAAAAACAAACAACTCAATTGAAAAATGGGCAGAGGACCTGAAGAGACATTTCTCCAAAGAGGACATACAAATGGCAAATAGACATATGAAAAAATGCTCAACGTCACTAATCATCAGAGAAATGCAAATCAAAACCACAATGAGATATCACCTCACCCCAGTCAGAATAGCTATCATCAACAAGATAAATAGTAACAAGTGTTGGAGAGGCTGTGGAGAAAAAGGAACCCTCATACACTGTTGGTGGGAATGCAGACTGGAGCAGCCATTATGGAAGGCAGTGTGGAAGTTCCTCAAAAAATTACGAATAGAATTGCCATATGACTCAGCAATCCCTCTCCTGGGTATCTACCCAAAAAATCTGAAAACATTTATAGATAAAGACACCTGTGCTCCAATGTTCATTGAACCTTTGTTTACGGTGGCCAAGACATGGAAACAACCAAAACGTCCTTTGATAGATGAATGGATAAAGAAGTTGTGGTATATATACACAATGGAATACTGTTCAGCAGTAAGAAAAGATGATATAGGAACATTTGTGACAACATGGATGGATCTTGAGAGTGTAATGCTGAGCGAAATAAGTCAGACAGAAAAAGCAGAGAACCATGTGATTTCACTGATATGTGGTATATAAACCAAAAACAACAAAAGAACAAGACAAACAAATGAGAAACAGAAACTCATAGACACGGACAATAGTTTAGTGGTTGCCAGAGGGTAAGGGGGGTAGGGGGGGAGGTGAGGGTAAGGGGGATCGAATATATGGTGATGGAAGAACTGACTCTGGGTGATGAACATACAATGGGATTTATAGATGATGTAATACAGAATTGTACACCTGAAATCTATGTAATTTTACTAACAATTGTCACCCCAATAAATTTAATTAAAAAAAAAATATGTTTGTGGAATAAATGAATGAATTGAATAAAAAACAACACAGGGGGATTCAAGATGGTGGATTAGGTAAATGCTATGTCTACTGCATCCCAGGATTACATCAAAATTACAAATAAATTATAGAACAATCAACTTTAAGAATCATCTGGATGCTAGCTGAATAGTTCCACTATATAAGGATATAAATAAGAGGCCACATTGAGACTGGTAGGAGGGACAGAGACACAAAATGGCTGACCCCAAACTCACAGAGAGAGGTTGAATGCTAGGAGGGTCATCTCAATGGCAGAGGTCCCCCCAAAGAGGAAGGGGACCTCACAGCCCCATGGTGGGCTCCCAAACCCAAGTGTCCTGTGCCAGGAAGGGGAGTTCCCACCATACTTGACAATGAAAATCAGTGAGGACGCTGTCTGCTCTACCGGGTGGGATGGAAGGCAGCTGGGAAACCAGACGCTGTCTTGTCGAGCCAACACATGGACTCACCTGTGTGAGTCCTGGCCTCTGGTGGAGGGGGTGGCAACTTGGCAGGCCCAGGGACATGCAGGGAAGGACTGAGTTGTATGGCTATGGGGTGGAAGCTGGAGGGACAGCTTCCAACATATTGTTGACAATATGTGGAGCCTGCAAATGTGTGGCTTATGGGGGTGTGGCTCCATCTTTTCAGGGTTAAGTACTCCCCCAAAGGAACAAGTCTGCATTGGACTGGTGGAATCTGCACATGCGCACTGCCTTGGTAACACTCTGGGTCTCAGCCCTTCACACAACTGGTACTACCTTGCCAGAGAAATTCTTGATTGCTGAGCTGCTGGCCCCACCCCACAGGCTGCAGATTAAAGCTGGTGGAGGGCCTATGGTGGCCTGGGAAAACTTTAATAGAGGGCATTAAGCCAAGACTTGTGCTACAGCATAGAAGTGTGATGGCATGGCAAGCCTGAGACAGGCTGTGGCTGGCCGTAGTCTTCTCAGGGCATTTTTGTGGAGTGATCAGGTGCCCAGCATGGGTGTGGGAGCCTAGACTGCATTGAATTTGTAGAAACCACCGACCACACCCTTTAGCTCCCTGGAACCCTACCCCATCCACCTAGAGCTGCATTGC
The DNA here is from genome assembly GCF_036562045.2 of Rhinolophus sinicus. NCBI lineage: Eukaryota > Metazoa > Chordata > Mammalia > Chiroptera > Rhinolophidae > Rhinolophus > Rhinolophus sinicus. The sequence goes on along the minus strand of NC_133761.1, from coordinate 39,956,774 downwards.
CCAGGGCACTCTGGGCACCTGAACAGCTGCCCCACCCTGACAAGCCATGGAGGAAATTTTTTACAGCAGCAGACAATCCGTAACAGCCTGGGGAGATTTTGGTGGTTGATAGTGACCCGAAACTGTACTGCAATCACTCAGGAGCAGCTCTTGGGTATTTGTAAGTCTGAGGTTGTGGTGAACTTCAGTGTTCTTGGGGCACGGGGCAAGGTGGTCACAGGCTGGGTAGTGGCGTAAGAGCTGAATCTGTATTAATATTATAAAAGCCACCAGTCATGTCTCACCACTACCTTAAATTTCACCCCACCAAGCTAAGCTGCATCGACAAGGTCAATCTCAACACCAGGTCAACCAGCCCAGCATGCACACCTAAGGAGACTCTTTTAATGGCTGGGCCTTATGGGCAGCTGGCAGGGGGCAATGGGCCTAGCGGGCCCTTTTGCTAAGCTGTTTCAGATCCACTATTGGTGGCAGCCAGCCTCAGTTCACAGTAAGTCTGCCCCCAAATACATCCATGTTCAGCACAGGCAGCAGCAAACTATTTATGGCTTTGAGGCTCCTACAGGTAGCCACAAGCTGGTCACAGGCAAGGCTGAAATTACCCTGCAGAGGAGCCCTGCTCAAGTGATATCAGAAGCAATATATCCAGAGGCCAGCTTCAGACCACAACAGAGCACTACCTAGTTAGCCCCACCAGTGGCACATCCAAAAGGGGTTCTCAACAGGCACAACAGGCTGTAGGGATGAAACCTCCTCTGAGGTACAGTCCCCACACAGTAGCTGATACACTCTGGACACAGCAAATCCTCATAGGCAGTCAGCCTGGGAGTCAATCCCACCCATTGATGCACCAAAAGTAATCAAGGCTCAACTACAACAGGAGAACACACACAACACACAAGGGATACACCTGGAACACATGCACAGGAGATTAGAGAGATCACACAATTTTCACAGCACACATAGTACATAAGGCCACCCAGCAAGGACTGAGAGACATAGGAGATATACCTAATACATAGAAGCAAACACAAAGTGGCAGGCAGAATGAGGAAACAAAAAACGTATCCCAAGTAAAAGAACAGAACAAACCACCAGAAATGAAAATAAATGAAATGGAGGCAACCAACCTACCAGAGACAGCATTTAAAACACTGATTATAAGAATGCTTAAGGAACTTAGTGAGAATTTCAATAGAAAGATAGTAGCATATGGAAGGATATAAAAACAATGTAAAAGAACCAGTCAGAAATAAAGAATATAATAATTGAAATGAAGAACACACTAGACGGAATCACCACCAGATTAGATGAAGCAGAGAATCAAATCAGCGATTTAGAAGACAAGGTAGCAGAATACACCCAACCAGAACAACAAAACCAAAAAAGATTAAAAACCAAAGAAAATAGTTTAAGAGACCTGTGGAACAACATCAAGCACAACAACATTCCCATCATAGGAATACCAGAAGGAGAAGAGAAGAAGCAAGGGATCAAGAACCTACTTGAAGAAATAATGACTGAAAACTTTCCTAACTTGGGGAAGGGAATTGACATACAAGCCCAGGAAGCACAGAGAGTCCCAAACAAGATGAGCCCAATCAGGCCCACAGCTAAACACATCATAGTTCAAACAACAAGGGTTAAAGACAAATTGAGAATCTTAAAAGCAGCAAGAGAATGACAACTAGTTACTTACAAAGGAGCTCCCATAAGACTATCAGCTGATTTTTGTACAGAAACTTTGCAGGCTGGAAAGAAGTGGCAGGAAATAATCAAAGTGATGAAAAATAAGGGCCTACAACCCAATAAGGGTTGTCATTTAAAATTGAAGGAGAGATAAATAGCTTCCCAGAAAAGAAACAGCTAAAGGAATTCATTACCACCAAGCCAGTACTACAGGAAATGTTAAAATGACTTCTTTAAGCAAAGGAAGGAGAAAAAAAAAAAAAAAACTAAGACCAAAAATATGAATAATAAAATGGCAATAACTATGTATCTATTAAAAATCACTTTAAGTGTAAATAGATTAAATGCTCCAACCAAAAGGCATAGGGTTGCTGAGTGGATAAGGAAATAAGACCCATGCATATGCTATCTACAAGAGATCCACCTCAGTTCAAAAGATGCACAGAAACTGAACATAAAGGGATGGAATAAGATATTGCACGCAAATGGAAATGAGAAAAAGGTTGGGGTAGCAAAACTTATATTGGACAAAACAGGCTTTAAAACGAAGACTATGATGAAAGACAAAGAAGAACATTACATAATAATAAAGGGATCAATCCAACAAGAGGACATAACCCTAATAAACATCTATGCATCCAATGTAGGGGCACCTAATTATATAAAATAAATATTGATTGACATAAAGATGGAGATTGACAGTAACACAATCATAGTAGGGGACTTTAACACCTCACTGACACCAATGGACAGATATTCCAGAAAAAAATCAAGAGGAAAAAAGTGGCTTTAAATGACATACTAGACCAGATGTATTTAATTGATATTTTTTAGAGCATTTCACCCCAAAGCAGCATTCTTTTTAAGTTCACATGATAGGCTACAAAACAAGTCTCAATAAGTTTAAGAAGATTGAAATCATATCAAGCATCTTCTCCGACTACAGTGGTATGAAAATAGAAATCAATTACAAGAAAAAATTGAAAAACACACAAACACGTGGAGACTGAATAACATACTAGTAAATAACGAATGGAACAGATCACGGATGTAATCACTTCATAGATTGTGTAGATGCTTGACCACTACGCTGTACACCTGAAGCCGATGTAGAATAATATTGAATGTCAAATATATATATATATATATATATATATATATATATATATATATATATATATATATATATGTATTCACGAATGGAAAGTATAGCATAGGGAATATAGTCAATGGTATTGTAACAGCTATATACGATGTCAGAGGGGTAGTAGACTTGGAGGGGGCGGTTATCACTTTGTGAGGGGTATAAGTATCTAATCACTATGTTGTTTTGTACACCTGAAACTAATAAAAATACCACAAGTGATTGAAAGAACATCATATTTTAATTTAAAAGTAGTGAATTGTAAATTTGAATTTAGAATATCTGAACTATAAAACCACACAATTAACCTCCCTGGATCTCAGTTTCTTCAATACTAAAATGAGATAATAATGTCCAAATCTGAGAGTTAGTGTGAGAATTCAATGATATGGTGCTTAAGAATTCTCTTTGTGAAGAACAAGAACAACAACAACAGCAGCAGCAGCAGAACACTATACAATGGAAATCATTATTTCAGTATTCAGATTTATTTATAAAGGAGATTACTACTTTTGGTGTGATGAAGATCTTTATTTCCTTCATCCTAATATCTTTGTAATTGCTTTATAACATGGCTCAGAGAAAAAAAAATTCCCCAAAATGTCATAGCTTGTATTTTGTTTCGCAGAAATTTCTATAAGCAGAATGTTTAACTCATGTTTTATACTTTGACAAATAGTTATTCACAGACAGATGATGGCCATGTGTTTTCCAAGATCAATGCAAAATGCCAGCAAAAGGGAAATTTGAGGGAGGGCAGAAAAGATTACTTGAAGCAGCATAACTCCCAAGATTTCAAGGTTTCCAAATTGGAGGTGTGCTGCTTCACACAGCAGTGTGGAGCATGGCAGCGGTCTGGGTGTGGTTTTGTGCAGCTGACTACAGCATAACTTGATTAGGGAATTCTCAGTGGCTGGGCATCTGGGTTCTAAATGGTTGTTTATGTTCTCCAGATGGTCACAGATAGCAGACAGGATACACTTAACAAGAAGGACTATGAGAGGAGAGGAATTATAAAAGTAGTTAGGCTGCTTTTGTCTTTCCTTTATTATAGTGTGATTTTGTGGGTAGGGTAATAAAGCAACCATTCCAGAGAAAAATGCTTCTCACTCATTTGTAGGTGTCTAAACACCTTGAATGTTTCCTCATGAAAAAGGAAGCTCTCCTTGCATAGACACCTGCAACCTAAAAAGTGGATACAGGGAACAATGCCTTTTATTTTATTTTTTCCATTTATTTATTTATTTATTTATTTATTTATTTATTTATTTATTTATTTATTTTTAACAGTGACAAATGTGAACATTTACTGAGATTTACTATCTGCCAAGGGCTTTTCTAGGGACTTCACATGTATTACCCCCTTGATGAAGTAGACACTACTACTTTATAGTTCAGGAAATGAAAGCACAGAGGGGTTAAGCAGTCTAGCTTATTTGGTAGCATTAACCATAGCAAGGCAGGTAGGCTATAGCAGGAGTTTCAATTCAGAGAGTTTAGGACAAGGGCAAAGATAGACCTCAGAGGAATCCTGATGAGTCTTGATTTACAGTACTGAGGCAGGATGCTTGGACTATATACTCATTGTCAATGTACATCTTAATACTGGTGTGAAGAAAAATCTTTCTGATGAGAAATAGTGATTAAAGAACATGTAGGCATCTTTGCAGGCTAACTAAATAACAACAAAATGCCAGGATATATTTGGACACGTTTGAGACGGGAGTTTTGTGACCTTTTCATTACAGCCTCAGCACCTATCATACTGAAAGTTGTAGGTCCTCAAAATTGGTGGAAAGTTTAAGATGAGGTATTCCATGATTTGACAAGGTGTTTCTCCACAGTTAAGTGTTACTCTTGGAGGAAATTTATTCCCCTTATCGTGTTTATCTAAAATGCTATATTAAATGGCATCAGAGCTGACCTGGGTCCACTGAATCGGCCAGTCCCAAAATAAATGCTGTTTGTTTCGATACAATAGTTCATCCATTCATTCATCAAATATATATTGGCTTCCTGCTATGTGCCAGGTGCTGTTTTAGGTCCTGGAGAACAAAACAGACATGAGTCTCCATCTCAGGGAACTTTTATTCCAGTCTAACTATAGTTATAATAGCTCCCTTACTCAAATGCTTACTCTACCGCAAAGTATTAGCATAGATTTTCTCTGATTCTTTTACTACTCCTGCAAGGCAGGTGCCATTATTGTCATTTTAAAGTTGAGAAAACAAGCAAGGAGAGGTTAAATTAAATGGTTTCTCCAAGGTCATGCAGTACTTCTAAGAACTGGTATTTGTCCAAGGGCTGTCTTGCTTCAAAGCTGTATTCTTTCCCATATACTTGGTCTAGGGTGTTTTTCCAGATATTGTGGCTTCTGATATTATGATGGTGAACAGGACACATATGCTGCTAATATTATGATGACACATACTGCTGCTGCCATCACCACCATAGCTATGTCCACTTCTTATGCCTTTACACTGATGTAAATAACCTCTGAAACTTGGGGAAGGTGAAGAAGTGGTGAGCTTTATTCAGTTCCAAGAAGACATAGGCACAACTAACTGTGCCCTAGCCTATGAATTTTTGTCCTATGCAACATTTATTCTGCTGAAGGCTCCTCTAGAATAGGACCAGGACGTGCCTTTTTAATTTTCACTTTCAATAAGTTCTTATTAAAGTCCTATCACTTGCTAGTTACTATGCTGGGTGCTGGAGATAAAATGGTGATTAAGTTAGATATTTTAAAGATGTACAATTTTATCAATAAAATACATACACATGGTTTAAAAAAGCTAATACTACAAAGTAAATAAAATACAATGTTTGCCCACCTATTGCCCCTCATTGGGAACCAATTTTTGTCTTTTTTAGCTGTTTCTTTGGCATTTACACATGCTTGTATTTCTAAACAATGCATGTTTATTACTATCTTTGTTTTGCATATTTTCTACTAACTTCCTAGACTTAAGTTTCTGAGATTTAACCACTCTGTTTTCCCTATCTTCCCAATATATTTATATTATAATTTTGATTAAAACATTATTTATTGTTTGTAATTAATTATTATGCCTATGCAAATATTATATGGTAATATGATTGTGTTTTCTTTTTTATTTTCTATTGTTACTAAAGTTAATAATTATTCCATTTGCCATCATTCTTTCCATAGTTTTTATTAGCCTAATAGCAATGTTTTCCTTAACATTAGGACATTTACAGTTACATTTTTTAAAGAAATTCTTTGAGAGATTCTTTCATCTGAGCTTTCCAGATAACATCTTGTTTTCCTTTTTCATTCATTGGAATTCCCTTTACCTTCTTCTGAGTTTGTTTACCTTGTTCCTGAATCTTATGTATTCCTCTGTGATTTTATTCTTGTTTGAAAGAGCACATCTTTCAGCAGTTTAGTCAGATTAAAAAGATAATAAAATTACAAAGGATATGGTGACAGCTCCCCAAATCCTGTTTCCTGAACTGTATTGCAGCAATATGAATGAGTGGCTTCTCCCTTCACTAAAGATACTCTTTCTTTCTGTCCAGTTTTAATCCCTCTCTCTCTCTCTCTCTCTCTCTCTCTCTCCTATGTTTTAGTGACAGATATTTTCCACTGTCTTCATAAGGGAGATACATATTGTTTTGTATATTGCATGTCTAAACATGTCTTTATTTTACCCTGACACTTGATTGAACATTTAGCTGGGTGTAGAATTCTAGGTTAGCAATAATTTTTATTTTTTTTATTATTAGTTTCAGGTGTACAAAACAATATAGTCATTAGACATTTACACACCTCATATAGTGATAACCCCAACAAGTCTATTACCCATCTCACACTGTACAGAGCTATTGCAATACTATTGAATATATTCCCTATACTGTACTTTACATTCTGTGAATATATATATATATATATATATATATATATATATATATTTCAGTTGATAGTCAATATTATTTTATATTAGCTTCAATTGAACAGCATAGTGCTTAGGCATTTATATAATTTATGAAGTGATCCCCCTGATAAATCTAGTACCGACTGGACACTACACAGTTTTTACGATATTATTGACTATATTTCCCATTCTGTATTTCATATCCCCATTACTATTTTGTAACTACCAATTTGTACTTCTTAATCTCTTCACCTTTCTCACCCATCCTCCCAATGCCCCTTCCTTCTAGCAACCACCAGTTTATTCTCTGTATCTATTAGTCTATTTTTTTGTTTTTTTCATTTATTCTGTTGTTTAGAGTCCACATACAAGTGAGATCATATGGTACTTGTCTTTCTCAGTCTGACTTACTCACTTAGCATAATATCCTCTATGTTCATCCATATTGTTTCAAATGGTAAGATTTCATTCATTTTTTTTTTAAGATTTTTTTATTGGGGAAGGGGAACAGGACTTTATTGGGGAACAGTGTGTACTTCCAGGTCAAGTTGTTGTCCTTTCAATCTTAGTTGTAGTGGGCGGAGCCCACCATCCCTTGCGGGACTTGAGGAATTGAACTGGCAACCTTGTGGTTGAGAGCCCACTGGCTCATGTAGGAATAGAACTGGCAGCCTTTGGAGTTAGGAGCATGGAGCTCCAACCACCTGAGCCACCGGGTCAGCCTGATTTCATTCTTTTTTGCGGCTGAGTAACAGTCCATTGTAATTACAGAGGGTGCCAAAAATATATATATACACATTTTAAGGAAGGAAGACTGTATTTAAAATTGTAATACCCAATATATACTGATAACAAAAGATGAATATAATTCACATTTAAATTCTGCAATTACAAGAGGTGCTCAAAGTGGTTACTGTCAGTATCCAGACACTTCTGATTATGGCGAACTATTGCTTGAGCAACGTTGACAAAGTGTCCACTTGTGTATAGTTTTTTGGCACCCCTAGTATGTACCACTTCTTTATCCAGTTGTCTATTGATGGGCATTTTTGTTGTTTCCATATCTTGGCTACTGTGAATAGTGCTGCAGTAAACATAGGGATGCATATGTCTTTTCAGCTTAGTGTTTTAGGTTTCTTTCAATAACTACACAGGAGTGGAATTGCTGGGTCATAGGATAGTTCTACCTTTAATTTTTTGAGGAACTTTCATACTGTTTTCCACAGTGGCTGTACCAACAGTAGACAAGCGTTCCCTTTTCTCCACATCCTTACCAACACATATTGTTTGCTCATTTATTGATGATGGCCATTCTGACAAGTGTCTGGTCATATCTCTTGTGGTTTTTATTTGCATTTCTCTGATCATTAGTGATGTTGAATATCTTTTCATATGTCTATTGGACATCTGTATGTCTTCTTTGGAGAAATGACTATTCAGATTTTCTGCTAATATTTTTAATTGAATTGTTTGTTTTTTTTGGTGTTGAGTTGTATGATTTTTTTTTTATAAGTTTCAGATATTAAGCCCTTGCCAGGTGTATCATTGGCAAATATCTTCTCTCATTCAATAGGATGTCTTTTTGTGTTGTATATTTTCTTTTGCTGTGAAAAAATTTTTAAGTTTGATGTAGTCCCATTTGTTTATTTTTTTTTTCTTTCCCTTTCCCAAGGAGTTATATCAGTGAAAATATTACTCAGGGTAATGTCTAAGGATAATATTACTAAGGGTAATGTCTGAGAGGTTACTGCTTATATTTTCTATGAATTTTATAGTTTTGGATCTTACATTTAAGTCTTTAATCCATTTTGAGTTTATTCTTGTGTATGGTGTAAGAAGATTGTCCAGTTTCTTTTTTCTTTTTTTGCATTTATCTGTCCAGGTTTCCTAGCAACATTTATTGAATAGTCTGTCTTTATCCATACATTCTTTCTTCCTTTGTCATAGATTAAATTATCATATAGGCGTGGGTTTATTTCTGGGCTCTCTATTTTGCTTCATTGATCTATGTGTTTGTTTTTATGGCAATACCATGCTTTTTTTATTATTATTACCTTGTAGTATAGATTGATATCAGATAGCATGATACCTCCAGCTTTGTTTTTATTTCTCAGGATTGCTGTAGCTATTTGGGTTCTTTTATGAGTCCATGTAAATTATAGCATTATTTGTTCTAGTTCTGTGAAAAGTGCCATTGGCATTTTGATAGGATTTCATTGAATGTATATATTGCTTGGGGTAGTATGGACTTTTTAACTATATTAATTCTTCATACCCATGAGCAATATATATGTTTCCATTTATTTGTATCTTCTTTACTTTCTCCCTTTAATGTTTTATAATTTTCTGAGTCCAGATCTTTTACTTTCTTGGTTAAATTTATTCCTAGGTATTTTATTTTATTTTATGCTATTGCAAATGGGATATTTTTTGGGGGGATTGTTTTCTTAATTTATATTTCTGATAGTTTGTTATTGGTACATAAAATACAACTGATTTCTGAATGGAAATTTAATATCCTGCTACTTCACTAAATTCATTTATTGGTTATAATAGTTTTTGGTGGAATCTTTTGAGTTATCTATATATTGTATCATATCATCTGCAAATAATGACAATTTTACTTCCTACTTTCCAATTTGGATGCCTTTTATTAATTTTTTTTCTTGTCTAATTGCTATGGCTGGGACTCCTAGTACAATGTTGAATAAAAGTGGTAAAAGTGGGCATCCTTGTTTTGTTCCTGATCTTAAGGAGAATGCTTTTAGATTTCCCCTGTTGAGTATAACATTAGCTGTGGGTTTGTCATATATAGCCTTTATTATGTTGAAATATGTTCCCTCTATTCCCACTTTGCTGAGAGTTTTTATCATACATGGATGCTGGATTTTGTCAAATGCTTTTTCTGCATTTGTTGATATGACCATATGATTTTTATTTTTCATTTTGTTTAGGTGGTGTATCATGCTAATTGATTTGTGGATATTGTACCAACTTTGTATACCAGGAATGAATCCCACTTGATCGTGGTATATGATCTTTTTAATGTATTTCTGAATTTGGTTTGCTAATATTTTGTTGAGGATTTTTGCAGCTATGCTCACTATGGATATCAACCTATAGCTTTCTTTTTTGTAATATCTTTGGTTTGGGAATCAGGATAATGGTGGCCTCGTAAAATGAGCTTGGGAGCCTTCTCTCCTCTTGAATTTTTTGGAATAGATTGAGAAGAATAGGTGTTAAAAAATACTTTTACTTCAGACTTTTGAAGGCATTGCTATATTGCTGTCTTGTTTCCAGTATGCCATTCAGATTACTGTTCCTTTACATGTGCCATGATTTTCCTTTGATAAGCTGCTATGTAGAACCTTTGCTTCCAGGGTTCTGAAATTTCACAATGTCTTCCCTTGATATGGATTTATTTTCACCTATTTTGTTGGGTACTCTGTGGGCCGTTTTTTATGGTTTGCAATTGTGGGAAACTTCTGGTTTGCAGTTTGGGGAAATTTTCTTACATTCTTTCTTTGATGATGTTTCCCTTCTGTTTTATTTGTGCTTTTATTTTGAAAACCTATTATTTGAATATTGAACTTCTAGATATAACAATAATGCTTATAGTTTCTGTCTCCTGCTTACTATCTCTTTGGTTTTAATTAGTATTTTTTGAATTGAGTCAACATTTTCTTTCAGTCCACTATTGAGTTTTAACTTGTTTTCTATGATATTGTCAGATTCCAAAAGTTCTTTTTTATTTTCCATAAATTCTTTTTTATAGTGTCTACTTTGTTTCATGGATGAAATATGTTTTCTTACCTCTCAGAAGATTATAATAATCATTGTTGTAGTGTTATTGTGATGTTTTTTTCCTCCCTGCATAGTTTGTCTTCTCCAAGCTGTTTTTTATTTGTTTGTTTGCTTTACTTATTTGTTTGTTTTAATATCTAGTCTTCATATTACAAGCTTCTCTCAGACGTCTGGTTATTTTTGATTATCTGCTCATGACTAAGATTGACATATTAACAAGCTGTTTGGAAGCTTTAAGAGTATGTGTAAGGCTAGCTGACTTTGAGCTTCATTGCCAGATAATCTGGGTAACATATTTTTTGAGAAATTTCTTTCTTTTTCTTTTAAATGAAAGTTTACTGGGGGTGATAATTGTTAGTAAAATTACACCATACTACCCTGAATGCACTGAATCTCGTCTGATCTCGGAATCAGGCCTGGTTAGTACTTGGATGGGAGAAATTTCTGATGTGAATATCTTTAGGTCATTTTGTGTGGTAGGAGGGGAGTCAGTTAGAACTTTCAGTGACATCACCTTCTTTCTTCTGATTAGAGAATAACAGTCTAGCTGCAAAGTCTCTAGGAATCAAGTGCAGGAAGAGGGCTGGGTCTTCTTCTTTTAGCATCACCACATGTATAGAGACTTAATTTCTCTGTTTTTAATATGACATCCATCTGTTTCACTATACCAAAGACCTTTTACTCTCTCCAAGGAATAAACTTCCAATCCTTATGCAGGGGTGGTGGTGGTGTGAGAGTGAAAGTAAAGAAGGATCTAACCACTTCTCTAAAGCCTTCAGCAGTCTTTCTGAGGAGAGATAGAGTTTTGGTTTTTCTGGTTTCCCTTTTTCCACTTTTCCAGGACTGAGCAGAGAGCTGGTTCCATCGGGATGAATCAGTTCACCAAAATATAGGGAGAGCTCAGGTTGTTTTGGCAGCCAGAGTACGGAAACTCCCAAGCTATGCTCCAGGGCAAGGAGACCTCTTTGTTTCATAGAATAAAATAGGTCTTCTTCCTCTCCCTAGTCAAACCTATTAATATATGTGCTCATGTCTCATTTGCAATATCAGTGGTAGCTTGGAGCATCATACGAAGGACAATTACTTTCACGAACTCATCCCAGAAAAAGTGCTACATACCTCATTGCTGAATATCACTACAGTTACCTTAGAAGTACTCCCTTAGGGAAGCTACGCAATGATGCCAGTGCCTACTCCACCCTTCAAAGCAATTTTGGAACTCTTTTTCAGGAATGGCCATCCAAGCTGTTGTCGTATTACCTTTGATGTCCTGACTGTCATCAAAATGTCTTCCTTTCAAAATTTCCTTTATCTTTGGGTAAAGAAAAAAGTTGTTGGGGGCCAAATCAGGTGAGAACGAAGGGTGTTCCAATACAGTTATTTGTTTACTGATTACAAACTTCTTCACATACAGTGCTGTGTGAGCTGGTGCATTGTCATGATGCTGGCTCTTGTCAAGAGCCAAGAATTGTTAGTGAAAAGTTCAGGTCATCTAACATTTTCACCCAGCCTTTTCAGCACTTCCAAATAGTAAACTTGGTTAATTGTTTGTCCAGTTGGTACAAATTCAGAATGAATAATCCCTCTGATATCAAAAAAGTTTAGGAACATCGTTGCAACAAGTTCGCGAACTTAATTGTCCAAACTAGTATATATGTTGGGTTGTTCTCAGTTTACTCACTGTCAGTTTGGGATTTGGATTTCTCTTGTCTTTTAGGTCACTTACTTCTGGTCTACATTCTTTCTGGCTTCCAATGTTTTATTACTCATATCTTCTTTCTTGGGCTCCCCATTTTTGTGGTTTATATCTTGTTTTAGAAAACAAGTTTGCTATAGTTTTGGTGAGATTTAGAGTGTATACATTTTGAACTGCCTTCTCAACTCAGAACTAGGCTTTTGTCCTTTCATCACTGAGTCTTCAGCACTTAGTGCTGTGCCTGGAATATAGTTGGTGCTCAATAAAGGTTTTGTTAACTGCAAACCACATTACCTGTAATTCTAATAATATTACTAGTTACCTACATATCTATCCAGAGTAATTAGCTTTAAATGAAGTGATAGTCTGTATCTCAAAGTGTTTTATAATTTGGATATACGATTATGATGAAAATGAAGGTGATTGTAATATCTCTTCTGTCTTCATTTCTTTCTAACTAGACCTTATGTGTCTGATTCTGTTATTTGCTTTACATATATCATCTCTATTATTTGTTAAAAACTTGTAAAATTGCTATCAATATTCTCATTTCATTTTCTTTCTCTCCTCATTTTCTATTCTCAGTGTCTTTCTTGACAATCTCAAGTACAAGTTTCTATTGCTATTGTTCTTTGTTTCCTTTTTATTTCCTTTTTCCTTTTTTTATTTATTGGGGTGACAATTGTTAGTAAAATTACATACTATTCAGGTGTACAATTATGTATTACATCATCTATAAATCCCATTGCGTGTTCACCATCCAGACACAGTTCTCCTTCCATCACCAAATATTTGATCCTCCTTACCCTCATCTCCCACCTGCCAACCCCCTTACCCTCTGGTAACCACTAAACTATTGTCTGTGTCTATGAGTTTTTGTTTCTCATTTGCTTGTCTTGTTCTCTTGTTGTTTTTGCTTTATATACCACATATCACTGAAATCATATGGTTCTCTGCTTTTTCTGTCTGACTTATTTCGCTTAGCATCATACAATCAAGATCCATCCATGTTGTCACTAATGTTCCTATACCATCTTTTCTTAATTCTATTCGTAATTCTATTCGTAATGTTTTGAGGAACATCCACACTTCCTTCCATAACGGCTGCACGAGTCTGCATTCCCACCAGCAGTGTATGAGGGTTCCCTTTCTCCACAGCCTCTCCAACACTTGTTACTATTTGGTTTGTTGATGATAGCCATTCTGACTGGGGTGAGGTGATATCTCATTGTGGTTTTGATTTGCATTTCTCTGATGATTAGTGATGTTGAGCATTTTTTCATATGTCTATTTGCCATTTGTATGTCCTCTTTGGAGAAATGTCTCTTCAGGACCTCTGCCCATTTTTCAATTGGGTTGTTTGTTTTTTGGTTGTTGAGTTGCATGAGTTCCTTGTATATCATGGATATTAGGCCCTTATCGGAGGCACTGTTTGCAAAAATCTTCTCCCACTCAGTTGGTGGCCTCTTTATTTTGTCGATGGTTTCTTTTTCTGTGCAGAAGCTTTTAAGTTCCATATAGTCCCATTCATTTATTTTAGCTTTTACTTCCATTGCCTTTGGAGTCAAATTCATAAAATGCTCTTTGAACCCAAGGTCCATAAGTTTAGTACCTATGTTTTCTTCTATGCAGTTTATTGTGTCAGGTCTTATGCTTAAGTCTTTGATCCATTTTGAATTAACTTTGGTACATGGTGACAAATAGCAGTCCAGTTTCATTCTTTTGCACGTGGCTATCCAATTCTCCCAGCACCATTTATTGAAGAGGCTGTCTTTGCTCCATTGTATGTTTTTAGCTTCTTTGTCGAAAATTATCTGTCCATATTTATGTGGTATTATTTCTGGGTTCTCAATTCTATTCCATTGGTCTATGTGTCTGTTTTTCTGCCAATACCATGCTGTTTTGATTATTGTAGCCCTGTAGTACAAGCCAAAGTCAGGAAGTGTGATACCTCCATTATTGTTCTTTTTTCTTAAGATTGCTTTGGCTATTTGGCGTCTTTTGTGGTTGCAAACGAATCTGATGATTTTTTGTTCTATTTCTTTAAAATATGCCATTGAGATTTTGATGGGGATTGCATTGAATCTGTATATTACTTTGGGTAATATGGCCTTTTTAATTATGTTGATTCTTCCAATCCATGAGCCCGGAATGTCTTTCCATTTCTTTGTGTCTCCTTCAATTTCTTTCAAAAATGTCTTATAGTTTTCAGCATATATGTCTTTCATGTCCTTGGTTAAGTTTATTCCTAGGTATTCCTAGGTATTTTATTCTTTTTGCTGCAATTGCAAAAGGAATTGTTTTTTGTATTTCTTTTCCTGAGATTTCATTGTTAGTATATAGGAAGACAATGGACTTTTGTACGTTGATTTTGTAGCCAACAACTTTACTGTATTCGTTGATTGTTTCTAATAGCTTTTTGGTGGAGTCTTTAGGGTTTTCTATATATAGCATCATGTCATCTGCAAAGAGTGATAATTTAACTTCTTCATTCCCAATTTGGATGACTTTTATTTCTTTCTCTTGCTGGATTGCTCTGGCAAAGACTTCCAACACTATGTTGAAAAGCAGAAGAGATAGCGGACAGCCCTGTCGTGTTCCTGAATGTAAAGCAAAGGGCTTCAGTTTTGCACCATTAATTAGGAGATTAGCAGAGGGCTTGTCATATATGGCCTTTATTATGTTAAGGTGTTTTCCTTCTATACCTATTTTATTAAGTGTTTTAATAATAAATGGATGTTGTATCTTGTCAAATGCTTTTTCTGCATCAATTGATATAATCATATGATTTTTGTCCTTTATTTTGTTTATGTGATGTATCACATTGATGGATTTGCGAATGTTGAACCATCCTTGTGCCCCGGGGATGAACCCCACTTGGTCGTGATGAATAATCTTTTTAATGCATTGTTGTATTCGATTTGCTAGAATTTTATTTAGGATTTTTGCATCGGTATTCATTAGAGATATTGGTCTGTAGTTTTCTTTTTTTGTGCTGTCCTTACCAGGTTTTGGTATCAGGGTAATGTTGGCCTCATAAAATGAGTTAGGGAGTACTGTCTCTTCTTCAATTTTTTGGAAGAGTTTGTGCAGAATTGGTATTAGATCCTCTTTGAAGGTTTGGTAGAATTCACTAGTGAAGCCATCTGGTCCCGGACTTTTGCTTTTGGGAAGGTTTTGGATGACTGATTCAATTTAGTTACTGGTGATCGGTCTGTTTAGATTTTCCAGTTCTTCATGGTTCAGCCTTGGAAGGCTATATGTTTCTAAGAACTTGTCCATTTCTTCTAGGTTGTTGAATTTGGTGGCATATAGTCCTTCATAGTATTCTTGGATGATCCTTTGTATTTCTGTGGTGTCCGTGATAACTTCCCTTTTTCGTTTCTGATTTTGTTAATTAATGTCTTCTCTCTTTTATCTTAGTAAGTCTAGCCAAGGGTTTGTCAATTTTGTTAATCTTTTCGAAGAACCAGCTCTTTGTCACATTAATTTTTCTATTGTCTTTTTGTTCTCTATTTCATTTAGTTCTGCTCTAATTTTTGTTATTTCCTTTCTTCTGCTGACCTTGGGTTTTACTTGTTCTTCTTTTTCTAGTTCTTTAAGGTGTAACATGAGGTTATTTATTTGGGAGTTTTCTTGTTTCTTGAGATAGGCCTGTAATGAGATAAATTTCCCTCTTAAAACTGCTTTCGCTGCATCCCAAAAATTTTGGTAGGATGTATTTTCATTGTCATTTGTTTCTATGTATCTTTTGATCTCTCCTCTAACTTCTTCTTTGACCCAGTTGTTCTTTAAAAGTATGTTGTTTAATCTCCATGTATTTGTTTTTTATCCCACTTTGTTTTTGCAGTTGATATCCAATTTCAAAGCCTTGTGATCAGAGAATATGCATGGTATGATTTCAATCTTCTTAAATTTGTTGAGACTGATTTTATGTCCCAATATATGGTCTGTCCTTAAGAATGTTCCTTGTACACTAGAAAAGAATCTGTAATCTGATGTTTTAGGATGAAGTGCTCTATAAATGTCAATTATGTCCAATTCGTCTAATGTGTCATTTAGGGCTACTATTTCGTTATTTATTTTCTGTTTGGATGATCTATCCATAGCTGTCAATGACGTATTTAAGTCCCCTAGTATCATTGTGTTTTGGTGTATTTCTCCCTTTAGTTGTGTTAGTAGTTGCTTGGTGTATTTCGGTGCTCCCTGATTGGGGGCATAAATATTGATGACTGTTATGTCTTCTTGTTGTACAGTCCCCTTCACCATTATGAAATGTCCATCTTTGTCTCTTGTTATCTTTTTCACCTTGAAGTCTGTTTCATCTGATATCATTATGGCTACACCTGATTTTCTCTGGGTACCATTTGCTTGGAGTGTCAATTTCCACCCTTTCACTTTGAGTCTATGCTTGTCCTTGTAGCTGAGATGTGTCTCTTGGAGACAGCATATGGTTGGGTTTAGTTTTTTGATCCAATCTGCTACTCTGTGTCTTTTTATTGGTAAATTCAGTCCATTTACATTTAGGGTGATTATTGATATGTGAGCATTTCCTGTCATTCTATGTTTAGTTTTCTGATAAGTCTGTGTCTCCGTTGTTTCTTTGCCTTTTTGTTGTTGTCTATTATTTCTGTGTGATAGTATTCTATGATGTTTCCCTCTGTTTCTTCTTTTATTATAGTATATATTTGAGTTCTGGATTTCTTTTTGAGTGGTTACCTTTAAGTTTATGTAAAAGAAAGTTTGATGTTTGGAGTATTCTATTTTCTTCAGCACGCTTACTTTCTCAATTCCCATATTCTTGTTCAGGCCTTTACTCTCCACCTTTTTGAGTTTTGGTTGCCGCAAATTGTCCCTGTTCATGGTGGTCGAATAGCCTCTTTTAGTATTTTTTGTAGTGCAGGTCATGTATTAGAAAATTCCCTAAGCTTCTGTATGTCTGGAAAGGTCTTTATTCCTCCTTCATATCTAAAGGATATCTTTGCTGGATATATTATTCTTGGTTCATGATTTCTCTCTTTCAATAGTTTGAATATTTGGTTCCACTCCCTCCTGGCTTGTAGAGTTTCTGCTGAATAATCTGATGATAATCTAATGGGCTTTCCTTTGTAAATTACAGTCTTCTTTTTCCTGGCTGCCTTGAGGATTCTTTCTTTGTCATTGATTTTAGACAGCTTCAATACAATGTGCCTTGGAGAAGGCCTGTTGGGATTGAGGTAATTAGGTGTTCTATTTGCTTCTTGGATTCGAGGGTCCAGTTCTGTCCACAAATTTGGGAAGTTCTCATCGACAATTTGTTTGAATATATTCTCTGTTCCCTTCTCTCTTTCTTCTCCTTCTGGTATGCCCATTATTCTTATATTGCTCTTTCTGATGGAGTCAGAAAGTTCTTGTAGAGTTCTTTCATTTCTTTTAAGCCTCAAGTCTCTTTCTTCTTCCATCTGTGTAATTTCCAGGTTTCTATCTTCGATGTCACTGATTCTTTGCTCCATCTGGTCAACTCTACTACCTAAGCTGGTTATTTCATTCTTAATTTCTTCTATTGAGTTTTTAATCTCCAGAAATTCTATTTGGTTGTTTTATAAAATTTCAATCTCTTTCGTAAAATGCTCATGTTTTTGTTTGATTGTGTTTCTGAGTTCATTTAACTGCCTATCTGTGTTTTCTTGCATCTCGTTGAGTTTTTTCAGAACTGCAATCTTGAATTCTCTGCCATTTAAGTCACATATTTGTGTATCGTTAAGTGCCTTTTCTGGAGATTTTTTACTTTCTTTCTGAGCTATCTTGTTGCCTTGGTTATTCATGGCGATTCCTGGTTTACTATTTGTCTTCCTAGACATCTACAGGAGTGGCTTCTGCAACAGGTTGATAGGAAGCGGTCTTTCTTTTGTTTTCCAGTACTTGTTGGTAGAATGTTTTATTTTTTCTCCTACTGCAGCTTATTTTTCTTCTCCCACACGGCAGTGCTATTTTTTCTCTGCACTATTCCAGCTTCTCACACAATGGGGGGATTCTCTGGGAGACGGGCTTCTCCTCTGTTAACAGTTCATCTAGGTCACAGGGCGCAGTGTCCCAGTGGGTATACAGAGAGCTTTTGATGTTACAAAGCTCTTCTAGCTCCTGATTCAGAGCCCGTATGTTTCAGCAGTTCTGTTTACACCCGCAGGGATCTGCCCATATAGGTGGGTCAGGGGTGGGGTTAGTTGTGAGAGGTGGCCCAGAGCAATGGCTGCGCGATCACCAGCTCAGCCGGTCCTGCTTGCACAGCTCCCTCCCCTTTGCCAGAGCTAGTTGGGCTGCGAATTTGTGTCTGTGTTCCACAGTTCTCAGAAAAGCAAATATTCTGTTGTTTTGCTCTGACACTGCTACTGTTCCGTTTCTAGCACTGGGCAGGTGGTGGTGGGGCGACCTCTGGGAGGGTAGGGCTGGGGCAGCTAGTCTCAGTGCCTAAGGCTCCGTTCTCCTCTCGGCAGTGAGGGCTTAAACCACAGTTTTCAGTTTTTTCCCTCAGTCTTTACTCCGAGGTCTCTGCCGTGAGCATTGGGTTTAGCTGTGTTTTATGCTGCCCCCTCAGCCCTGTGGGCCATAAGGGGAGCCCTAGCAGTCCGAGTTCTTCCCTTTCCTGCAGCTGCGGTAGTTCCGGGATGCAGCGAGCTCGGAGCACTGATCTAGGTCTGCGTCCTGTGCCTTTGCGGCCCAGTCTCTGCACTTCTCCCTTTCCTCCTTCCCTGCTCTCGCAATTTGCCCACCTTTAAGTGATTTCAGTACTGTGTGTCTCTTTGCCTTGCCTGTCTGCTACACAGGGAGTCCTTTGTGGAGTTATAGTTGTTGAATTTGTTGTAACTTCCAGGGGAGATTTCAAGAGGGTCACCTCATGGCGCAATTTTTTTTTTTTAAACAGATTGTGTTTTATGTTTAGAGAGTTCAGTAAATAATGAAGTTTTTCATGGTCTATGTCATCAATTTTTATGGGTGATTTTGGTAAGAAACATTTCTTCTTATTTTTATTTTAGACTTAAGAATTGTGAAATTGAATACATACACAGAGATGTACAGAACACATAATGTACAACTTACAAAGCATTACAAAGTAAACAATTACATAGCCACTGAACATGTCAGGTAATATCCCAGAAGCCTTGTGCATGTCTCACCTCCTTCCATAATTTTGGGCTTCAGCCTAAGTATATGTATTCTGAAAAATTACCCAAATGATTCTAATGTAAAAATCTGGTTGTGAACCACTGTTCTGAAAAGATGTAAAATGTAAATAAATTTTGTGTATAATTCAAGCCCTGAATATATTTTGTTCTTAACTCTGAGTAACTGTAGCAAAAATATTCACTGTTTTGAGCATGTTTGCTTGAATTTCCTTTTATCCTTAATTTGGTAAGGTTATACAGTTTAGACAACCAATAGAAATTTAAATGTCAGATTTATTTATAATAAGAAATAGAAATTTAAAGGTGAGATATGTTTTTAAGAGAAAGGGATTTAAGGCAAGATCTTTGAATCTTTTAAAAATACTGTTGTATAGCATGTTAAGAAATGGCTGTCTGGTGAAGAGGTGGCTGAGTGCTTTCTGTTGTGGCTGAAATCTGAACAAACAATAAGCTACAATGAGTAAATCATTTTTAAATGGATGAGACTAGGAATCCAGATGTTTGGAAGCAAGATACTAGTTGGTAATGTGCTGCAGCCCATAATCCAGGCCTTTTCTGAGGCAAGAGATAGCAAAGCCAGACTCTGCTTTCTAAATATCCTCTAGACACCAATCTTGTTGTCACCAGCATCACAACTTTGTTTCAGCTGGCAATTTACCAACATCTGCTTGGCAAGGACTTTCCCTTAACTGTCAGATATATATTTTCCCATTTTAAAGCACTGAATCCAGCACACAGCAAGAAAAAATAATGAAAACACCAAAACTATATCCGGATTCATTTTCAGGAAAATATCCAATCTTCTTATTTAACTATTATTTTTACCTTCAGAAGCTTGGCAGCATAAATTACCAGTGTGTACATCACTATTTGGAGTAATCCAAAAGAGTGAAAACATATATGCATACAGAGCTATCTAGGCAGTCCTTCACATTTATTTGGAGCTTTGTAAAGAAAAGGGGTCAGATGCCACAGTATTAAATTACAGAATATTAAAAACTGCATTTTACTAGAATTTCAATCTGAAGGATATATGGATTTTAAAAATGAAATGGTTGGCAGAGGTAAGGTTTACTCACCATACAATATCTTCAGTAACATGCATGACATGTTGGCTGGAACAATGTCAAACATTGTTCTTTGGCCATTTTAATGATTACCAAAATTATCTGATCAATTTGTTCAACACTAAAGCAGTATTCATTAGGAAAGGAGACAGAGTGTTTCTTTGGCTGCTCAGAGGCCAAGTTGGATAGAGTCTTACAGCATTGTGCAAGCCAGCTGAGAGATTAAGCCATTTGAATGTGAGCTTTCTTGGCTTCCCTTTCCCATTTTCCCTTTGTTTCTTCTTGGAGGCAAAGACCGTGGCTCTTGTCCCAGGTCTTTCCCCCATCTCTTTTTAAACATCCCTTCCTTCTGCCTGAGGTAACAGCATAATACCTCTTCTTTTTTTTAAATTAAAATTTATTGAGTTGACAATGGATAGTAAAATATGTATGTTTCTAGTGTACAACACTGTAATGCGTCATCTATATATCACACTGTGTATTCACACCCAAAGACAATTCTCCTTCCATCACCATATATTTGACCCCCTCTACTCTCTTCTATTATCCCTCATCCCCACTTACCTTATGGTAACCACTGAACTATTGTCTGTGTCTGTGAGTTTTCGTTTCTTTATTTGTTTGTCTTGTTCCTTTGTTGCTTTCTGTTTTATATCCCACATATCAGTGAAGTCATATGGTTCTTGACATTTTCTGTCTGACTTATTTTGCTTAGAATAATAATCTCAAGATCCATCCATGTTGTCATAAATGGCACTATTTCATCTTTTCTTATTAAGGAAAAATGTATTCAAAACAATACTAGTAAACATAAAATAAACCTTAGGTTTCTATAGAGCCCTATGAATACTGGATTCCCTTAACCCAGTATTATCTCAAAATGACTTATTCATGTATAAGTTCCCCTTTAGAGTGAAGATTCTGCCAGGACAGTCATGTCTTATTCATCATTGCACCCCTAGAACCGAAACCAATGGGTGGTGATGAAATGCTCCTTGAACCAAACTGAACTGAAGATCCTCTACTCCAGCTTCTTCATTTTATGGAACCACCTCCAAAATGTGAAGGGATTTGCCCAAGTTTCCAAGTGCTAATGTCCTTCTACTCTGCTGAAGAGTTTTAAAATCCAGTTTTATTTTTTCTACCACAGATGATTTGCTCACTCTGTGCTGTGCAGGCTCAACCAAAGAGGACCACATTAAGCATATGAGGCCACCTGAAGACATCATAAGAGATTCTGGGCAGTGGAAGCAGCATTTGGCTGGTGATCCTTGGCTCTCCACATTTTGTTCTGGTAGTCCCAGATGGTATCATGATTTCACATGCCCAGTTCCTGGCTAAATGATTTTGCCCAAACTCAATGTCAAGAAAACAGAATGATGTAATTTGGGTGGGACAAATAATCTGAAACCTACAATATAAATAATCAGGGCTCCTTTAATTAATGAAATGCATTTATATCTTGCTGTACAAAGGCTAAATACAGATCAATTTTATATTTTTATATCTTCAAATCTAAGTAACTTCAAATAATTAAAAACCTTTAGGTATTCAATGGTATTTACAAAATTTTTCCTTTGTCCAGCAAAATTCTGTGACTACTCCATTTGTACATAATATGTACATACATATAAAATATCAATTGTGTTAACAATGTTAAATGAAAATTGATGATGATATTCAGATGTTTCTCATACATATGGTAGAATTTTTTACTCTTAGTCTCATAGATGATGCTATCTCTTAAGAAATTATTTTGAAGTATTTCATTACAAGCTATGGTTTTCTTACAAACTAAAGGTTTGACTTACTTTCTATAAAAATAGGCTGTATTATTCAAAACAAAAGGTGTTGGTTGTTTTCCAAAGAATATTGGTATCAACTATTTAGATCACATCTAAGCTATAGTACAGCCCTGTTCCTGTTTTGACTTAAACAGACTCTTTCTCTATTTAATGTCCAACAAATGTTAAATGGGGATAGAATTACATACATACATTGGATTAAATAAAGTGTACAAATAAGCAGAATGTGGTGCTCTTTGAGGACTGCTGGTGCAATCTGCTGCCAATTCTTGAAACAGTAAATCTTACTACTCTACTAAATGATCATATAGGCTTGAGGTGGACTGGAGAATAACAGGTGATGCAGGTATTGAAATCAACAGAATTATGCTTCCAGTCATCAATTTGAGCTGGAAATTGCCGAGGTAGATTTTATTTCATTATTTTAACTAATGTTAAAGCTGGCAGAATTAAAATGTACATATGCAACACTATACAAGTAGGGACAAAATGAATAATACCAGCCAAGGGACCAGGGACTTTGGGAATCCAGTGTCTTCTATAATCCATTCTAAGTAACTCTTTGCATCATTTGCTGGCCCCTCACATCAAGATACATATTTAGATGCAATGAAATTATCTTTGAGTATTTTATGCAATGTTTCCTTTTTTCTGGCTAAAGGCCAAAGTCTATATTACAAAGGTCAGGTCTATATTATAGTCTCCACTTGTAAAGCTTAACTTTAAATTTGAGCTATTGAAAACCAGGAGGAACATTTATTGAAATGAAAAGTAAATTGCAAAAGTATGTCCATGTCTTTTTTATTATGTTTTCTATTTTTATTATTAATTAATTAATTAATTTGTAATTTATTGGGGTGATAATTGTTAGTAAAATTACATAGATTTCAGATGTACAATTCTGTATTACATTACCTATAAATCCAATTGTGTGTTCACACCCAGAGTCAGTTCTCCTTCCATCACCGTATATTTGATCCCCCTTACCCTCATCTCCCACCCTACTTATCATCGGGTAACCACTAAACTACTGTCTGTGTCTATGAGTTTTTGTTTCTCATTTGTTTGTCTTGTTCTTTTGTTGTTTTAGGTTTATATACTACATGTCAGTGAAATCATATGGTGCTCTGCTTTTTCTGTCTGACTTATTTCACTTAGCATTATACTCTCAAGATCCATCCATGTTGTCACAAATGGTCCTAAATCATATTTTCTTCCCGCCAAATAGTATTCCATTGTGTATATATACCACAACTTCTATATCCATTCATCTATCGAAGGACATTTTGGTTGTTTCCATGTCTTGGCCACTGTAAACAAAGCTGCAATGAACATTGGAGGACATGTGTCTTTATGTATAAATGTTTTCAGACTTTTTGGGTAGATACCCAGGAGAGGGATTGCTGGGTCATATGGTAATTCTATTTGTAATTTTTTGAGGAACTCCACACTGCCTTCCATAACGGCTGCACCAATCTGCATTCCCACCAACAGTGTATGAGGGTTCCTTTTTCTCCACAGCCTCCCCAACACTTGTTACTATTTGTCTTGTTGATGATTGCCATTCTGATTGGGGTGAGGAGATATCTCATTGTGGCTTTTATTTGCATTTCTCTGATGATTAGTGATGTTGGGCATTTTTTCATATGTCTATTTGCCATTTGTATGTCCTCTTTGGAGAAATGCCTTTCTAGGTCATTGGCCCATTTTTCAATTGGGTAGCTTGTTTTCTTGGTTATTGAGTTTCATAAGTTCCTTGTATATTTTGAATATTAGCCCCTTATCGGATGCACAGTTTGCAAAAATCTTCTCCCATTAAGTTGGTTGCCTCTTTATTTTGTTGATGGTTTCTTTTGCTGTGCAGAAGCTTGTAAGTTTCATATAGACCCATTCATTTATTTTAGCTTTGACTTCCCTTGCCTTTGGAGTCAAATTCATAAAATGCTCTTTGAACCCAAGGTCCATAAGTTTAGTACCTATGTTATCTTCTATACAGATTATTGTGTCAGGTCTTATGCTTAAGTCTTTGATCCATTTTGAATTAACTTTGGTACATGGAGACAGCTAGCAGTCCTATTTCATTCTTTTGCACGTGGCTATTCAATTCTGCCAGCACCATTTATTGAAGAGGCTGTCTTTGCTCCATTGTATGTTTTTAGCTTCTTTGTCAAAAACTGTATGTCCATATATATGTGGTTTTATTTCTGGGTTCTCAATTCTATTCCATTGGTCTATGTGTCTGTTTTGCTTTCAATACCATGCTGTTTTGATTATTGTAGCCCTGTAGTACAAGCTAAAGTCAGGGAGTGTGATACCTCCAGTATTGTTATTTTTCTTAAGATTGCTTTGGGTATTCGGGGTCTTTTGTGGTTCCAAAGATATATGATGATTTTTTGTTCTATTTCTTTAACAAATGCCATTAGGATTTTGATGGGAATTGCATTAAATCTGTATACTGCTTTGGGTAGTATGGCCATTTAAACTATGTTGATTCTTACGATCCACGAGCATGGAATGTCTTTCAATTTCTTTGTGTCTTCTTCAATTTCTTTCAAAAATGTCTTATAGTTTTCAGCATATAGGTCTTTCATGTCCTTGCTTAAGTTTATTTCTAGGTATTTTATTCTTTTTGCTGCAATTACAAAAGGAATTATTTTTGTATTACTTTTTCTGAGATTTCATTGTTAGTATATAGGAATGCAATGGACTTTTGTACGTTTATTTTTGTAGCTGGCAACTTTACTGTATTCATTTATTGTTTCTAATAGCTTTTTGGTGGAGTCTTTAGGGTTTTCTATATATAGCATCATGTCATCTGCAAAGAGTGATAATTTAACTTCTTCATTCCCAATTTGGATGCCTTTTATTTCTTTTTCTTGCCTGATTGCTCTGGCAAAGACTTCCAACACTATGTTGAAAAGCAGAGGGGATAGGGGACATCCCTGTCGTATTCCTGAACCTAGAGCAAAGGGCTTCATTTTTTCACCATTAATTATGAGATAAGCTGAGAGTTTGTCATATATGGCCTTTATATGTTACGGTATTTTCCTTCTATACCTATTTTACTAAGAATTTTAATCATAAATGGATGCTGTATCTTGCCAAGTGTTTTTTCTGCATTAATTGATATAATCATATGATTTTTGTCCTTTATTTTGCTTATGTGATGGATCACATTGATGGATTTGCGGATATTGAACCATCCTTGTGCCCCGGGGATGAACCCCACTTGGTCGTGATGAATAATCTTTTAATGCACTGTTGTGTTAGATTTGCTAGAATTTTGTTTAAGATTTTGGTATGTGTATTCCTCAGATATGTTGGTCTGCAGTTTGTTTTCTGTGTGTGCTTACCAGGTTTTGGTATCAGGGTAATGTTGGCCTCATAAAATGAGTTAGGGAGTACTGTCTCTTCTTCAATTTTTTGGAAGAGTTTGAGCAGGATTGGTATTAGATCCTTTTTGAAGGTTTGGTAGAATTCACTAATGAAGTCATCTGGTCATGGACTTTTGCTTTTGGGAAGGTTTTGGATGACTGATTCAATTTCGTTACTGGTGATCGGTCTGTTTAGATTTTCCAGTTCTTCATGATTCAGCCTTGGAAGGCTATATGTTTCTAAGAACTTGTCCACTTCTTCTAGGTTATTGAATTTGGTGGCATATAGTCCTTAATAGTATTCTTGCATGATCCTTTGTATCTGTGGTGTTCTTGATAACTTCCTTTTTTTCATTTCTGATTTTTTAAATTAGTGTCTTTTCTCTTTTTATCTTAGTGAGTAAAGCCAAGGGTTTGTCAATTTTGTTAATCTTTTCAAAGAACCAGCTCTTTGTTACATTAACTTTTTCTATTGTTTTTGTTCTCTATGTACTTTGATCTGCTCTGATTTTTGTTATTTCCTTTCTTCTGCTGACTTTGGGTTTCACTTGTTCTTCTCTTTCTAGTTCTTCAAGGTGTAACATGAGGTTATTTATTTGGTATTTTTTGTTTCTTGAGATAAGCCTGTAATGATGTAAATTTCCCTCTTAAAACTGCTTTTGCTGCGTCACAAAAATTTTGGTAGGATGTATTTTCATTGTCATTTGTTTCTATGTATCTTTTGATCTCTCCTCTAATTTCTTCTTTGACCCAGTCATTCTTTAAAAGTATGTGGTTTAATCTCCATGTATTTGTGTTTTTTCTGCTTTATTTTTGCAGTTGGTATCCAATTTCAAAGCCCTGTGTTCAGAGAATATGCTGGGTATGATTTCGATCTTCTTAAATTTTCTGAGGCTGATTTTATGTCCCAATATATGGTCTATCCTTCAGAATATTCCCTGTACACTAGAAAAAAATGTATAGTCTGATCTTTTAAGATGAAGTGCTCTATATATGTCAATTACGTCCATTTCATCTAATGTGTCATTTAGGGCTGCTATTTTGTTATTTATTTTCTGTTTGGATGACCTATACATAGCTGTCAATGATGTATTTAGTTTACCTAGTATAATTGTGTTTTGGTCAATTTCTCCCTTTAGTTATGTTAGTAGTTGCTTGGTATATTTCGGTGCTCCCTGTTTAGGGCCATAAGTATTGATGACTGTTATGTCTTCTTGTTGTACAGTCCCCTTCACCATTATGAAATATCCATCTTTGTCTCTTGTTACCTTTTTCACCCTGAAGTCTGTTTCATCTGATATCAGTATGGTACACCTAATTTTCTCTGTGTACCATTTGCTTGGAGTGTCAATTTCCACCCTTTAACTTTGAGTGTATGCTTGTCTTTGTAGCTGAGATGTTTCTTTTGGAGACAGCATGTGGTTGGGTTTAGTTTGTAGATCCAATCTGCTATTCTGTGCCTTTTTATTGGTGAGTTCAGTCCATTTATATTTAGGGTGATTATTGATATGTGAGGATTTCCTTTCATTCTGTCCTTACTTTTCTGGTAAGTCTGTGTCTACACTGTTTCTTTTCTTTTTCTTTCTTTCTTTTTTTTTTTAAATTTATTGGTGTGACAATTGTTAGTCCATTTAAAATTACATAGAATTCAGGTGTACAATTCTGTATTACATCATCTATAAATGCCATTGTGTGTTCATCACCCAGAGTCAGTTCTCCTTCCATCACCATATATTTGATCCCCCTTATCCTCATCTCCCACCCCCACCCCCCACCCCCCTTACCCTCTGGCAACCACCAAACCATTGTCTGTGTCTATGAGTTTCTGTTTCTCATTTGTTTGTCTTGTTCTTTTGTTGCTTTTGATTTATATACCACATATCAGTGAAATCACATGGTTCTCTGCTTTATCTGTCTGACTTATTTCACTTAGCGTTATAGTCTCAAGATCCATCCATGTTGTCACAAATGTTCCTATATCATCTTTTCTTACCACCGACTAGTATTCCATTGTGTATATATACCACAAGTTCTTCATCCATTCATCTATTGAAGGACATTTTGGTTGTTTCCATGTCTTGGCCACCATAAACAAAGCTGCAATGAACATTGGAGCACACGTGTCTTTATCTCTAAATGTTTTCAGATTTTTGGGTAGATACCCAGGAGAGGGATTGCTGGGTCATATGGCAATTCTATTCATAATTTTTTGAGGAACCTCCACACCGCCTTCCATAACGGCTGCACCAGTCTGCACTGTTTCTTTACCTTTTTGTTGTTGTCTATTATTTCTGTGTGGTCTTATTCTGCGATATTTCCCTCTGTTTCTTCTTTTATTACAATATATATTTCAGTCCTGGATTTTTTTTGAATGGTTACCCTTAAGTTTATGTAAAAGAAAGTTTGATATTTAGAGTATTGCATTTTGTTTAGCACGCTTACTTTCTCCACTCTCATATTCCGGTTCAGGCGTTTACTGTACCCATTTAATGTTTTGGTTGTCACAAATTGTCCCTGTTGATGGTGGTCGAATAGCCTCCTTTAGTATTTCTTGTAGTACAGGTCGTGTATTAGTAAATTCCTTCAGCTTCTGTATGTCTGGAAAGGTCTTTATTCCTCCTTCATATTTAAAGGATATCTTTGCTGGGTATATTATTCTTGGCTCATAATTTCTCTCTTTCAATAGTTTGAATATTTGGTTCCACTCCTTCTGGGTTTGTAGAGTTTCTGTTGAAAAATCTGATGATTATCTCATGGGCTTTCCTTTGTAGGTTACCGTCTTCTTTTCCCTGGTTGCCTTGAGGATTTTTTCTTTGTCATTGATTTTGGACAGCTTGAATACAACGTGCCTTAGAGAAGGCCTGTTGGGATTGAGGTAATTAGGTGTTCTATTTGCTTCTTCGATTTACGGATCCACTTCTGTCAACAAGTTTGGTAAGTCCTTATCGACAATTTGTTTGAATATGTTGTCTGTTCCTTTCTCTCTTTCTTCTCCTTCTGGTATGCCCATTATTCTTATATTGCTCTTTCTGATGGAGTCAGAAAGTTCTTGTAAATTACTTTCATTTCTTTTAAGTCTCAAGTCTCTTTCTTATTCCATCCGTGTCATTTCCAGGTTTTGTTCTATGTCACTGATTGTTTCCTCCATCTGGTCCACTCTACTACCTAAGCTGGCTATTTCATTGTTAATTTCTTTTATTGAGTTCTTAATCTACAGAAATTCTACTTCGTTCTTTTTTAAAATTTCAATCTCTTTCATAAAATGCTCATGTTGTTCTTTGATTTTGTTTCTGAGTTCATTAGCTGCCTTTCTGTGTTTTCTTGCATCTCTTTTGAGTTTTTTCAGAACTGCAATCTTGAATTCTCTGTCATTTACGTCACATATTTCCATATCTTTAAGTTCCTTTCCTGGAGACTTTTCACTTTCTTTTTCAGCTGTCTTGTTGCCTTCGTTATTCATGGCAATTACTGATTTATTATTTCTCTTCCTAGTCATCTGTAGGAGTGACTTCTGCAATCGGTTGATAGGAATACGTCTTTCTTTTGTTTTCAATTACTTGTTGGTAGAATATTTTATTTTCTCTCCAATTGCAGCCTTTTTTTCTGTCTCACATGGTAATGCTATGTTTTCTCTGCACTAATCTAGGTTCCCAGTTAATGGGGAATTCCCTGAGAGATGGGCTTCTCCTCTGTTAATAGTTCTCCTGGGTCACAGGGCACAGTGTCCATGTGGGTTTTCGGAGAGCTTTTGAAGTTCCAAAGCTCTTCCTGCACCAGAATCAGAGCCTGTGTGTTTCAGCAGTTCTGTTTACTCCTGCAGGGATCTGCCCAGATAGGTGGAGTTGGGGGTGGGGTGAGTTGTGAGAGGTGGCCCAGAGCAGTTGAGCTGACCACCTCCATAGCGGTCCTCCTTCCACAGCTCCCTCCCCTTTGTTGGAACTAGTTGGGCTGCGAATCTGTGTCTGCGATCCACAGTTCTCAGAACAGCAAATATTCTGTTCTTTTGAACTGACACTGCTACTGTTCCACTTCTAGCACTGGTCCTGTACGGTGAGTGAGCTCTGGAAGGGTAGGGAGGGGGCGGCTAATCTCAGTGCCTAAGGCTTCTGTTCTCTGCTGGGTAGTGAATGCTTAAACCACCATTTTCAGCCTTCTTCCCTCAGTCTTTTGTCGGAGGTCTCTGCCGTGAGTGTTGGGTTCAACCATGTTATATGCTGTCCACGGAGCCTTAGCAGTCGGAGGTCTTCCTTCTGCCGCATCTGTGGTAGTTCTGGGATGCAGAAAGCTCGGAGCACTGAGCTCGGTCTGTGACTTGAGTCAGCGGGGCTCCGTCTCTGCGCTTCTACCTTCCCTTCTCCCCCGGTCATGTGATTTGCTCACCTTTAGGTGAATTCAGTAGTGGGCCTCTTCGTCTTGCCTGTCTGCTGTGCAGAGAGTCCTTTGTGGAGTTATAGTTGTTCATTCCAGGGGAGCTTTACAGAGACTCACCTCATGCTGCCATTTTGATCTATTTATTTTTTTCCTGAGCAGGATGTAATAGATTCAACCTGAGTATCACCTTAGAGCTTTGTAGCATTTGGGTAGAATTTAGCAAAAGCAGAAATTTTTGGCATTTTCATTAGCTTTTATTTCTATTATCACTGATACTTTCAAATTCAAAGAACAGTTTTGGTGTTAATTACCGGATTTTGACTTTTATGAAAACTCCACACCACATATCCTGATTTTAGATTTGCATGTGAAATCTGAAATGTGATTTTGTCAAAGTAAACTCACACTTGGTGTGTGGAATTTAATTTGTAGAGATCATAATTTCAAAAACTAACACAATTTGCACTTGGTTTTGCATGAAGAAATAAAACAATTTCCTACGATCAGATAAAAAATGTTTTACTCAAGTACTGGCTTTTCTCTGAAAATCATCTTTGCTTAGAGCCAAGTGGACAAGAATGGCATCATTTCCCATGCAAGCATCTGACATTTATTTATTTATTTTAACATTCAGTATTATTTTATATTAATTTCAGGTGTATAACAAAATTGTTAGGCAATTATATAATTTAAGTAGTGATTCCTCTGACTAGCTAGTACCCACGTGATACTATGCATAATTATTACCACATTATTGACTATATTCTCTATGCTTGGATATCTATGTATTTCCTTAACCAGGTTAGGGACTTTTTCTGTCATCATTTCTTCAAATAGGTTTTTAAATCCTTGCTGTTTCTCTTCCCCTACTGGTACTCCTATAATGCAAATATTGGTATGCTTGATATTTTCCCAGAGAACCTTTCAACTCTCCACATTGCTTTTGGATTCTCTAATCTACTGTTCATTCCCTCTAATGTATGCTTCATTTCTATTATTGTATTCTTTATTTCTGACTATTTTATTTTTATGTTTTCTATGTCCATTTTTATGTTTTCCTTCCCTTGTTGAAGTTCTTTTGAAATCATTGAGCATTTGAATAACCAGTGTTTGCAACTCTGCATCTGGTAGATTGCTTGTCTCCATTTATTTAGTTCTTTTTCCTGGAGCTTTTGTCTATTATTTTATTTGAGACATGTTTCTTTGTCTCCTCATTTTGGTTGACTCCCTGTGTTTGTTTCTATGTATTAGTTAGAGCAGCTATGCCTCCTGGTCTTAGAGTGATCTTATGTTGTAGGTGTCCTGTGGGACCCAATGGTACAGTCTCCCTTGTCACCAGAGCTGGGTGCTCCAGTTGTGTCCCTTGTATATGTTGTGTGCGCCCTCCTGTTGTAGTTAAGCCTTGGTTGCTGTTTGCATGTCAATCAGAGGGATTAACACTGAGGCTGATTTGTTGTGAGGACTGACCATGTCTACAGTGTAATGGTTGACTCTATAGAGCAGTTTGCTTAACGAGGCTATGGTGCCTGCCCACTCTGCCTTTTGGGTGTGTTGGCCTTGGAAGTGAGTGGGTGATGTTCCAGCTTGGTCTGAAGCTAGCCATCAGACATGCCAGCCCTGGGGCATCCTGAGAGGGCACCTATTGCAGGCCAAATTTAGCCAGCCACAGCTCAGGGCCACCTGGTATAAGTCACGAAGCAATTCACAGATGGCCACCACCTGCACTGGGATTAGAGATCCCCCAAGAGGCCAATCTTCTAACAAATGCTTGCTATCACTAGTGCCAGGCTTAGGACCACTAAGCAGAGGCATGGGACACACTAAAGCCACATGCTGCTTGTTTGGGTTTTGTGAACCTTTGAGAGATTTTGTGAAAGTCTGTAACATGAGCTAAGATAGGTTGTTTGTACGGAAACACCACTGGAAGTGTCTTGGGTATGCCTGAAATTTGGATGGCACAGGGTCTCCAGGAATCACTGGGAATGGGCAGCCAGTTTGATGGATACTCAGATATGGCATCAGCCTGTATATGCATACAGGGAGAGGGGAGGGCTCAACAGAAAAACAATGGCTTCCTCCAGCTCCTCCACTTGGAAGAAAACTCCCTCACCAACCCTCACCTTGAAGCCAGACAATTCAATTTCTTCTTGTATGTCCCTGGCATATTTTGAGCTGCTTCCCCAGAACTGGCGCTCAGAGTGATTGTGTCTGTCAGCGAGTAAGTCTGTGCAGTTCTTTTAAGAGGAGCACCTGGAACTGCAATCACCCTTCATCTCACTCAGCCACAATCTCCATTGGTTTTCATAACCACAGGTTATGGAGACTTCTCTCACTGGCACTGGAACACTGGGCTGGGGAGCATAGTATGGGGTTGGGACCCCTTGCTCCTCCAAGGGGTACCTCTGCAGCCAAGATATCCCTCCCAATTTTTAGTGGTCACAGGCGGGTGTGGGACCAGTCCGGTTAGTGTCTCTGCCCCTCTTACCAGCCTTGAGGTGGCTTCTACTGTATTTCCATAGTTGTAAGGCTTCAGTTCAGCTAAACTTCAGGCAATTCTCAATGACGGTTTGTTTGTAGTTTAGTTGTAATTGATGTGGTCCTGAGAGGAGGTGAGCACAGCATTTACCTACTCTATCATCTTGAGTGGAAAAATCTCTTCTTTTTATTTCATTGGTATTTTAGAAGAGAAGTTTCCTTCCTTTCCAATATTTTATTAATTTTCAGACACTCAAACATCCATTCTAGTCTAACATTCCTTACTTTTTTGGGTCAAGAGTAGGGTTTGTAAGGATTATTTATGGAAAGAAAAACATATTCTTAAATTGCTAATTAAGTCAAAGAAAAAATTGAATACATCATTGTCTAATGCAGAAATATCCAGTTATTTCCCTGGTATACAGTTGGTGTCATGGAAGACAAATCTGCAATTGAATTCTAGCTCTGGTACCTATTAGTTCATTTTTCTTGAGAAAGTTACATATACTCTTGATGTCTAAGTTTCCTCATCTAGTAAATGGTGATAATTAAAACAACAATTTTGAAATTGAAATAAGAAGTGAGGAATTTAGAATCTCTAGTTAAGTGGAATATAGTAAACACTCAGTGAAGCTACTGGTGCTTAAGATGGCATTTTAAGTTCAGGGAAAAAGAATAAAAACAAATATTATCAGAATATTCTCGTTATTTAGATTTTTAAGTTTTTATATGTGAATTGAGGAAACAGTTTGTGCTAGATTGTGCTAGATTTTTATAGATTAACTCTATAAAAATCCTGATTGTGTTATACATTAAAGTTATTCCAAAACAGGCCCATAACCCAGTAACAAAACAGTACAGGAAAATTTTCTGCAAGAAACTGACATTCATTTGGGATTTGTTTTTTAATTTCTAAGGCACATAAGACATTCCTAGAGGCCTCTAAGGGGGTATAAAGAGGAGAAAAGTGTAGAGTGTGGTCCTATTGTCAACGAATTTGCGTTGAGAGCCACTTCTACTACTTGCTACTATAAAACTTTCAGCAGGTTGATTAACCTCACAAACATGAATAGTAGCATTTATCTAAGAGTTATTTTGAGAATTAAATGAGATAATACATATAAAATCTTGGCAAGGTCCCTGGAATGTGATAAGCATTCAAGAGATGGTTTAAATCTCAACACAATTATTCATCCTTCTTTCCTTTAAGGGGATCTTTCTTGAAGGCATCTACTTCCCTTCCTGGAAGGAAAACAAATGGAATATAATATACAATTATACATTTAAAATTTCTCTTTCTATCAGAGACCTTTTTATTATTATTATTATTTGCAACAATATCTTTCTGGAGAGCTCATTGCTGTATGGAGAACTACCTACCATTTCAAAAGGAATTATTGAGGCTTAACTCATTAAGTTATTTGAGCATGATAATCAACTTCCAGTTTATTTTTTTCAACTTGTACATTCTAGAACATGTCTACCCAACTAGCCATAGGCCTTAGGACTTCATCATGAACTACCTTTTTATGAGTCTGTTGTTAAAATCTTTATGATATTTATCAAAGCGAGTAATACTGCTCATCCTGTGAAACTACCTTACTCCATGAATATTCTCTAACTACCAGGTGTAACTTTATTACAAGGTTTGCATGCTCCAGAGTCATTTGTGAACTCAAATAGCTAAGTGTTTTCATTATTGCATTAGGAAAAAACCAAAAAAAAACACATGTTTATTCATGAGAAATAAAGAAGCCATGGGAAGATTATCAATTGGTTGGGTAGTCTTATTTTTTCCTATATTCATCTCCCTTTGTTTCTTTTCCCTAATCACTTTCATTTATTCATTCAACAAATATCTGTTGAATGTTACAATGTTCTAGGCCTTGCTAGAGGGGTGAACAAAACTGGCAGTCTCTGCCTTCAACAAGGTATTAATGGTTCTCAAAGTGGGCTGCATGTTAGAATCATTGGGGATTTATTTATAAAAAGATCCACACCCCAAAATTATATCAGAGTCATCTGGGAGTGAATGAAGACATTGAGGCAGAAGGAGTATACTACTTTGGCGGCCTGAAGAAAAGGCCAGTAGTTTGGACCACAGTGGTCAAGAGGTAGAGGGCAAGAGAAGGTTGTGGTAGAGAAGCAGGGGCCTGACATCATGCTAATTTACCCACAACTGACTCTGGGTGATGAACACACAATGGGATTTATAGATGATGTAATACAGAATTGTACACCTGAAATCTATGTAATTTTACTAACAATTGTCACCCCAATAAATTTAATAAAATAAAATTAAAAAAAAAAAAAAAGAAAAAAAACCTGTTACTTAAAATAAAACTAGGTTTAAGAAGGCATTTATTCAGACTATCAAGTACAATCCTACTGCCATTTTATAATGAGATATTAAAGAAAGATTTTTGAAGTACTTAGTGCCTCATTTCAAAGATATGTCACAATTTGAAATCTACATAATATGGTCTTCACATTATTTTTCAAAGTAGGCAAAAGGGGTACTAAAATTATTGTAGTGAAATTTTCTTACTCAACTATAGATGTCAGTTCTTTCATCTCTCTTTTCTTGCAATGTTTTGTTAGTAGAATATTTCACATATGTACATGCCATCAATTATTCACTAGAAGTTATGGACATGTCCCTTTTACTTGGCTCTCTATACATAGTTTTCCAAGTCCTTTGGTTAATTTGTTATGTGGCTTCAATGTAATCACTTAATTGCTACAAAGATGGGGTGACACAATAGAATAACATGACAAAGCAAATGTGAGATTTTTGGAATTCATCAGTATTATTTTGGTATGCACATTTCCTGAACTTTATTTAAAATTATATCTGGATAAAGTTAGGAGTTGTGATGCTTTAACATGCAGCCATGATGTGAATCTGACTTCATTCGATTGCATGTTTAGAAGGATGGATACATGTATGAAAAAGTCATCTAATGGTCATTAGAACATTGATTTGTTTGACTCATTAATACATAATGAAATATATATTGTAAGGAACTCTTGAAACATATTTATTTGGTTATAATTCAAGAATACTTATGATTGAAGAGGATTACTTTTCCAGTAGAATCAACTTTAATAGTAATCAAATGTTCATTGTGGGAGCACAAGAATAGTAATAATACTGTTGAAAATGATATTCAAATATTTGCTTTATATTCAACCTGTGGTTTTGGCTGGTGTAGAAAGAGAGTAATATCCAGAATATATAAAGCAGGAAATATTTATTTTTTGTGGATGTCTTTTCAATTAATCCTTTCCTGGGTTCTGAGTGTTAGTTCTAGAAGCCAGAATGAATTTCCATAGAGAATCACCTAGGTGTAGTGCTGCTGCATCATATAATGTTTGATGATGCCCTTCATTTGTGCAATACAGCAGCATTACCTAAGCAAAAATATTTGATTTCTGTAGTATATTTAAGCCTGTGATATTTTTCATATTACTAAGGTGAGTGGTTTTAATGTATTTTCAAATGCTGTAGGTGATGTCAGAAACATGGCAACATAAGGCATACTCTTTGTTGTCTCCCCTTGTAATTACAACAAATTGAACAGCTATAATTCAACAAATGGTACCCTACACAGTGCAAGCACATCTGAGAGATCTATACATCAAAACATCTGAAGGTGGGCTTATGAGGAGGGAAGAGAGAAGTGCACAAACCAGGGCTGTGGGACACAGCCCACAGCTCACTGCAGTCCCAGGAGAAAGGAGAATTGAGACTATAGGAGCATTCTCTGTGGCTCCAGCAATTCTGCCTGATGGATGAGCATATAATACAGCTGAACTCAGTGATCGGGGCAGAGATCTTGGGGCAAAGACTGAATACAAAAGAGTGACAACTATGGTCTAACAGCCCTCACTGCTAAGCAGGAAACAAAGCCATGGAGTTTGGCTGTCTAACCCTAACCTCTCAGTCCTTGCTTTCCCATATTCTCCCAGTGTGAGCAGCAGGCCCCAGAAAAAAATGGTAGTAGTGTCAGATTAAAGAGCAGAATATCTACAGCTTTGAGAATTTGAGAGACAGCCCCTGAACGGCAGATGCACAGTGCAGTTAATTCCAGTGACAAAGGAGGAAATACAAGGGTGAGGCAGTTGTGGTTTGACAGTTGCCATTACTCAGAAGAAACAAAGAACAAAAACACACCAGCCACATGTCCCAGCCCTTCCTGTGCTCCCCTTTCATGGCTGATTGCAGTGAGGGCACCCAGGCCTGCTGAGGCATGCAGCTTTGTATCTGGCTGAAGGGGTGGCACTGGGATTTCAGAGGCTCAGAACCCTATCACTCACCATGTCCTCCCATGAGGGTGGTGTCTTGAGACCAAAGTGATCTGCTGACAGAGGAGAAGCCCATCTCCCCAGGAAATCTCCCTCCACATGAGAAGCCAGAACAGGGCAAGAGAAAATAAAATGTTCCAGAGCTACTTACTGGGAAGCAAAAGAAAAACACCTTCATATCAGTCTGCTGCAAAATTCACTTGGACAAATGCCCAGGAAGAGAAACAATTCATAAGTGCCATGAATAAGCAAGGTAACAAGGAAATGTAGAAAGAAAATTTTAAAGTCTCCAGAAAATCAACTTATAAACATGAAAATATGTGATTTAAATGACAAAGAATTCAAGATTGAAGTTTTCAAAAAGCTCAACAAGATGCAAGAAAACGCAGGCAGTTTAATGAACACAGAAACAAATCAATGAATGAACAAAATTAAAATTTTGCCAAAGAGATTGAAATTTTAAAAAGAACCAAATAAAAGTTCTGGAGTTGAGGAACTCAATAAAAGAGATGAAGACTGAAATAGCCAGTTTAGGAAATAGAGCTGACCAGATAGAGGAAGAATTAGTCATATCAAAGATAGAAACCTGGAAATGACACAGATGGAAGAAGAGAGAGATTTAAGAGTTAAAATACACAAATGAACTCGTAAATTCATGAACGTTCTGACTCCATCAGAAAGAACAATATAAGAATAATGGGTATACTAGAAGGAGAAGAGAGGGAGAAGGGCACATAGAGTCTCTTCAAACAAATAATAAAGGAGAACTTCCCAAAACTATGGAAAGAACTGGATCTTCAAATCCAAGAAGAAAAGAGAACACCTAACTACCTCAATCCCAATAGGCATTCTCCAAGGCACATTATATTGAAGCTGTCAACAATTAATGACAAAGACAAAATTTCAAGGCAGCCAAGGAAAAGAAGATGGTAACCTACGAAGGAAAACCCATTAGAGTATCATCAGACTTTTGAGCAGAAACTCTACAAGTCAGGAGAGAGTAGAATCAAATATTCAAACTACTGAAAGAGAGAAATTACCAGCCAAGAATAATATATCCTGCAAAGTTATCCTTTAGGATATGAAGGAAAAATACAGACCTTTTCAGATAAACAAAAGTAAGGGAATTTTCCATTACAAGTCTTGCATTATAGGAAATACTGAAGGATGCTATTCAACGTGAAACAAAAAGAAGAAAGAATACAAAGCTATGAAGAAGATTGCTAACAGACAGACAGAAGCAGGAAATGGTAATAGGGCACTATACACTTAAGTAAAGGATAAAGACGATAAAAACATAAAAGAGAAAAAGAGATGAAGAAGACAATTTGTTATTGCAACTCAGAAATGAACTCACAACATAAATATCATTGTGACAACAAGAACATAAAAAGGGAAGGTGTAAAGTCTGAATTTGCAAAGGACAATGGAGATAAGATGCATGCTGAAGAAAAAAACATTTGTGACAACATGGATGGATCTTGAGAGAGTAATGCTGAGCAAAACAAGTCAGACAGAAAAAGCAGAGAACCATGTGATTTCACTGATATGTGGTATATAAACCAAAAACAACAAAAGAACAAGACAAACAAATGAGAAACAGAAACTCATAGACACAGACAATAGTTTAGTGGTTGCCAGAGGGTAACGGGGGTGGGGGGTGGGGGGTGGGAGATGAGGGTAAGGGGGATCGAATATATGGTGATGGAAGGAGAACTGATTCTGGGTGATGAACACACAATGGGATTTATAGATGATGTAATACAGAATTGTACACCTGAAATCTATGTAATTTTACTAACAATTGTCACCCCAATAAATTTAATTAAAAAAAAAAAAAGACTACTCTATGTATGAAACTTTCTTTTACGTAAATTTAACGATAAACACTCAAAAATAAATAAATAAATAAATAAATAAATAAATAAATAAATAAATAAATAAACCAAGAACTAAGACACATAACATAAAACAAGACGAAACAGAGGGGGAAAATAAATCATAGAATACCACAAAACTAATGTAACAGAAAGACAAAGGCAAAGAAACAATGCAGAAACTGAGCCACCAGAAAACAAAAGATAAAATGGCTATAGGAAATCCTCATATATCAATAATCACCTTAAATGTAAATGGATTGAACTCACCAATGAAAAGACACAAAGTAGCAGATTGGATGAAAAAACAAAACACAAAAATATGCTGCTTCCAAGAGACACATCTCAGTTTCAAGAACAAGTATAGACTCAAAGTGAAAGAGTGGAAATTAATACTCCAAGGAAATTATGTCCAGAGAAAAGCAGGTGTAGTGATACTTATATCAGATGCAACACAATTCAGGATAAAAAAGATAAAAAGAGACAAAGATGGACCTTTCATAATGATAAGGTGGATAGTACAACAAGAACATAACACCCATCAATATATATTCTCCCAATCAGGGAGCACTGAAATATATAAAGAAACTACGAACAGAGTTAAAGGGAGAAGTTGACCAAATTACAATTATAGTAGGGGATCTAAGTACATCATTGTCAGCTATGGATAGATCATCAAAATAGAAAACAAATAAGGAAATATCAACCCTAAATGACACATTAGATTAAATGGAAATACTTGACATTTATAGAGTCTTTCATCCTAGTCTTTCATCACAATGTACATTACTTTTTAGTGCACAACCAAGGACAGATCATATGTTGGGACACAAAATTTGTTTCAACAAGTCTAAGAAAATTGAAATTATACCAAGCATATTCTCCCAACATAATGCTTTGAAATTTGAGATAAACTATATAAAGAAAGCAGGAAAACCACAAATATGTAGAGATTAAACAACATACTATTAAATAACAACTGGATCAAAGAAGAAATAAAAGGAGAGATCAAAAGATGCATAGAAGGCGAAAGATTTATACGACCTGAAGAGAAACCAGAGTAAAACAAAAATACATCATATAAAAATTATTGGAATGTAGCAAAAGCAGAGTTGAGAGGGAAAATTATATCACTACAGGGCTATCTCAAGAAACAAGAAAACCCCCAAATAAACAACCTATATTACATCTTAGAGAACTAGAAAAAAAGAATAAAAAATGAAACTCAAAGTCAGCAGAAGGAAGGAAATAAACATCAGAGCAGAACGAAATGAGATAGAAAACAAAAAGAAAACAACAACAACAACTAATGCCACAAACAGCTGGTTCTTTGAAAAGATTAATAAAATTGACAAATCTTTGGCGAGACTCACTAAGAAAAAAAGTAAAAAAAAAAACAAATTTAAAGAAAAAAATCAGGTCATGAAATGGTGGCTAGAGGTGAGCCTCTGTAAATCTCCCCTGGAATTTACAACAAATGGAATAACTATAACTCCACAAAGGACTTCCTGCACAGCAGACAGGCTAGACGAAGAGGCCCACTACTGAATTCACCTAAACTTGGGTGAATCGCCTGAGCGGGAGAGGAGGGAAGGGAGAAATGTGGAGACGGTGCCGTGTGGGCATAGGACGCAGAACTAGCTCAGTGCTCCGACTTCGCTGCATCCTGGAACTGCCGTGGCTGTGGGAGAGGGAAGAACTCGGACTGCTAGGGCTCTGTTTATAGCCCACAGGGCTGAGGGGACAGCATATAAAACGGCTGAACCCAATGCTCATGGCAGAAACCTCGGAGAAAAGACTGAGGGAAGAAGCCTGAAAACGGTGGTTTAAGCCCCCACTGCCGAGCAGAAAATGGAAGCCTTAGGCACTGAGACTAGCTGTCCCCTCCCCACCATCCCAGGTGCTAGAAGCGGAAAAGTAGCAGTGTCAGATCAAAAGAAAAGACTATTTGCTGTTCTGAGCACTGTGGACCGCAGACATAGATTCGCAGCCCAACTAGTTCCCTCAAAGGGGAGGGAGCTGTGGAAGCAGGACCGCTGTGGTGGTGGTCGCCTCAACTGCTCTGGGCCACCATTCACAACTCACCCCGCCCCTGGCATGACCTATTTGGGTGGATCCCTGCAGGAGTAAACAGAACTGCTGAAACACACAGGCTCAGAATCTGGTGCAGGAAGAGCTGTGGAACTTCAAAAGCTCTCTGAATACCCACACGGACACTGTGCCCTGTGACCCAGGAGAACTATTAACAGAGGAGAAGCCCGTCTCCCAGGGAATCCCCCCATTATCTGAGAAGCTGGAATAGTGGAGAGAAAACATAGCACTACAGCATGAGAGAAAAAAAGCATGAAGTCGGAGAGAAAATAAAACAATCTACCAACACGTACTGGAAAAAAAAGAAAGACCGCTTCCTATCAACCTATTGCAGAAGCCACTGCTGTAGATGTCTAGGAAGAGAAATAATAAATCAGTAATTGCCATGAATAACCAAGGCAACAAGACAGCTCAGAAAGAAAGTGAAAAGTCTCCAGAAAAGGAACTTAAAGATATGGAAATATGTGACTTAAATGACAGAGAATTCAAGATTGCAGTTCTGAAAAAACTCAAAAGAGATGCAAGAACACAGAAAGGCAGTTTAATGAACTCAGAAACACAATCAAAGAATAATATGAGCTTTTCAAGAAAGAGACTGAAATTTTAAATAGAACCAAATAAAATTTCTGGAGATTAAGAACTCAATAGAAGAAATTAAGAATGAAATAACCAGCTTAGGTAGTAGAGTTGACCAGATGGATGAAAGAATCAGTGACATCGAAGATAGAAACCTGGAAATGAAATGGATGGACGAAGAAAGAAACTTCAGACTTAAAAGAAATGAAAGAATCTACAAGAACTTTCTGACTCCATCAGAAAGAACAACACAAGAATAATGGGCATACCAGAAGGAGAAGAAAGAGAGAAGGGAACAGAGAATATATTCAAACAAATTGTCAATGATAACTTAGCAAACTTCTGGACAGAACTGGATCCTCAATCCAAGAAGCAGATAGAACATCTAATTTCCTCAATCCCAACAGGCCTTCTCCAAGGCACATTGTATTGAAGCTGTCTAAAATCAAGGACAAAGAAAGAATCCTCATTGAAGTCAGGGAAAAGAAGACGGTAACTTACAAAGGAAAGCCCATAAGGTAATCATCAGATGTTTTCAGCAGAAGCTCTACATGCAAGGAGGGATTGGAACCAAATATTCAAA
The DNA here is from genome assembly GCF_036562045.2 of Rhinolophus sinicus. Lineage (NCBI taxonomy): Eukaryota > Metazoa > Chordata > Mammalia > Chiroptera > Rhinolophidae > Rhinolophus > Rhinolophus sinicus. The sequence goes on along the minus strand of NC_133761.1, from coordinate 39,914,852 downwards.
CTATTGAAAGAGAGAAATTATGAGCCAAGAGTAATATACCCAGCATAGATATCCTTTAGGAATGAAGGAGGAATAAAGACCTTTCCAGACATACAGAAGCTGAGGGAATTTTTCAATACACGACCTGCACAAAGGAAATATTAAAGGAGGCTATTCGACCACCATCAACAGGGACAATTTGTGGCAACCAAACATAAACAGGGGGAGACTAAATGCCTGAACTGGAATATGGGAATGGAGAAAGTAAGCGTGCTGAAGATAATGGAATACTCTAAATATCAAACTTTCTTTTACATAAACTTAAAGGTAACCACTCAAAAAAAATCCAGAAATGAAATATATACTGCAATAAAACAAGAAACAGAGGGGAAACGTCATAGAATACTACCACACAGAAATAATAGACAACAACAAAAAGGCAAAGAAACAGTGGAGACACAGCCTTACCAAAAAACTAAAGATAGAATGACAGGAAATCCTCACATATCAATAATCACCCTAAATGCAAATGGATTGAATTTACCAATAAAAAGGCACAGAGTAGCAGATTGGATCTAAAAACTAAACCCAACCATATGTTGTCTCCAAGAGACACATCTCAGCTACAAGGACAAGGATAGACTCAAAGTGACAGGTTGGAAATTGACAATCCAAGCAAATGGTACCCAGAGAAAATCAGGTGTAGCCATAATGATATCAGATGAAACAGACTTCAGTGTGAAAAAGGTAACAAGAGACAAACACGGACATATCATAATGGTAAAGGGGACTATACAACAAGAAGACATAACATAACAGTCATCAATATTTATGCCCCCAATCAGGGAGCACCGAAATATACCCAACAACTGCTAACATAACTAAAGGGAGAAATTGACCAAAACAAAATTATACTAGGGAACCTAAATACATAATTGACAGCTATCGCTAGATCATGCAAACAGAAAATACATAACGAAATAATAGCACTAAATGACACATTAGATGAAATGGACATAATTGACATATATAGAGCACTTCCTCCTAAAACATCAGACTATACATTTTTTTCTAGTGTACATGGAACATTCTCAAGGAGAGACCATATATTGGGACATGAAATGAACCTCAGCAAATTTAAGGAGATTGAAATCATACCAAGCATATTCTCTGATCAGAAGTCTTTGAAATTGGATATCAACAGCAAAAGAAAGCAGGAAAAAACACAAATTCATGGAGATTAAACAACATACTTTTAAAGAACGACTGAGTCAAAGAAGAAATTAGAGGAGAGATCAAAAGATACATAGAAACAAATGACAATGAAAATACATCCGACCAAAATTTTTGTGATGCAGCAAAAACAGTTTCAAAGAGGGAGATTTATTTCATCACAGGCCTATCTCAAGAAACAAGAAAACTCCCAAACAAATAATCTCATGTTACACCTTAAAGAACTAGAAAAAGAAGAACAAATGAAACCCAAAGTCAGCAGAAGAAAGGAAATAACAAAAATCAGAGCAGAACTAAATGAAATAGAGAACAAAAAGACAATAGAAAAAAAAAATAATGTGACAAAGAGCTGGTTCTTTGAAAAGATTAACAAAATTGGCATACCCTTGCCTAGACTCACTAAGATAAAAGAGAGAAGACAATAATTAACAAAATCAGAAATGAAAAAGGGGAAGTTATTAGGGATGCTATAGAAATACAAAGGATCATCCAAGAATACTATGAAGGACTATATGCCACCAAATTCAATAACCTAGAAGAAATGGACAAGTTCTTAGAAACATATAGCCTTCCAAGGCTGAACCATGAAGAACTGGAAAATCTAAACAGACAGATCACCAGTAATGAAATTCGATCAGTCATCCAAAACCTTCCCAAAAGCAAAAGTCCGGGACCAGATGGCTTCACTAGTGAATTCCCCCAAACCTTCAAAGAGGATCTAATACTAATCCTGCTCAAACTCTTCCAAAAAATTAAAAAAGAGACAGGACTCCCCAACTCATTTTATGAGGCCAACATTACCCTGATACCAAAACCTGGTAAGGACAACACAAAAAAAGAAAACTACAGACCAATATCTCTGATGAATACAGATGTAAAAATCCTAAACAAAATTCTACCAAATCGAATGCAACAATACATTAAAAAGATTATTCATCATGACCAAGTAGAGTACATCCCAGGGCACAAGGATGGTTCAACATCCGCAAATCCATCAATGTGATCCATCACATAAACAAAATAAAGGACAAAAATCATATGGTTATATCAATTGATGCAGAGAAAGCATTTGACAAGATAGAACATCCATTTATGATTAAAACACTTAATAAAACAGGTGTAGAAGGAAAATACCTTAACATAATAAAGGCCATATATGACAAACCCTCCGGTAATCTCATATTTATGATGAAAAATTGAAGCCCTTTGCTCTATGTTCAGGAACACGATAGGGCAGTCCCCTATCACCTCTGCTTTTCAACATAGTGTTGGAAGTCCTTGCCAGAGCAATCAGGCAAGAGAAAGAAATAAAAGGCATCCAAATTGGGAATGAAGACGTTAAAGTATCACTCTTTGCAGATGACATGATGCTATATATATAGAACACCCTAAAGATTCCACCAAAAAGCTATTAGAAACAATCAACAAATACAGTAAAGTTGCTGGCTACAAAACCAACGTACAAAAGTCCATTGCTTTCCTATATACTAACAATGAAATTTCAGAAAAAGAAATACAAAAAACAATTCCTTTTGCAATTGCAGCAAAAAGAATACAATACCTAGGAATAAACTTAACCAAGGATGTGAAAGACCTATATGCTGAAAACTACAAGACATTTTTAAAAGAAATTGAAGGAGACACAAAGAAATGGAAAGATATTCCGTGCTCCTGAATTGGAAGAATCAACATAGTTAAAATGGCCATACTACCCAAAGCAATAGACAGATTTAATGCAATCCCCATCAAAATCCCAATGACATTTTTTAAAGAAGGTTATAACAAAAAATCATCAGATTTGTTTGGAACCACAAAAGACCCAGAATAGCCAAAGCAATCTTAAGAACAACAACAATACTGGAGGTATCACACCCTGACTTTAGCTTGTACTACAAGGCTACAATAATCAAAACAGCATGGTATTGGCAGGAAAACAGACACATAGGCCAATGGAATAGAATTGAGAACCGAGAAATATACCACATAAATATGGACAGATAATTTTTGACAAAGATCCAAAAAATATACAATGGAGAAAAAACAGCCTCTTTAATAAATGGTGCTGGCAGAATGGATAGCAAAAGAATGAAACTGGACTGCTATCTGTCATCTTGTACCAAAATTAATTAAAAATGGATCAAAAATTTAAACATGAGACCTGAAACAATAAACTGCATAGAAGAAAACATAGATACTAAACTTAAGGACCTGGGGTTCAAAGAGCGTTTTATGATTTTTGACTCCACAGGGAAGGGAAGTAAAAGCTAAAATAAATGAATGGGACTATATCAAACTTAAAAGCTTCTGCACAGCAAAAGAAACCATCGACAAAATAAAGAGGCAACCAGTGGAATCCGAGAAGATTTTTGCAAACAATGCCTTCGATAAGGGGCTAATATCCAAAATATACAAGGAACTCATTCAACTAAACAACAAAAAAACAAACAACCCAATGAGAAAATGGGAAGAGAACCTTAGGAGACATTTCTCCAAAGAGCACATAGAAATGGCAAATAGATATGAAAAATGCTCAACATCACTAATCATCAGAGAAATGCAAATAAATACCACAATGAGATATCACCTCACCCCTGTCAGAATGGTTACCATCAACAAGACAAATAGTAACAAGTGTTGGAGAGGCTGTGGAGAAAAAGGAACCCTCATACACTGTTGATGGGAATGCAGATTGGTGCAGCCGTTATGGAAGGCAGTGTGGAGGTTCCTCAGAACTTATGAATAGAATTACTGCATGACCCAGCAATCCCTCTCCTGGGTATCTATCTCCAAAAAATCTGAAAACATTTATGCATAAAGATACGTGTGCTCCAATGTTCATTGCAGCTTTATTTACGGTGGCTAAGACATGGAAGCAACCAAAATGTCCTTCGATAGATGAATGGATAAAGAAGTTGTGGTATATATACACAATGGAATACTATTCGGCAGTAAAAAAGATGAAATAGGACCATTTTGGCAACATGGATGGATCTTGAGCGAATAATGCTAAGCGAAATAAGTCAGAGAGAAAAAGCATAGAACCATATGATTTCACTGATATGTGGTATTTAAAGCAAAAACAACAAAAGAACAAGACAAACAAATGAGAAACAAAAACTCATAGACACAGACAATAGTTTAGTGGTTACCAGAGGTTAAGGGCAGTGGGGGGTGGGAGAAGAGGGTAACAGGGATCAAATATATGGTGATGGAAAGAGAACTGACTCTGGGTGGTGAATACACAATGGGATTTATAGATGATGTAATACAAAATTGTATACCTGAATTCTATGTAATTTCACTAACAATTGTCACCCCAATAAACTTTAAAAAAAGAAGGAAAAAAAATCAGAAATGAAAGTGAAGAAGTGATGATGCATACCACAGTAATACAAAGGATCTTACAAGAATACTATGAAGGACTGTATGCTTAGAAGAAATGGACAAGTTCTTAGAAATATATAACCTTCCTAAATTGAATCCTGAAGAACTGGAAAATGTAAATAGACTGATCAACACTAAGGAAATTGAAACAATTATCCAAACTTCCCAAAAGCAAAAGTTCAGGACCAGATGGCTTCAGTAGTGAATTCTACCAAACATTCAAAGATGATTTCATACCTGTCCTCCTCAAACTCTTCCAAAATGTTGAAAAAGAGTTACTGCTTCCTAACTTATTTTATGAGGCCAACATTACCCGATACCACAATCTGGTAAGGATAAAACAAAAAATAAAACTATAGACCAATATCTCTGATGAATACAGACACAAAAATTTTAAAAAAATGCTAGCACAACAAAATACTAGCAAATCAAATACAACAATCAAATACAACATTTAAAAAATTATATATATTATGATCAAGTGGTGTCCATTCCAGGGACACAAGGATGGTTCAAATACACAAACCGATCACTGATATACACCATATAAACAAATAAAGGATAAATATTATATGATCTTATCAATAGATGCAGAAAAAGCATTTGACAAGATATGACAACAATTTATGATTAAAACACTTAAGAAAATGGGTATAGAAGATATACACCTCAACATAATAAAGGCCATATATGAGAAAACCTCAGCTAATATCATACTTAATGGTGAAAAACTGAAAGCTTTTCCTGTAAAATTAGGGACAGGACAGGGATGCCCCCTTTCACCACTGTTATGCAACATAGTATTGGAAGTCTTAGCCAGAGCAATCAGGACAGAGAAAAAAATAAAAGCTATTCAAATTCAAAATAAAGAAGTTAAATTGTCACTTTTTTGCAGTTGACGTGATTCTTTATATAGAAAGCCTCAAAGATCCCACCAAAAAACTCTAAGAAACAATAAACAAATACAGCAAATCTGCAGGATACAAAATCAATGTACAAAAATCCATTGCCCTTCTATATACTAACAACGAAATTTCAGAAAAATAAAAAATCACAATTCCTTTCGCAATTACAACAAAAAGAATGAAAAAAAAAAAAAAAACCTCAGGAATAAACTTAACAAAGAATGTGAAGGACCTCTACACTGAAAACTATATGACATTATTAAAAGAAATTGAAAAAGATGAAAAAAAAAAAGAAATATATACCTTGTTCATAGATTGGAAGAATCAAAATACTGAAAATGGCCATATGACCTAATGTAATATAATGAAATCCCCATCAAAATCCCCCAGCTTGTTTTCTAGAAATAGAACCAAAAAATCATCAGATTAGTATGGCTTTAGTATGGCTTTAGTATGACAAAAGATCCTGAATAGCCAATGAAATCCTAAGAAAAAAGAACAAGACTGGAGGTATCACACTTCTTGACTTCAATTTATACTATAAAGCAACAATAATCAACACAGCATGTTACTAGCAGAAAAACAGACACATATACCAATGGAATAGAATTGAAAACCTACAAATGGACCCACATATGTCTGGGCAGATAATTTTTGTCAAAGGAGCCAAAAATATACAACGGAGTAAAGACAGCCTCTTCAATAAATGGTGCTGAGAAAATTGGAAAGCTGCATGCAAAATAATGAAATTAGACTACTATCTGTCATCATATACCAAAATTTACTGAAAATTGATCAAAGACCTACACATAAAACTGCAAACAATAAGTTGCATAAAAGAAAGCATAGGTACTAAATTACAGACCTTGGGTTCAGAGAGGATTTTATGAATTTGACCTCAAAGGCATGGGAAGTAAAAGCAGAAACAATTGAATGGAAATATATCAAACAAAAAAGCTTCTGCACAAGAAAAAAAAAAAAAAAAAGAAAGAAAGAAAAAAAAAGCCATCAACAAAACAAAGAAGCAAGCCACTGAATGGGAGAACATATTTGTAAACAACACTACCAATAAGGGGCTAATATCCAAAATATATAAAGAACTCATACAATTCAACAGCAACAAGACCCCAAACAATCCAATTAAAAAAAATGGTCAGAGGACCAGAACAGACAATTCTCCTAAGAAGACAGAAACACACAATGGGATTTATAGATGATGTAATACAGAATTGTACACCTGAAATCTATGTAATTTTACTAACAATTGTCACCCCAATAAATTTAATAAAATAAAATTAAAAAAAAAAGACAGAAACGGTCAACAGATATATGAAAAAAATGCTAAACTTCACTAGCTATTAGAAAAAGGCAAATCAAAACCAGAACGAGATACCACCTCACACCTGTTAGAATGGTTATTATCAACAAGACAAGTAATAACAAGTATTGGAAAGGCTGTGGAGAAAAAGGAACCCTCATACACTGCTGGTGGAAATGTAAATTGGTACAGACACTACGAAAATCAGAATGGAGTTTCCTTCAAAAATTAAGAATAGAATTTCCACGAGACTCCGCAATACCTCTTCTGTGTGTCTACCCCACAAACCTGAAAACATTTATCCATAAAGATATATGTACCCCTATATTCATTGCAGCATTATTTAGCAAAACATGGAAACAACAAAAATGTCCTTCAATAGATAATTGGATCAAGATGATGTGGTCTTGTATACAATGGAATATTACTTGGCCATAAGAAAAGGTGAAATAGTGCCATTTGTGAAAACATCAATGGATCTTGAGATTATTACGCTAAGCCAAATAAATCAGACAGAAAAAGTCGAGAACCATATGACTTCACTCATATGTGGGATATAAAACTGAAAGTAACAAATGAAGAAGACAAACAAAGAAACAAAAACTCATAGACACAGGCAACAGTTTATGGTTACCAGAGGGTATGATGGGGAGAGGGATGGTAAAACACGGGAGGGAGCTGTAAAATATATGGTGATGGAAGGAGACTGACTAAGGGTGGTGAATTCACAATGGAATATATAGATGATATATTTTAGAAATGGACATTTGAAACCTATATAATTTTACTAACTGATGTCAACCCAATAAATTTAGTAAGTAAAATAAAATAAATGTTGTATCATAGTCAATGGGCTATCAGGTAAATCAATGAGCCATATTTTTCCCCCATTTAATTGGTGGAAGTGTAAAAGAGACACACTTGATAATAGAGAGGCTGGCATGTTTTAGAAAAATAAATGTAAAAGAAAGCCAAGTGAAAAGAATATTTTGTGTTGGAAACTGGCAGAATGGTGAATGAATTAGACGTTATTGATTCTATGTCTTTAAATCCCTGGATTCTATCTATGTTTCCCATACCTCCTTTCTGCCACTGTTTTAGTTCTTTCATACCTTTACCATTTATGTAATTCTTGCAGGCTTCAGTCTCAAATCAGAGTGATATTTCAGGATAAAATCCAAATACTCAGGTTCCTTTATGACCTGGCTCTGGTTACCTTTCCAGCTTCATTCAGTCTTGGCATTCTAGATTTTAAGAATAATTACTAGGACTTTTCCTAACACTGGTGCTCCTCTTTCCTCTCAGTCCTCTGCAAATGCCCCATCCTTAGTTAACACGACTAGAGCTTTAAGACTTGGCTTTGACATCGCTTTCTCCAGGAAAATCCACTACTTCCTATAGTCTGCTGGTGATTCCTTCTAGTGCAGTGTTCATTTCAGTTATTGTACTCTTCACTTCTGACTGGTTCTTTTCTGTTTTCTATATAATTTTTTTAATGCTTGCTATCTCTTTGTTGAAGTTCTCACTGTAATTTCCTTGAGCATTTTTATAATCATTGTTTTGAACTCTGTGTCTGGTAGGTTGCTTGACACCATTTTGTTTAGTTTTTTTTTTTTTTTTTTTTTCTTTTTTCTGGAGTTTTCTCCTGTTCTTCCATTTGGGATGCATTTGTTTCCTCATTTTGGCTGCTTCCTTGTGTTTGTTTCTGTGCATTAGGTAGATCTGCTATGTCTCCCAGCCTTGGCCAGGTGGCCTTATATGTTACGATACATTCCTGATCACCTGTTCTGGGTGCTCCAGGAGTATTCCTTGTTTGTGTTGTGTGTACCCTCCTGTTATAGTTGAGCTTCAATTGCTTTTGGTATGTCAGTGGGTGGGATTGACCCTCAGGCTGACTGGCTGTGGTGTTTGGCCACTTCCACAGCTTATGGGGTACAGTGTGGGAAGGTTTACCCCATGGAGCAGGATTGGTCCAGTGGGCTCTGGTGCCTGTTGAGACTGCTCCTTGGGTGTGCCACTTATGGGGTTAATTGGGTGGTGTTCTGCTGTGGTCTGAAGCAGACCTCCAGGTATGTTGATTCAGGTCCATGTTGATTCAGGGCCTGCACTGATGCAAGCCCAAGTCTGCTACTGAATGTGACTGGCTGGGGTCTATTGGGTAGGATCTAAAAAGTGATCCATGGTTGGTCACAGCCTGTGCTGGACCTAAAGAAGTGTAGAAGAGGCCACATTGCTAACCAAGGATAACTGCCACCAATGCAGGGTCTGAGGTAGCTCCACAAAAAGCTCAGGACACCCCAAGGCCTCCTGATACCTGCCAGCTCCTATAAGGCAGGGCTTCTGATAGAGTTTGATGTGGTACACAAGTTGGTTTAATTGGAGTGTCAAGGAATCAATCACCAGGGAGGGACAAGTCATGGTCACTAGGTTAATGTAGATGCTGGTTTGTTGCTAGTGCTGAGCCTGGAGTTACTCTTCCAAAGTATCAGAGCACATTGATACCAGTTGCTGCCTGCCTGGGTCCCATGGACCCCTAAGAGTTGTTCCAGAAAGAATGCAATGAGGCAGGGATGGCTTTTCTGAGAGAAACTGCCTCAGGTTTGAACAAGTTGTGGGTGACAGGAGTCCCAGGGAGTCACAGGGTGGAGGAAGCTGATGGATTGAGCAAAGTTCACCAGACCAATACAGATTTAGATTTTACTGTGTGTGTGGTTTGGGGATCTGAACACAGAAACAATGGCACCTGCCTGCCAGCTGCATGGGAGGATTCTACACAGGGAAAATGATGACTGTCCCTCCACTTCTCTTCCTGTAGCCACAAAACTCAGTCTCTCCCTGTTTATCTCTGATGTCTTCCAAGTCACTGTCCATCTGCCAGAGCCCAGGTGAGTGCCTGTGAGTGAGTGAGTTTGTGTGTGATCTCTATAAGATGTCTGTTTCTCCTGCCGCCTTCCATCCCACTCAATCAGTCAGAATCCCCACTTGTATCACAACTAGATGTTGTGAGGGTTCCTCTTCCTGCCACTGGTACTTGGGGCTGTAAAGCCCAGTGTGAGGATGGGGTCCCTCTCTTTTCTGGGTTGGGGGGAACTCTTTGGCTGAGATATCCCTCCTGTCTCTGAAGGACCACATGCAACTGTGGGGCTGTCTGTTCCACCTTTCCACCCCTCTACAATTCTCGATGTGGCTTCTTTATATCCTGAGATATAAAATTTCTGTTCAGCTAGATTTCAGATGGTTCTCCACGTTGACTGTTATATAATTTAGTTGTAATTTTAATGTGATACTGGGAGGAGGCAAGCCAAGCATTTATCCAATCCACCATCGTGGATCCTCCTAGTATGTTTTAATATTTTTGATTTTGTCATGCTAGTTACAATATCTTCCCTCTTGTTTCAAGCTAGCAAAGAACATGTAGGATATGTGTATATATGTATATACGAGGTGTGATAAAAACATTCGGTGAATGTTTAAATAAAATATTTATTACAGTAAAAGACACATTGCCATTAATTTCCCTCAAAATACTCACACTTACTTTGAACACACTTATCCCACCATTCTTGCTACTTTTTGAAACAGTTCTGGAAGTTCTCTTTCATGAGGGTCTTCGTGGCTGCTTCAATGTCCTGATTCATCATATATATATATATATATATATATATATATATATATGCAATGAGGCAGGGATGGCTTTTCATCATATATATATATGTATATATATATATACACATATATATATACATATATATATATATACATGATTATATATGTCTATATATATCTGTATATATCTAGATGATTATTTAGTAGATAGATAGATGATTTTATATATATATATGACAAATATATATATATATATATCTATATATATCTCACAGTACAGCAGACCAGCTCCAGGATATTTTATATATAAATATAGATATAGATCTTACGTATTTATCATCTTGAAGTTTACCAAAAGTAAGACTTTTTTTCCCTCTTTTGCTTTCTAGAATTTTTCTATTCTTGTCTGGCTCCTTCATTCACTCTTTAATTTTCTATTTATTTACTCATCTGCTTATTCACTGTACAAATGAATTTTAACCAATTGATAAATGTGACACACTATGACATATATATGTATACACACATGTTTGGTGTCAGAGACTTATTTTATGAGCACAATAATAACATTGACTTCATTGCTTTCTTCTTTAAAAGCTTTCTTTTTTATTCATATTAATATTCTAAGACTTTTGCTATTTATTAGCTTTGGGAGAAATACAATATATCCCAGATTACTTCCAAATGGAAAATACAGGACCTGTTAACAAACAAGTATGCCACTATTCTCTGTTTTGGGGTGGGGTGATCCAAACAAATGTCCCAGACTAGCACTGGGGTCATTGAAGAGATGGTAACCAGTGTCCCTTACTTTTTTTTTGTGCTGCCAGAATCGTGCCTTATTTACATATCAATTTTTTTTGTCTACTTGAATCTTAGTATAAAATTGATTGTGAGAAGACTGTTAAACATTTACTGATAAAAATCATATAATGAGCTAATAGTCTGTGAAAACGTAGATGAGGGTGCTAAACATGGTGGAACACAACCCTGAGATTGCTTTTTTAAACCAGGAATCTTGAAAGGTGAGGATGAAGAAAGATCCTTCTGGTAAGAACATGTAGCAGATCCATTTATTGGAAGCTGCACAATTTGAATATTCTCATGATGTACTATGAAAGCTCCACGAATGGCAGATTCATGCAGTTAGGTATATCTATAATCATGGATTCTACTTTAATTAGGCTGAATTGGCTTAGCTCTGTTGTGATATTCTGCATGTGCTACACAAACCATAAAGGATGGTTCTAATGTAGAAGTTGACAAGAGAGGACTCTGACTCAGTTAAACATCATTTTCACCTCAATTTACTGCTAAACTAGTAAACAGGCACACTGGAAAAAAAAAAGTGACAGTGGACATAGCTTTTCAATGGCTTCATAGTTTCTCTCCTCTAAGAAGAATTCCTAAAATTCAGTGATCAGTGTATTTAGCACAGAGAGCAACTCACTGTGGAGCATGAGATTAAAGCTGGCTGACTTTACTCCCTGTAGCTTGGGGGTGCAGCCATATCAGCACACAAGTGCTCAACTTATTACTCTATAAGGCAATTCTAACTGCACAGCAGTTATATGTATTTCTGTAGCCTAGTTCTTGGTGTATCATCAGTGTGGGCATAGGTCTGACTATGGCTACACACCTGCCCAGGTATTTCATTAACATATTTTATCATTCAAAACTTATCTCTTGGCTAGTGAATATGACAGATAAGCAGAAGTTGACTTCTAATCCTAATATACAACAAGCTAAGGGCAAATGTACCCATTATGGTTTTTTTTATTTTAACTGTGTTGTTCTGGTTTGCCTAGTATACGTACCTCCTAATTTTTATTTGAGTATATTGCTCTTCCTAAATCTGCCCCTGGCTCTGTGGTGAATGCTTTAGGAATGCGCCTGTTATCCTGCTTGGTCAGTAGAACATTAAGACCCAATCTCAGAACTTTCATTGGCACCATGACACTCACTCTTTCTTATAGGCCTTCAACAGGGGTTGGTATGATGATGGATCTGTAGTGGCCAATTTCTCAAGTGGATGAAATTTTTTGAGAGTGAAGGCAGAATATTTGAAGGAAATTCCAATGGTAGGCAAAAAAAACAAAACACCAGTATCCTGGTGACAACATTTAAGTCTTTATCCAGTTGGTTCTATCCCTCAGGTGCTTGTACTTACCTGAGTCAATAAATCTTGTGGCATAAGAAAATTTGAGTTGAATATTTTTCTCTTGAACCCTGTAGAGTCCTAATAGTATAGCATGCCCAGTTGAAGAGAATTGGTGGGTCTGGTTCATGCACAAAATGTCGTACGTGCACATTAAGCATTTGTTGTCTTGTATATGACCTTGTCCATGTCTCTCCACCTAAGGCATTGATTGTATATGTCCACAAACCATAATCATATACATAGGCTTCCTTAGTAAAAGTGTTTCATAGTCTTTGTGATCCATAAGTCTTGCTGGTCTGAAGCTTATAAGCTTTCAGAGCTTTAGGTGGCTCTATCTCTTATTAGTGCTGTCATGGGTAGCAATCAGGGGCTCAAATACCCCATTACAGAGGAAGCATAAGAAGTGGTGTGTGAAAACTCCAGCAATCATATTCTGTGAGTGTCAGGGATGATCCAAGTCATCATCTGAACAGTCCTCCAGTGCTTCTGTCTCATATGCTGCATTTGTGAGATTTGTGAGAAGTATCCCTCCAGTTTTTCTATAAAATGAACATCAGTGTTTACCTGTAAACAGACACAGAAGTAACTGCCGACTGTACTCTGCTTTGTATACAGTCTTATTATATAAAGAGTGTAAGTAGCATGTCTGTCTGCCTAGATGTGTGTGTTCTCCTTCTCCAGCTGCCAACCGCCTAAATTATTCAGCAAGCCCTGATCATGCCAAGTTTTAGTCAACAATGGGGATCCTGCCAAAGAGCTAATAATGTTAAAAAAAAAATGTTTTTGACAATTAACAGAGCCTGTAGTCTGCAACACATGTTGGACTGATTTGTAAAGGAAAATTTAAATGATATGCTTCATTATAAATGGTCCCATGCAGCACATTGCTAATCAACTAAAGCAGCTTCTTTTTTTTCCCTCCACTCTGCTTTCCTATCTAATAAACCAAATGGCAGCACTGTGTCAAGGCTCTTGGCCACTACTTGCTGTAGCTATAAACATGGTGTGGTTATCTATCAGTATTCTAATCAGCTTAGATCAAACTGAATAATTAGCTCTAGCTCGAATGAATAGTGTACTAGCCTCTTATCTTGTCTATTAATAATCACAAGTATAACTTCACAGCCAAATCAAGAGGTATGTTACTGTTCCTCTGAGAGCCTGTTTGGGTAAAACCCCCTGTGACTGCACCAATCTAAGTAGTGCAGATGGGATAGTGAGCCCATAATGATGGGCTGACAGCTGCCAAACCCAGCAATTCCTCCCCCACTCTTGGCAGAGAAAGAGAAAGAGATTGATTGGGGAAGTGGGGCTGATTCTCCATGCTAAATAACTATTATTTCTCAAATAATGCTTTGAAATAAAGGGAGAGAAAAAAGGAAAAAGAAGACAGAAGACTGTTGCTGGATCTCCAATTTCCAGACTCAGTGAAATGACACTCCACAGCCCAGCCCAGCCCAGCCTATGTACCTTTATTTTTAAAGCATGCTGCTGTTCCTTCTGCTAAGATACTTCATATAACTGGATTCTTCAAGCCATAAAAATGTTTCACTTATAGAAGTGATCCCCTGTAAATTTGACTTTTTAACATAAAGGGTCAAAATAGTTTCTAGAAGGAACATAATTATTTTTCGTATCTTGTACTTTTATTTATTTTTCTTTTTAATGTTAATTTTTGGTTTACATGTTTTGATGATCTGTTGTTAGGCACATATAAACTTGAATTGCTGTATCTTTTTGTTAAATTGATACTTTTGTCATAGTGAAATATCCTTCTTTATGTCTAATTATACATGTCCTAAAGTTTACTTTATCTAATATTATTATAGTTACACAAGCTTTATTTTCATTGACACTTGCAAAGTATATCGTTTTTAATCCATATACTTTGAAACTTTTCGTGTTATTGTTTTTAAAGTAAGACTTTTGTAAGTATTATATATATGTATATATATACATGTATATATGTGTGTGTGTATATACATATACACATGTATCTGTGTATATATATGTATACACACACACACACACATACACAATCATTGTCTGTTAATTGGGGTATTTATTTCATTTACATTCATTTACATTTAACGTCATTACTAGCATATTTGGGTTTAAATCTTTCATTTTTTTATTAAATTTATTGGAGTGACATTGGTTAATAAAATTACATAGGTTTCAGGTGTACAATTCTGTAGTACATCATCTGTGTATTTCATTGTGTTTACCACCCAAAGTAAAATCCTCTTCTGTTACAATATATTTGCCCCCCCTTTTATACCTCCCATGCTCCCCACTTTCTCTCTGGTAACCGCTGAACTGTTGTCTGTTTCTATGAGTTTTCATTTGTTTATTTGTCTTATTCATTTGATGCTTTCAGTTTTATATCCCACATATGAATGAAATCATATGATTCTCGACTTTTTCTGTTTGACTTATTTTGCTTATCTTGATAATGTCAAGATTTATCTATGCTGTTGCAAATAGCAGTACTTCATATTTTCTTATAGCTGAGTGATATTCCATTGTATACAATATTTTGTACTTTTAAAAACAAGTTCTCATGTGCACTATGGTATCTCCCTGATCTTGCTTTAATTAATATATGTCAATTTGTTGAAAGCTGTAGGGCTTCACCCCAGAAAAATAAGCTCATATGTACATTTATATAAAAGTTTGCACAAAAATTTAGTGGGTTGTACAGCCCCCCTAAGGAACATTTGTGAATTTTTGAGAGGTCTATATCACCAATTTAAAAACTCTTGGCTTAAGCACAGAAACTAAACAAAGACTTCAAAAATAGAAGTAGAGTTCCTAATTATGGAATGAACTTCTTTTATAAAGGTATTTTGTCCATATAGCATTGTTAAATTGGGGTTTTTGTGGGGGGACAAGATGAGGACTGGGACTTCTTCTTCCATCTTGCTGACACTATTCTCAATGAACTGTGTTTTAAATGTTTATTTATAATTTGAATTTTGGAAATTGGAAAAATACGTTTTCATTGAAATAATATTAATGAAAATTCATTCATTCATTCACCTTTAGTTTACTGTCCTCTCTTCACTTGCTCCTTTCTCCAAATTCCTATGTGTGCTGTGTGCTGGGATACCACGCTGAAAATCTTGGTCCTCAAGAGCCTCATGGCCCAGTGGAATTCAGCAACATGTTTAAATTGTCTACAACATAACACAAAAAGGGTGATCATAATGGAGGTGTCCAGTTATTGCCATACAGAGGAGGAAGTGATAAATTCTGCTTGGTGGTGTGTAAAGAGAGAGAAAGACAAATATCATCATGTGAGGATTTCCAAAAAAAGATCTAACATTTGAATTTCTTTTTAAAGGATAAGCAGAAGTTTTTCAGGCAGATCAAGGGTGTTACACACAGAGGAAACTTAAAGACATATACAAAGACGTGACAACATGACAGAACATCATGGGCTCAGAGAACTGTAGGGAGCTCAGTATTACCACGGTATTTTGTGCAGTGCAGAGTGCTAAAAAATGAAGTCATTAGGTACCAAGGCTTGGCTAGCAAAAGATCTTGTATGCTTTGCTATCCCAGTAAGACACTGAAGGCTGCTGAAGAGTTTAAAGTGCAAGAGTGACAAGGCTAAGGTTGTCTGAGAAAGATTGTTTTGAAAGCTCTGTATAGGCTGTGGGTCTTGAGAGGCTGTTGTTCCAGGTCATCCCCACGGCAGTTTATTTAACCTTAATAAATCCAAAATAGGGTATGGATCCTATTGACACTATAATCATGTTTGTTAGGCAAAAAGGTATAGTGTGACGAGAAGGCAGTTGATTGTAATTGGCAAGGTGGATGTGGTTGAGGATATTAACAGTGTTTTCAGTGGCTTGGTGGTAGAAAAACCTGACTTAAATGGGTTGAGGAGAGAGACGAGAAAGTAAATGCAAATGGGAAAATGACACTGTGTTCTAAAGATGATGAAATGAACCAATAAAAAAAGAAAATATGATGATTCAGGGGAAAATATATTTTATATTCAAGTATAAAAACCTTGAATAAAGGGGACAGGGCTAGAATCTGGCATAGGAATATGAGGACTGGTGTTAGATAGAACTGAAACATTTTGTCCATTCCTTATAAATGGCAGGGAAAAAATTCTGTCTGAAATTACAGATGATGGAAATGGAGAGAGAAGCATGTAGGTTCTCAATGTAAGAAAAATAGACCATGACATGAAGGCAATCCAGAAATCAGAGGTGACTCTGACTTCCACAGCACCTGTTAACACCTCAAGTTACCATGGTAACCCTCAGATACCTCTAGAGCTCTTCCCAGGCCAGGAGAGTCACATAATTAGTTTCTGGGATTGCACTTTATCTGAAAACTTAAAGACGTTGCACCACTCACTTCCAGGTTAAGTTTATTGTGGAGAAGTTTGAGGTTAACCTGAGTTTCTATCCCTGTAGACGATCTTTTCTTTTTGCCAAGATGCTTAAGAGAATCCCTTTTTATATTTGAAGACTGGTACCTTTACCAGTCTATGACCATTGTGTCGTTTTTTCCACTTGTCTACATCATAGTATGCCTTTTCTATCTGAAAATTCAAACTTTTTTCCTGAAAAGTTTTTCTTTGTTACATCTTTGAAATTTGTTTTTCCTTTTTTTTTAAATTTAATTTTATTAAATTTATTGGGGTGACAATTGTTAGTAAAATTACATAGATTTCAGGTGTACAATTCTGTATTACATCATCTATAAATCCCATTGTGTGTTCATCACCTAGAGTCAGTTCTCCTTCTATCACCATATATTTTTCCATTTCATTTGTTCAGATTTCACTTTTTAGGAGCATCAATTATACATACAAGTATATTGAATCTCCTTTGTTGTATTTTATATCTATTATTACTCTCTATTTTAAAATCTAGGTTCATTTTCATTTACTTTTGTTCAATTTTCTCATTTCTAACTTCCATATATCTAGTTGTATTATCAGCAGTGTTTATTTTCTTTTGTGTTGTTTTTCCAGGTGTGACAAAAGTTAGGGTGAATGTTTAAATAAAAAAAAATTATTACAGTAAAAGAAACATTGCCATTAATTCCCCTCAAAATACTCCCCCTTACTTTGAACACACTTATCCCATCGTTTTTGCCACGGTCTGAAGCAGTTCTGGAAGTCCTCTTTTGTGAGTGTCTTTGGTTGCACTGTTGTGGCTGTTTCAATATTCTGAATTGATTCAAAACATGTATTCTTTCATGCTCATTTTGACTTTGGGGAAGAATCAGAGTTGCATGGTGCCAGATCCAGTGAATAAGGTGGATGAGAATACACCATAATGTTTTCATTTGATAGAAATTGCTGTACCAGAAGCCATGTGTGACAAGGAGACTTTCTGTGGTGACCACAAAATACAGTGAAAACTGCTGCTGAGAGCCATCCAATGGAAAGGCAGGAATCTTCAACATTGGAAATGATGCTTTGAACCTCAGTAACAGTGTGTGACAAGTTTCAACTTGTTCAGTGCAGTCACTTGGGAGTGAGCTATGATTGAGAGAAGGTGTGTTTTAAAGTATGCCTTAAACCATCCTCCATCATGTCAATATTCTGTGCCACACAATGCTTCTGGTATATGACTATTTATGTCAAATAAAAACAATACAGTTTGTCCTCACCCAGCTTATTCACCAGATCTGTCACCATGCAGCTTCTTGCTCTTCGCCAAAGTCAAGATGATTCAGGACTTCGAGGCAGCCACGAGAGCACAACTAAAGACACTCATGAAAGAGGACTTAAAGAACTGCTTTAGAAAGTGGCAAGAATGATGCGATAAGTGTGTTCGGAGTAAGGGGGAGTATTTTGAGGGGGATTAAGGCAACCTGTCTTTTAGTCTAATAATTTTTAAATTTTAAACCATCACCATATTGTTTGATCAGACCTTGTATATATATATAGTGCTGACTGTTCTTTGCCTACCATTTGTTTATCCTTTTATTTTTAAAATTTTTTTAAAATTTATTTTATTAAATTTATTGGGGTGACATTTGTTAGTAAAATTACATAGATTTCAGGTGTACAATTCTGTATTACATCATCTATAAATCGCATTGTGTGTTCATCACCCAGAGTCAGTTCTCCTTCCATCACCATCTATTCGAACCCCCTTACCCTCATCTCCCACCCCCCACCCCCCACCCCCCTTACCCTCTGGCAACCACTAAACTATTATCTGTGTCTAAGAGTTTTTGTTTCTCATTTGTTGGTCTTGTTCTTTTGTTGTTTTTGGTTTATATACCACATATCAGTGAAATCACATGGTTCTCTGCTTTTCCTGTCTGACTTATTTCACTTACCATTATACTCTCAAGATCCATCCATGTTGTCACAAATGTTCCTATATCATCTTTTCTTACCGCCGAATAGTATTCCATTGTGTATATATACCACAACTTCTTTATCCATTCATCTATCGAAGGACATTTTGGTTGTTTCCATGTCTTGGCCACAGTAAACAAAGCTGCAATGAACATTGGAGCACACGTGTCTTTATCTCTAAATGTTTTCAGATATTTGGGTAGATACCCAGGAGAGGGATTGCTGGGTCATATGGCAATTCTATTCGTAATTCTTTGAGGAACCTCCACACTGCCTTCCATAACGGCTGCACCAGTCTGCATTCCCACCAACAGTGTATGAGGGTTCCTTTGTCTCCACAGCCTCTCCAACATTTGTTACTATTTGTCTTGTTGATGATAGCCATTCTGACTGGGGTGAGGTGATATCTCATTGTGGTTTTGATTTGCATTTCTCTGATGATTAGTGATGTTGAGCATTTTTCATATGTCTATTTGCCATTTGTATGTCCTCTTTGGAGAAATGTCTCTTCAAGTCCTCTGCCCATTTTTCAATTGGGTTGTTTGTTTTTTTGTTGTTGAGTTGCATGAGTTCCTTGTATATTCTGGATACTAGCCCCTTATCGGAGGCACTGTTTGCAAAAATCTTCTCCCATTCAGTTGGTGGCCTCTTTATTTTGTCAATGGTTTCTTTTGCTGTGCAGAAGCTTTTAAGTTTCATATAGTCCCATTCATTTATTTTAGCTTTTACTTCCATTGTCTTTGAGGTCAAGTTCATAAAATGCTCTTTGAACCCAAGGTCCATAAGTTTAGTACCTATGTTTTCTTCTATGCAGTTTATTGTGTCAGGTCTTATGCTTAAGTCTTTGATCCATTTTGAATTAACTTTGGTACATGGTGACAAATAGCAGTCCAGTTTCATTCTTTTGCACGTGGCTATCCAATTCTCCCAGCACCATTTATTGAAGAGGCTGTCTTTTCTCCATTGTATGTTTTTAGCTTCTTTGTCAAAAAGTATCTGTCCATATTTATGTGGTTTTATTTCTGGGCTCTCAATTCTATTCCATTGGTCTATGTGTCTGTTTTACTGCCAATACCATGCTGTTTTGATTATTGTAGCCCTGTAGTACAAGCCAAAGTCAGGAAGTATGATACCTCCAATATTGTTCTTTTTTCTTAAGATTGCTTTAGCTGTTCAGGGTCTTTTGTGGTTCCAAACAAATCTGATGATTTTTTGTTCTATTTCTTTAAAATATGCCATTGGGATTTTGATGGGGATTGCATTGAATCTGTATATTGCTTTGAGTAATATGGCATTTTAACTATGTTGATTCTTCCAATCCATGAGCATGGAATGTCTTTCCAATTCTTTGTGTCTTCAATTTCTTTCAAAAATGTCTTATAGTTTTCAGCATATAGGTCTTTCACATCCTTGGTTAAGTTTATTCCTAGGTATTGTATTCTTTTTGCTGCAACTGCAAAAGGATTGTTTTTTGTATTTCTTTTTTGATATTTCATTGTTAGGATATAAGAAAGCAATGGACTTTTGTACATTGGTTTTATAGCCAGCAACTTTACAGTATTCGTTGATTGTTTCTAATAGCTTTTTGGTGGAATCTTTAGGGTTTTCTATATATAGCATCATGTCATCTGCAAAGAGTGATACTTTAACGTCTTCATTCCCAATTTGGATGCCTTTTATTTCTTTCTCTTGCCTGATTGCTCTGTCAAGGACTTCCAACACTATGTTGAAAAGCAGAGGTGATAGGTGACAGCCATGTCGTGTTCCTGAATGTAGAGCAAAGGGCTTCATTTTTTCTCCATTAATTATGAGACTAGCAGAGGGCTTGTCATATATGGCCTTTATTGTGTTAAGGTATTTTCCTTCTATACCCATTTTATTAAGTGTTTTAATCATAAATGGATGTTGTATCTTGTCAAATGCTTTTTCTGCATCAATTGATATAATCATATGATTTTTGTCCTTTATTTTGTTTATGTGATGTATCACATTGATGGATTTGCGTATGATGAACCATCCTTGTGCCCCAGGGATGAACCCCACTTGGTCGTGATGGATAATCTTTTTAATGCATTGTTGTATTCGATTTGCTAGAATTTTTTTTAGGATTTTTGCATTGGTATTCATCAGAGATATTGGTCTGTAGTTTTCTTTTTTTGGTCTGTCCTTACCAGGTTTTGGTATCAGGGTGATGTTGGCCTCATAAAATGATTTAGGGAGTACTGCTCTTCTTCAATTTTTTGGAAGAGTTTGTGCAGAATTGGTATTAGATCCTCTTTGAAGGTTTGGTAGAATTCACTAGTGAAGCCATCTGGTCCCGGACTTTTGCTTTTGGGAAGGTTTTGGATGACTGATTCAATTTCGTTACTGGTGATCAGTCTGTTTAGATTTCCCAGTTCTTCATGGTTCAGCCTTGGAAGGCTATATGTTTCTAGGAACTTGTCCATTTCTTCTAGGTTGTTGAATTTGGTGGCGTATAGTCCTTCATAGTATTCTTGGATGATCCTTTGTATTTCTGTGGTGTCCGTGATAACTTCCCCTCTTACGTTTCTGATTTTGTTAATCAGTGTCTTCTCTCTTTTTATCTTAGTAAGTCTAGCCAAGGGTTTGTCAATTTTGTTAATCTTTTCAAAGAATCAGCTCTTTGTCACATTAATTTTTTCTATTGTCTTTTTGTTCTCTATTTCATTTAGTTCTGCTCTAATTTTTGTTATTTCCTTTCTTCTGCTGACCTTGGGTTTTACTTGTTCTTCTTTTTCTAGTTCTTTAAGGTGTAACATGAGGTTATTTATTTGGGAGTTTTCTTGTTTCTTGAGATAGGCCTGTAATGAGATAAATTTTCCACTTAAAACTGCTTTCCCTGCATCCCAAAAATTTTGGTAGGATGTATTTTCATTGTCATTTGTTTCTATGTATCTTTTGATCTCTCCTCTAATTTCTTCTTTGACCCAGTCCTTCTTTAAAAGTATGTTGTTTAATCTCCATGTATTTGTGTTTTTCCGCTTTCTTTTTACAGTTGATATCCAATTTCAAAGCCTTGTGATCAGAGAATATGCATGGTATGATTTCAATCTTCTTAAATTTGTTGAGACTGATTTTATGTCCCAATATATGGTCTATCCTTGAGAATGTTCCATGTACACTAGAAAAGAATGTATAGTCTGATGTTTTAGGATGAAGTGCTCTATAAATGTCAATTATGTCCATTTCATCTAATGTGTCATTTAGGGCTACTATTTCGTTATTTATTTTCTGTTTGGATGATCTATCCATAGCTGTCAATGATGTATTTAAGTCCCCTAGTATAATTGTGTTTTGGTCAATTTCTCCCTTTAGTTCTGTTAGTAGTTGCTTGGTGTATTTCGGTGCTCCCTGATTGGGGGCATAAATATTGATGACTGTTATGTCTTCTTGTTGTACAGTCCCCTTCACCATTATGAAATGTCCATCTTTGTCTCTTGTTATCTTTTTCACCTTGAAGTCTGTTTCATATGATATCATTATGGCTACACCTGATTTTCTCTGGGTACCATTTGCTTGGAGTGTCAATTTCCACCCTTTCACTTTGAGTCTATGCTTGTCCTTGTAGCTGAGATGTGTCTCTTGGAGACAGCATATGGTTGGGTTTATTTTTTGATCCAATCTGGTACTCTGTGCCTTGTTATTGGTGAGTTCAGTCCATTTACATTTAGGGTGATTATTGATATGTGAGGATTTCCTGTCATTGTATCTTTAGTTTTCTGGTAAGTTTGTGTCTCCATTGTTTCTTTGCCTTTTTTTGTTGTCTATTATTTCTGTGTGGTGGTATTCTATGATGTTTCCCTCTGTTTCTTCTTTTATTTCAGTATATATTTCAATTCTGGATTTATTTTGAGTGGTTACCCTTAAGTCTATGTAAAAGAAAGTTTGATATTTAGAGTTTTCCATTTTCTTCAGCACGCTTACTTTCTCCATTCCCATATTCCGGTTCAGGTCTTTACTCTCCCCCTTTTTGAGTTTTGGTTGCCACAAATTGTCCCTGTTGATGGTGGTCGAATAGCCTCCTTTAGTATTTCTTTTTTTTTTTAAATTAAATTTATTGGGGTGACAATTGTTAGTAAAATTACATAGATTTCAGGTGTACAATTCTGTATTGCATCATCTATAAATTCCATTGTGTGTTCACCACCCAGAGTCAGTTCTCCTTCCATCACCATATATTCGATCCCCCTTACCCTCATCTCCCATCCCCCACCACCCGCCCCCCTTACCCTCTGGCAACCACTAAACTATTGTCTGTGTCTATGAGTTTCTGTTTCTCATTTGTTTGTCTTGTTCTTTTGTTGTTTTTGGTTTATATACCACATATCAGTGAAATCACATGGTTCTCTGCTTTTTCTGTCTGACTTGTTTCGCTCAGCATTACTCTCTCAAGATCCATCCATGTTGTCACAAATGTTCCTATTCCATCTTTCTTACTGCCGAATAGTATTCCATTGTGTATATATACCACAACTTCTTTATCTATTCATCTATGGAAGGACATTTTGGTTGTTTCCATGTCTTGGCCACCGTAAACAAAGCTGCAATGAACATTGGAGCACACGTGTCTTTATCTCTAAATGTTTTCAGATTTTTGGGGGTAGATACCCAGGAGAGGGATTGCTGGGTCATATGGTAGATCTATTTTTTTTTTTTTGAGGAATCTCCATACTGTTTTTCATATTTTGGATATCAACCCCTTATCGGATATATCATTTGAGAATATATTCTCCCATTTGCCAATTGTTTTTTTGTTTTGTTAATGATTTCCTTTGCTGTGCAGAGCTTTCTGGTTTGATGAAATCTCACTTGTTTATTTTTGTTCTTGTTTCCCTTGCTTTGAGGGGATATATCCAAAAAGATACTAGTCAGACTGATGTCAAATAGTTTACTTCCTCTCTTTTCTTCTGGGAGTTTTATGGTTTCAGGTCTTACATTTAACTGTTTATTACATTTTGAGTTTATTTTTATAGGTGATGTAAGAGAGTGGTCCAGTTTCATTTTTTACATATATCTGTTCAGTTTTCCCAACACCACCTGTTGAAGATACTATCTTTACCCCATTGTATATTTTTGCCTCCTTTGTCATCGATTAAATGACCATATAAGTGAGGGTTTGTTTCTGGACTCTCTATTCTGTTCCATTGTTCTATGTGTCTGTTTTTGTAATAGTACCATACTGTTTTATTACTATAGCTTTGTAGTAAATCCGGGATTGTGATACCTCCAACCTTCTTCTTCTTTCTTAAGCTATTTCTTGCTTTGGCTATTCAGGGTTTTTTCTGTCCCACATAAATTTTAGGATTATTTGTTCTAGTTCTGAGAAGGATGTCATTGATATTTTTGATAAGATTTGCATTGAATTTGGAGATTGCTTCGGGTATTGTGGTTATTTTAATGATATTAATCTCTCTAATCTATGAGCACAGTATATGTTTCACTTTATTTGTGTCCTCTTCAATTTCTTTCTTCAATGTATTATAGTTGTCAAAGTATAGGTCTTTCACCTCCTTGGTTAAATTTATACATAGGTATTTTATTCTTTCTGATGCAATGGTAAATGGAATTGTTTTCTTAATTTCTCCTTTTGATTGTTTGTTATTAGTGTACAGGAATTTGACAAATTTCTGAATATTAATTTTGTTCCCTGCTATTTTACCAAATTCTTTTATTAATGCTAACAAGTGTTTGGTGGAATTTTTAGGATTTTTTTTTTTTTTTTTTTTTTTTTTTTTTACAAACCCAGATAACTGTTCTTATTGTTGTCTACGGAATCAATACATAACGCTTCTCTTTTCTTTGCATGAATTTTGAGCCAGTGAGAGAGATAGAGAAGTTGGCCAATGGAGGTCAAAATACCAGAAAAGTTAGGAATGTAATTTAGGTGTGATATATAGTATTATGTCATGTGCAAATAGGGATGGTTTTGATGAGTCTTGCTAGAGGTTTGCTGATTTTATTTATCTTCTCAATGAATCAGCTCTTAGTCTCATTAATCTTTTTTATTGTTTTTCTAATTTGTTTATTGCCTTTCTGATCTTTATTATTTCCTTCCTTCTACTTACTTTTTTTTTTTTTGTCCCCTTTTTCTAGTTTCCTTAGGTTTATATTTAGATTGTTTATTTGGGATTTTTCCTGCTTCATGAGATAGACCTGTAGCTGTATCCCATAAGTTTTTAAGGTTGTGTTTTCATTTTCATTTTTCTCAAGGTAGTTTAAATTTGTGTTTGTTTTCCTCTTTGATCCATTGGTCATTTACAAGCATG
The DNA here is from genome assembly GCF_036562045.2 of Rhinolophus sinicus. Taxonomy (NCBI): domain Eukaryota; kingdom Metazoa; phylum Chordata; class Mammalia; order Chiroptera; family Rhinolophidae; genus Rhinolophus; species Rhinolophus sinicus. Next base: position 39,889,636 of record NC_133761.1, on the reverse strand, counting down.
TCATTAATCTCCATGTATTTGTGTTTTTTCCAGTTTTTTTTTTTCTGTAGTTGATTTACAGTTCATGCTATTGTTGTCAGAAAGTATGCTTGATATAATTCCAGTCTTCCTGAATTAATTAAGGCTTGTTTTGTGACCTATCCTGGAAAATGTTCCTCGTTTATTTGAGAAAAATATGTAATCTGCAGTTTTCGGATGAAGTACTCTATAGTTTCCTATCAAGTCAAACTGGTCTAATGTGGCATTTAAGGCCATTATTTTCTAATGGATTTTCTGTCTGGATGATCTGTCTATTGAGGGAAGTGGAATATTAAAGTCCTCAACTATTATTGTGTTACTGTTCATTTCTGCCTTTATGCCCATTAACATTTGCTTTATATACTTGTTTGTGACTATGTAGGGTACATACATATTTACAATTATTGTATTCTCTTCTTGAATTGACACCTTTATGCAATGTCCTTCTTTGTCTCTTTTTACATTCTTTGTTTTGAAGTTTATTTTGTGTAATATGGGTACTGCTGTCCCAGCTTTCTTTTAGTTTCTATTTGCATGAAATATCTTTTTCCATTTCTTCACTTTCAGTTTTTGTGTGTCTTTCAATCTAAAGTGAGTCTCTTTTGAGCAGCATATAGATGTGTCTGTTTTTTGTAGAGAACCTTAATTTTATAGAACTAAAAATTCCTTTGCATGTACAAATACAAAAAAAGAAACACTTCTAATTGGAGTAAGTTTTTAGAAGAGAGGAACATAACATTGTGTTTGTTCATCATCCTCAAACAAGAAGTCAGAAATCATTTCTTAATACTTGTTTATTGTAGGAGACATTTATACTTCAACTGGAATCTCAGAGTTTTCCTAATACCATGAAAAACTGATGGAAGAGAGATTTTGGCCACGGTCACTTTCAATCTTTCCAAATTGACATCTGTCAGAGGCTACTAATTATATTCATTCATCCATTCGTTGTGTTGGTCAGGATTCTTTTTGCTGAAAAAGAGAGAAACCCAATTCAAAATATTTTAGTCAAAACGAAGAATATGTTGCTTCACATGACAGATTATGTGTTAGTGAGGAGTAGAGCTGACTTTATAGAAATATGAAAATGGGAATTTAAATGCCATCAAGCTTTTCTTTGCTTCATCTCTCATCTTTGTTGTCAGTTTTAATTTCTCAGACTGGCTGAAACCTCTGTAGGAAATTCAGTGATTGGTAGCTCCAAACTTGCATCTTTACAGTACTTTGTACATTAGAAAAAGAGACTATTTTCTCTGTCAGCACCTGTGTGAAAAATCCCACCAGGGGAACAATTCTGATCAAGCTGGATAGATATTGATGCCTGTCCACTGCAGTTCTCATTTTAGCCAGGCTTTGCTTTGCCTATGTAATCCTTATCCAAGAGAAGCAGTGTCTATTATTGGAAGATGGTAGTAGGAATAAAAGACTGGGAAGGCCACAAACAATAGCACTATATAAATCTTAGTATGGTTGTAAGACACTATAGAGATGTTTTTCATGTTGCTTTCAAAAAGCCGTGTTGTATTACTTGTAAAATATCATAGCCAAACTTCCTCTGTATACTTATACAAACAAAGACTTGCACAAGTATACTTTATGGTTATCTCACATAAATGTAACATAGCTATTTTATTTCGAGCTTATAGAAAAAGCATGACACATAAACGTGTATTTATTCTACTACTTCTCTATTAGTTTTAAAACCATTTAGACAGGGTGATTTCTGGCTAGACTGACCATTTGTTAATTGAGACATGCTAAAGGGGCTTCTCTGTGAAAGGGTTGCTTGGTCCCTAGAAACTTAGGGATGTCCTTTATTAAGTACACAAATTTTATTTAGTTTATCTCAGTAGATAAGAATTGATAAGAGATAAAATTGTTGTACCAATGGTGGGAGGGGAGAGAAAAATGCTAATGCAAAAGCCCATCCTGTTTAGTTTTAAATGATAGTTGCATTTCATTGAGAGATCAAGTGTGTCTGTCTTTTACACTATAGAAGCAGAAGGTGATCTATGGAATTTGTAAACCATTTTATTTGTTTTAAATCTCTTTAAATGCATTTCGGAAGTATTAATGCTTATACAAAACACTCTAATTTCATAGCATGTGATAAGTATGCTGCTAAATAAGGTAAGATGGTTGCTAGTTCTCAAAAGAAAAATATTTAAGTTTTATTTTATTTCATGTTCTTCCTTTGAATAGCAGTGTAACTTCTTCCCAATCAGTCATGGGATAGTTTAATTCTATTTATCAAGACAATGGAAGTCTCAAAATTTTCTATTTCAGGGCAAAGCAGCTGGAAAGAGGTAAAGTGAGCAATATTTTCTTGTTCTTTTGTGAATTGTATAGAGGTAGTAACTTGGCACAGACCCATATTCCCAACGTCTTACTCCTAAGGAACTAGTTAGTATAAAAAAGGAGAAAAGAGAAAACCCACTTGGGCAAATGCAAGCACTAATTCCCTCTCTCTAAAACAAGAGAAAGAGAAAATAATTTATTTTTTTTATGGTATATTACCTAGAAGTGCAGACATGACTTTGGTAAGCATGGCTTTGTTGCACACAGACTGTAAAATATTTATGGCAACAATGTGATTTGGATCAAGACATTAAATAAAGTAAAAGTTGCTTTATTCAATATGTGATGAACAATATCCATATTAAAAACCATTGGGAAAAGTGTTCAAATGAAAAAATGTGTTTAAAACAAATTCATCTGTTCAATGTTCATAAATGTTTTAAGAAATGCAGACAAAGAAGTCTTGAAACCTGTATTGACTGTACACAGGTGAAAAACTAACAGTATTTATTGAATACAGAGAGGAAAGTGACGAAAAATTTGGCTTTTAATGATCAACAGGAAATACTTTTCCTAAGAAATCACAAAAGTGTTGTCAATGAGGTTACAATACGGTTATTACTCTTCTCTTGGCAAATTGCTAATGCTATTGGACTAACATTGATTTACGAAAGAGTTTTCTTCCAGACCTGCAGAAAATCTTAAGTTCTGACTAAAAATACTGTCTAGATTGAGGGGATATGTGTGAAGAATGCAAACCTGAGTGTTTACTTGAGACTTGGGTATTGCTTAATGCCTGTCATGCAGCGAATTAAATAATATATTCACTGAGAGATATTATCTAGTGCTGATTAGGGTCAAATTGTGGGATCTTGTTCTGCTGGGTCACTCTCCAATATGTGTTTAGGATTTAAAAAATGCTTGATAATTGAAACAGAAAAGTAAAATACATCTATGCAGTTTAACTGTCTGTAAAGTCTGCCTTCTGTAGCTTACATTAGGGGTTAGCCAGTGAATTGAACGTTGATTGTGATAGGTTCACTCACTCATTCCTTCAATATTTGCTAATTATTTACAAATTCCTTCTTGAGAAGGAACAGAGTTACCTGTTTCACCTAAGCAATCTTCACATAGGTGTGAATCCAAATTCAACCTTAAGCATTATACAAATTAGTGAATGTTTTACTTTCTTGTCTGTGTAAATAAATGAAAGATGTGGAAAAGCTTATATAATTTGGTTCAGAAAGCTGGAGTCAAAATTCAAGATATAATATTAATACCAATAGCCAACATTTATTTTTAGCCCACTATATATATATACAGCATATATTGGGCCCATACTACCTGCTACGCACTGTTCTAGGTGCTTTCTTTAAGTTATCAAAGTGGTTCAAATAATTTTTGGCCTTGAATGAATCATAAAATTTAATATAATATAAAATGCAAAGAAATCTTCCACTCGTTTATTCTGTTCTTTATGGGCACAAAACTTTGTAAAGCATTACAAATTTATTATAGGTATGAATATGCCTATGTGTGAGAGGGTTTCATGGAAGACTAAGACAAAAAGAGGCCTAAAGAATACATGCAAAAATAATTATAATAATTATAGCTCAAAGGAAGTCTAAATGTTAAATGCTAATAACTGCCCCTTTCGTGGTCAATTTCCTTAGCATTCATACAGCACTCTAAACAATAAAAAAGGCAAACTGAACACCATAAGAATCTGAGTGTGGAAAAAAGGGACCAAGAGACAGAAAATTTTTATATTTTGGTTACAAAAACATTTCTTTTTTTTTTTTTTTTTAAATTAAATTTATTGGGGTGACAATTGTTAGTAAAATTACATAGATTTAAGGTGTACAATTCTGTATTACATCATCTATAAATCCCATTGTGTGTTCACCACCCAGAGTCAGTTCTCTTTCCATCACCATATATTCGATCCCCCTTACCCTCATCTCCCACCCCCCACCCCCCGCCCCCTTGTCTAAGGTCCTCCACATGACTGTGGTTCTTCCAGACCAATTAGGACAGAAAACACAAAAAATAAACTATGTTTAATTTTCATTTGGTAAACCTTTTATATAGGGGGTGTGATCAAAAACTACAATGAATATTTAAATAAAAATTTTATTACAATAAAAGACACATTGCCATTAATGCCCCTCAAAATACTCCCCCTTGCTTCAAATAAACGTATTCTGTCATCCCTCTACTTTCTGAAGCAGTTCAGGAAGTCCTCTTTCATATCTTTACTTCATCCTCCATCATGACAATGCTCTATGTCACACATCGCTCCTGGTATAGCAATTTCTATTAAATAAAAACATTACAGTGTGTCCTCATCCACTGTATTCACTGGATCTGGCATCATGCAACTTCTGGCTCTTCTCCAGAGTCAAAATGATTCAGAACATCAAGGCAGCCATAACAATGTAACTAAAGACACTCACAAAAGAGGACTTCCAGAACTGCTTCAGAAAGTGGCAAGAATGAGGGGATAAGTGGGTTCGAGGTGAGGGGAAGTATATTGAGGGGAGGGGTTAATGACAATGTGTCTTTCACTGTAATAAAGTTTTCAAAATTTAAACATTCACCATATTTTGTGATCATACCACGTACTAGAGGTTGGCAAACTATGCTTTATGTGCTAAGTTCAGTCTGACACTGGCTTTTGTATAACCTGTGAGCTAACTGTGGTTTTAAAATTTTTAAATAACTGAAAAATGTTTAAGAAAAATAATATTTCATTGCATGTGAAATTATATGAAATTCAAAATTCAGTATCATAAATAAATGTTTATGGGCACACAGCCATGTTTATTCATGTATGTATTATCTATGGTGCTTTTGTGCTATAACAGCAGAGTTGAATAGCTGCAAAAGAGAATGTATGGCCTACAAAACCTAAAGTATTTACTATCTGGCCCTTTAAGAAAAAGTTGGCTGACCCTCTAGTCTAACTTTATAAAGTAATAGGTTCATTACCAACTTGTACTAAGCCCAAATATTTGTTTGAAACCCATCCTCAATGTGACTCATTTGGTTGTCAAGAACTGTGAAGTATTTCATATTTTAACTTTACTTGTAAGCTAATAAGTTTGCTTGACAAATTTCATGAAAGCTGGTAGAAGACATGAAACTCCTGGGTTTGCAATAGTACTAAAGACTAGAAGTATAGCTCAAGACTGAAATCCATGAGCAGGGGAGTCAGGCTGGCAAAGAGGCTGCAATCACAATCATAAAATCATAGGAGAAACATCTTTAAAAATTACAAACATACCACTTCACAAATACATGCTTCCTTCCACCAGTTTCTGCCTTAGAAGGTAAACAATCTTAAACCCAGAATGGCAGATGATATTAAACTTTGACAAATAAAACATCTCTGGGCATCCAAGTCCATTTAAATTAAGTAATTATTATTTCCTACATATTTTGAAAGCTAATGTAATAATTTAAAATATAATGGAACATGACTCCACCAAATATGTCATCTGCTTGTTGTCCTGTTCTTCCTGGATGGGCCTATTGACCAATACATAATGTGTTTCTTTTCATAGGGCTGTCCTAAGACTCTACAAGACTGACTGCATTTGGGATTTGCCTTTCTTGAATAGGCACCAGCAGGATATAACCCCAAACTGTTTACATATTTTTTTCATTTTGCCAGCTTTTTTTTTTCCTGGTTAATTATTACTAAAAGTAAACAAAACAATTTTTTTTGGTAATTTTATTAGTTTCAGGTGCACAAGACAAAGCAATACTTAGACATTTATCATTTATATCCCTCACACTGTGTGAACCCCGCTCCCCCGATCCACTATCCCTCTGACATCGCACGGAGCCATTACATTTCCACTGTCTCTATTCCTAATGCTGTACTCCGCTTCCTGTAACCATATACATATGGTTTTTTATAGATATATAAAATTATAGTTGGCATTCATTATTGTTCAGCTTCAGGTGTACAGTGCAGAGATCAGGCATCTACATCATCCCTGAGGTGGTCTCCCAAATGGGACACGTGTCCTTCGGATACCCTACAAAATCTTTACATTATTGATTATGTTCCACAAATTAATTTTCAAAATCCCGTGGCCATCTTGTGGTTACCGACTATTTTCTAAACCCCTCACCTTCTCCCTTATCTCCACCCCCCCCGCCCATACAAAACAATTTTTAAGACAAGTTAGTCTCCATTACAAATAACATACTACCAAAACTTTCCTTTTAAAAAATAGTTGTTTTATCATAGACACAGACAATAGTTTAGTGGTTACCAGAGGGTAAGGGGGGTGGTGGTAGATGAGGGTAAAGGGGATCAAATATATGGTGATGGAAGGAGAACGGACTCTGGATTGTGAACACACAATGGGATTTATAGATGATGTAATACAGAATTGTACACCTGAAATCTATGTAACTTTGCTAACAATTGTCACCCCAATAAACTTTAATTAAAAAAATTAAAAATATTAAAAAAATAATGGTTGTTTTACTTTATTTTTACTGTAAATTTGACCAAAAAAAATGTTAAGAATCGAAGCTGCCTGAAGTCAGATAATTGATGATGTATGTGCATTTTCTTTCTTATCATTCTTATTGGATGGAACACAAGTTCTGAGATACCTTAAATCACAAAGCATTTAAAATACGCTGAATTAAATATTTGGATCACCTTGGTGACAGTGTTCTGAAAGGAGTTTTACATCACCAGTCCCATGAAACTTAGTGGTAGGAATGGATTTTGCTCAGCTCTTTGAAACACTGACAAGTGAGAGGTGGAAATGAGAAGTCTGGGACTATAGAATCGATTTGGGGTAGTTTTTCAAGTTGAAGTACATCATTTATACAAATCATCTTGCATTTTGTGGTAATGGAAACTTGTAGTAATACTTTCTGTTAAATATGTTGACCTCCTCCAACTCAGCAATCTTGCTCCTGTCTGACTGACAAATAGCAGAAGTTGAATGTATTTCACCTTCCAAAAGACAGGCTATTCTAACTGGGGCTTGCTGACAGCATCTGTAACTTCTTCCTCACTCATGGTTTTTTTGTTTGTTTGTTTGTTTGTTTTTTGTGATGTCATCTTGAAGTCAGTGGTAATATGGAGAGAGTCTCAGCAACTCTATGGAATCAAAGTTATTTTGTTTTGTTTTGAAATCCATTTTGGCTTGGGTGTTAAGTAGTACACATTATTTCCATCCAGAAGATACTGCACTGGGAGATTGTTCATACATGGGAACTTAAGTTTTCCAAATGCATCCCGTACCAGTCTTAAAAATTCTGGTATTAATTGTATTTAGAAACGAGTTACATTTAGTTTTCAGATTCACACTGAGAACTCTAAGATGAGCAATGATTAAAAAATATTTAGAGTCCATGGAAAGATAGACAATATTTTGTTATTAAAACATGTGTTGCTAGATTTCACTTCCATTGTTAGTTAATTTTTGAAAAGAAATCAAGCTACCTTCTAAGAAATAGTGAAAACTGTATGATTAATTTCAGTACTTGCTAACTTGACATAGAGATGTTTGAGAGTGGAGACAAGAAGGAGAAAATGAAATAGTCAACAAGTACTTTAAACCACTGTACTCCTTTAACTCTTGATTTCTTCTGGCTTCATATTGTTGGTTTTACTATTCAGAACTGTTGAACTGAATTTTACAACATTACATTCGAACTGTTTATTTGTACTATATGTTTAGTTCCTGGAATACAAAGATTAACCATAAATGGTTCTTGCCATCTTATAGTTTAGAAGAGTAAACAGATACACAGATGAATAATTGTAACACAGTAAAGTTGTGTTTGTTAAAAGATGAATCCCCCTCCCTATACTTTTAATATCATAGAAATACATTAAAGGTATTCAGAAATAGCTGTTGAGGAACTATTTGAGTACATGCTAAAAAAAAATTGCCTAATTTGACATGAGGCAGGAGGTGTGCAGCCCAAATTGACTTCATAGAGGAGGTGCTGATTGAGGTCAGTTTTGAAGGCTGAGTACAAGGTAGCAAACAGATAAAGAGAATCATGGGGTTGGGGAATTGGGGAGCATTACAGACAGAAAGAAAGCAAAGAAAAAGCACCAAACTGAGAAATAGTAGGGCATATTATTCCCAGGAGTTTAGTACAGTGAGAGCATACAGTCTATGTATAGAAGATAAATAATGCTTGAAGGTAGCCAGAGACGGTAGCTTGAAGAGCCGTGTGTACCATTGAAACCTTTGGACTTAACCTTGAATGACAAAGGAAAACATTTCATCATTTTAGGTTGAGAAGTTGTCTGATCAGCTTTATGTTTTAGAAAGCTTAACCACACTGTTGTTGTGTGAAGGACAAATTGGAGGGGTGGCAAATTAAGAATTAGAAACTAACTAGGAAGGATTTGTAATAACTATGGTATGAACCAAGGTAGCACCAGATAAAAATGGAGTGTGGTTTTCATATGAAGGTATCTAGGAGCTAATAAGTGGATTCTGTGATTGATTAGATATAGTTGTGATAGAGAAGGACTAAGATGAATCCTAGGACTCCTAAGTGGACAGTAGTGCCACTAACAAATATAGAAACACCACAGGATTATCAATTTTGAGGGGAAAATTATATTATACTTTGTGAAGCATCAAAGTACAGGCATGTAGTGCGAAAACAAAATTGGAATTGAGGCAGTGTTAGTCAGACAGTCTAGCTTGTCCTGCAGCAACAACTAAAATCTTAGTGACTTAAAAACAACAGGTTTTTTTTTTTTCTATTCATGTGACATATCTCTCTAGTTCTCACTCAAACACATCAGATGAAGGAGACTTCATCAACTGGAAAGTTACTTGTCCTTGATGGGGAGAGAATTTTATAAAGTTTCACAGTCTTTTAGAGACTTCTGCCTGAAAGTACCATATGTTTCTTCTGGCTAAAGTTCTACTACCCAAAGCAAGTCACACAAGCAGATGTAACTTCAAAGGAGTGGGGAAGCATGATCCCATCCGTACACATGCCTAGAAAAAGAGAGCAGAGAACAAAGATGGTCAGTCACAAAAACTGGGAACCATCAATAATGGTAAGGGCTCTTTGAAGATATTACAGTAGATAAAATCAACTCAGGAATTAAATATACAGAGGGTGCCAAAAATGTATACACATTTTAAGAAAGAAAAAAATTGTATTAAAATTGTAATACTCAATATATACTGATAACGAAAGATGAATACAAATCACATTTGACTTCTGCAATTATAAGAGGTGCTCAAAGTGGTCATCATCAGCCTAATTTTAATACAGTTTTTCCTTCTTAAAATGTGTACAAATTTTTTTTGGCACCCTCTGCAGTGTGAAAATAAATGAAAACCAGGATATGATTGTGGGGTACATCAACATCTAAGTACAAGGAGAGTTCTTAATAAAGATGACTAAAAAGGGAACATCAGAGAGCTGGGGGAAGAATCAACCACAAAAACTTTAGTAAAACCATCAACTAGAATTGACAAAGCAATTTCATATACAGTATCGTTTTTAAATCCCCATTAAATAGTTTGAGACTCTAAGAGGTTGAATACTTAAGTTTTGTTCTATGGAACTGAAACTATTATGCATTTCAATATTATTTAAGTGACTTATTCTTTAGGAGACGGGAAAGTAGGTAATCATTAGTAGAGCAATGAAGCTTTTTGTTCTTCTAAAAAATGTAAAATAGATGGTTAATGGAGGCAAGACTGCTCTGCAAAACCTGTGTCCTGAAACAAACAAATAAACAAAAACCTCCCAGTAAACAAATAAATACATACAAGAAGAATAGGTTCTGCCATTTTGTCCCTTATACATCATTTTTTTGGGCTGCTTAGAATAGTCAGTGCAGGGCAGACTCTTAGGTGTCACTCTATGTATATACTGGTAGTATTTTATAATGGTGGTAACCTCCAAGTACTATTTAATTAGGATAACTTTTCAGAAGTGGAATTGTAAAGTCAAAGAACTGCACATTTTTAATACACTCGATATCTATGTCTATGAACATTATCCATGTCCAGAAAGGTTATATCCATCTATGCTTGTGTCAGCTGTGTACCATTCCTGAATTGTTGTAACACTGATTTCCATTTATAAAAGTATAAACAATGGTATATAATGTTTTGCATAATATTTTACTCTGCATTTCTGGTGAGGTAGGACATTTATAAATATGCTTTTGTTTGTTGGCATTTCTTTAAATAATTGAAATTTCCTGTTCATGTTATTTTCTGATTTTCTTGAGTTTCCTTTATTTCTTATTGATTTTAAAAACCTTTGATAAATACATAGTGCATTTGGCAAATATGTACATATAAAAACTGTCTACATATCTAATAATACAGAACTTAAAAATTAACTTATGGTATAGATTTTCATACATTTAACCGAAATATGTTGAGTCCACAAGTTTCTAGATATTGAGATAGATATTGGGTATTGGGTATTTAATGGTGAACAAAACAGGCATGGTTCCTGTTCTCATTGATTTTATAACTAAGAAGGGTAGATAGACAAGAAACAAATAAACAATTAAATGAAGTTATTATTTTTGTGACAAGTGTTAAGAGAAAAATAATAAAGCATCTGAGAATAACTGTGGGGGAGTTTGAGGGATTCTTCTTTAGATAGTATTGTCAAAGAAGCTTTTTTGAGTAGATAATACTTAAAATCAGAACTGTAGGATGAGCAGTAGCATACAGAGACGATAGCAGGTTGAGAGAATACCCTATGAAAAGGCTCTACTGTTGGAAAGAGCTATTTATAAAAGATCAATGTGATTGGAGTGTAGTGTATGAGGGGGAAGAGCCCAGAAATGAGGCTGGACAACTGGTAGGCACAAGATCATCCAGGGCTTATAGGCCATGCTGAGTTAATTGAATTTTATTCCAAAACAATGAGGAAGCTATGAGAGCATTTTACACAAGGAAATAACATGATTTGATTTCCATTTTAGGATGATCACCCCGGTTGATATGTATAGAATAATAGACAGGTCAAGAATAAATTTAACATGAGTGTGTATGCATTTATCTATTATAGAATGTTGTGTCCATTAACTTATGTTGCATAATAAGCTACCCCAAAATCTATTTGCTTACAACAACAGTCATCTCTCAAAGTCTACAGAGAGGTCTGCTAGGAAATTCTGTTGAGTTAGGCTTAGCGCTATTGTTTTTCGGGTCTTGGCTGGTCTCACTTCCATATCTGGTAGACTGTTGTCTATTGGCTGAGGTAAAGGAAGTGTCTGGGCTAGCCTAGGTATATTCTCATGTATGTGTCAAGGGTCCAAGAGGAAGAAAGGGAAAATATGTTTTTACAGGCCTCTGATTCCTTCAAGTGTGCTGCAGTTCTAAGCAAGTCATGGCCAAGCCCAGAGTCAGTGTGTAAAGGTACAATGAAAGAACAAAAATATAAGATGGCATGAAAAATTTAGGCCATATTCAATTTAGCAGAAATATCTATAAGTGAAAATGTATACTATACTAAGTGAAAACAATTATATATGACAATATATAAAGAGAAACTAAGAAATATATAAAGAAAAACGACTGGAAAGATATATATCAACATGCTAACTGGGATTATCTGGGTAGTGGGGTGTCTTCTTCCTATTCTTAAGGGGAATGCTTTTATATTTTTCCCATTGAGTATGATGTTAGCTGTGGATTTGTCATATATGGCCCTTATCATGTTAAGATATATTCCTTCTATTCCCACTTTGCTGACAGTTTTTATCACAAATTGATGCTGGATTTTGTTAAGTGCTTTTTCTGTATCTATTGATTTCACCATAGGATTTTTATTTTTCATTTTGTTTATGTGATGTATCACCTTAATTGTTTTGCGGATATTAAACCAACCAGGAATGAATCTCACTTGATCCTGGTGTATGATCTTTTTAATGTATTGCTGAATTCAATTTGCTAATATTTTATTGAGTATCTTTGCATCTATGTTCATTATGGATATAGGCCTATAGTTTTCTCTTGTTGTTATGTCTCTGTCTGGTTTTGATATCTGGGTAATGGTGGCCTCATAAAATCAGCTTGGGAGCCTTCCCTCTTCTTGGCTATTTTTGGAATAGTTTGAGAATAGGTATAAATTCTTTTCTAAAGTTTTGGTAAAATTCACCTGTGAAGCCACCTGGCCCAGGACTTTTGTTTGTTGGGAGCTTGTTGATTACTGATTCAATTTCGTTGGTAGTAATCATTCTGTTCAGATTTTGTATTTCTTCTAGATTCAGCCTTGAAAGATTGTATACTTCTAGGAATTTATCCATTTCTTCCCAATTGTCCAATTTCTACAGTTGCTTGTAATATTTTCTTACAATTTTTTGTATTTCTGTGATGTCGGTTTTCACATCTCTTCTTTCATTTCTGATTTTATATATTTGGGTCCTCTCTCTTTTTTTCTTGATGAGTCTGGTTAAAGGTTTGTCAATTTTGTTTATCTTTTCAAAACACCATCTCTTGTTTACACTGATTTTTTTTAAGTCTCTATTTCATTTATTTCCACTCTGATCTTTATTATTTCCTTCCTTGTACTCACTTCAGGCTTATTTTGCTATTCCTTTTCCAGTTCCCTTAGGTGTAAAGTTAGTGTTTATTTGAGATTTTTCTTGTTTCTTGAGGTAGGCCTTCATTGTTATGATTTTCCCTCTTAATATTACTCTCTCTGTGTCCCATAGATTTTCCGTCATTGTGATTTTATTTTAATTTGTCTCAAAATGTCTTCTGATTTCTTCCTTACTTTCATTAATGATCCATTCTTTATTTACTGCCTTTCCCTGAAAATAAGACCTACCCCAAAAATAAGCCCCAGTTAACAACTCAGCCAGATGGACGCATTTAGAACGTTAGGACAATGTTTCAGAAGAAGATGGCATGACTGTAATTGAATAAATGTAGATTGTTGTACATGAAAAACTAAGACATCCCCTGAAAATGAGACCTAATGGAGCAAAAATTAATATACGACCTGGTCTTATTTTCGGGGAAACACAGTAATAGCATGTTATTTATTCTCCCGTTTTTGTATGTTTTCCAGTTTGTCATTGGTAATTGATTTCTAGTTTCATACTACTGTGGTCAGAGAAGACACTTGGTATAATTTCAATCTTGTTAAATTTATTGAGACTTGTTTTGTGGCCCAAAATGTGGCCTATATTGGGAAAATGTTCCATGTGCACTTGTAAAGAATTTATCTCCCACTGCTTTGGAGTGAAACACTCTAAAAATATCAATTAAATCCATCTGGTCTAGTGTGTCATTTAAGGCCGCTGTTTCTGTGTTGATTTTCTGTCTGGAAGATCTATCCATTGCTGTCAGTGGAGTGTTAAATGTCCCTACTATGGTTGTGTTACTGTTGATGTCTGCTTTTATGTCTGTCAATATTTGCTTTATATATTTAGGTGTTCCTATATTGGGAGCATAGATTTTTACTAGGGTTTTGTCCTCTTGTTGAATTGATCCTTTTATTATTATGTAATGACTTTTTTTGAATTTTATTATAGTTTTTGTTTTAAAGTCTTTTTTTTGTCTGATATAAGTATTGCTACCCCAGATTTATTCTAGTTTCCATTTGCATGAAATACCTTATTCCATCCCTTTACTTTCAGTCTGTTTGGTTCTTTTGATCTGAAGTGTGTCTCTTGTAGATAGCATATGCATGGGTCTTGTTTTCTTATTCACTCAGTTACACTATATCTTGTGATTGGAGCATTTAATCCATTTACATTTAATGTGATTTTTGATAGGTACACAGTTACTGCCGTTTTATTATTCTTATTTTTTATCTTTGCTTGTTTTCTCCTTTCTTCTGCTTAAACAAGTCCTTTTAACATTTCTTATAATTCTGACTTGATGGTGTTGAATTCTTTTAGCTTTTACTTGTCTGGAAAACTCTTTATCTCTCCTTCAATTTTAAATGATAGCCTTGTTCTGTGGAGTAGTCTTTGTTGTAGTCCCTTGTTTTTCATCACTTTGAATATTTTCTGCCACTCCTTTCTTGCCTGAAAAATTTCTTTTGAGAAATGAGCTGATAGTCTTATGGGTGCTCCACTATAAGTAAGTAGTTTTCTTTCTCTTGCTGCTTTTAGGATTCTCTTTGCCTTTAACCTTTGTCATTTTAATTACGGTGTGTCTTGGTGTCAGCCTATTTGAGTTAATCTTCTTTGGAACTCTTTGCACTTCCTGGACTTGTATGTTTATTTCTTTCACCAGGTTAAGAAACTTTTCAGTCATTATTTCTACAAATAGGTTCTCAATCTTTGCTCCTTCTCATCTCCTTCTGGTACTTGTATGATGCAAATGTCTGTGTGCTTGATTTTGTCTCACAGATCCCTTAAACTGTCTTCATTTTTACAAAAATATTTTCTTTTTGCTGTTCCAATTGGTTGTTTTCTGCTATCTTGTCTTCTAAATCATTGTTTTGATCCTCTGCTTTATCTAATCTGCTGTTGATTCCTTCTAATGTATTCTTCATTTTAGTTATTATATTCTTTATTTCTGACTGATTCTTTTTTTTCTTAGTATTTTTTGTATCCTTTACGCTTGCTATATAGCTTTGTTGAAATTCTCACTAAGTTTTTTAAGTATTCTTATAATCAGTGTTTTAAACTCTGTCTCTGGTAGTTTGCTTGTTTCCATTTCATTTAGATTTAGTTCTGAAGATTTCTCCTGTTCTTTTATTTGGGACATGTTTCTTTTTTTCCTCATTGTGGATGCCTCTCTGTGTTTGCTTCTATGTATTATGTAGAGCTCCTATGTCTCTCAGTCTTTGCTGGGGAGTCTTATGTAGTATGTGTCTTGTGTGGTCCAATGGTGCAGTCACTCTGATCTCCTGTGCGTGTGTTCCAGGAGTGTCCCTTGAGGGTATTGTGTGTGTTCCCCTGTTGTAGTTGACCCTTGATTGCTTTTGTCGTGTCAGTGGGTATGATTGACTACTATCCCTTACTGACTGTGAGGATTGGCTATGCCCAGTGTATGAGCTGTTTGTAGGGGTTGATTTCTCAGAAGAGGATTTGCCCTCAAGGACTCTTATGTCTGTTGTGATCCCCCCTTTGGGTGTGCTTCTTGTGGGGTTAACCAGGTAGAGCTCTGATGTGGTCTGAAGTTGGCTTCTGGGTTTGTTTTTTCTGGTGTCTCTTGGGAGGGTCTCCTGTGCAGCGCAATTTCAGCCTTGCTTATGACCAGCTTGCAGCTACCTGATAGGAACCGCAGAAAGCTATATGTGTTTGGCTGCTGGCTTTGTTGGACCTGGAGGCGTGTGGAGTGAACTGTGGGTGGCTACCACCATTAGTGGGCCTGAGGCAGTTTATCAAAAGGCCAAGGTCCCCCTAAGCCTATTTTCACCTGCCTGCTGCCTATCAGGCCCAACCATCAAAAGAGCCTCTTTAGATGCATAGTCAGGGCTGGTTGACCTGATGATGAGTGTGCCCTCTGCAATGCAGTACTAGCTGGGTGGAGTGGATTCTCAGGGGTTCACAAGACATGGCCAGTGAATTTTACAAAGTTAATGCAGATTCATTTCTTGTGCCAATGCCTAGCCTGTGAACAATTCGTACAGTGCCCTGAGAACACTGCAACTAGCCACCACTTGCCTTGGGGCAGTGTCGGCCTATGACCACTTTGTGATATGCCCGTAGAGCACTGAAGCCAGCCACTGCTTGCCTCTGGCTTGCAAATCCCTGACAGCTGCCCAAGAGTGTCTGTGGTACAAGTTTTGGGTCACTGTCCAGCACCAAAATCTCCCTGGGCTGTTATTGGCTGTCCATTCTTGCAAAAGTCCTCTGTAGCATGTGGGGTGGGGTTGGCCACCCAGGTGCCCAGAGTGCCCTTGGCAATGCATCTGTAGGTGGACAGGGTGGGGTTCCAGGGCACTAGGGGTTGTTTTCAGTAATATCTAAAAAGTCAATGCAGTCTTGGCTCCCACACCATTGCTGCCCGTGACCATCTGCAAAAATACCCTGAGAACACCATGGCCAGCCACCACTGTCTCAGTCCTTCAGGTTCCTCACAGCTGCCCAAGAGACACTGCAGTGCAGGTCTTGGTTTACCACCCACCAGAAAACATTTCCCAGGCCAGTGTGGGCCATCCACCCACTGTAAAAAGGCTCTGCTGCCTGTGAGGTGGGGCCAGCAGTCAAGAATGATGGAAGGAGAACTGACTCTGGGTGGTGAACACACAATGGGATTTATAGACGATGTAATACAGAATTGTAAACCTGAAATCTGTGTAACTTAAATAACAATTGTTACAAATAAACTTTAATTTACAAAAAAAAAAAAGAAAGAAAGAATGTCTTGGGAGCTGTAGCACCCGCTGTGGGATGGTGGGGACCCAGGGCATCACCAAGGTGGTGCACACGCACAGATTCCACCAGACCAATGTGGTCCCAAACTTGGCTCTTTCAGGGAGAGCTTAACACTGAAAAGATGTCTCTCTCCTATAGGCTACACGTGTGGCAGGCTCCACCCAAGGACAACAATGGCTCCTGTTCCTCCAGCTCCCACCCTGAAGTCACACAACTCAGTCCTTCCCTGCATGTCCCTCAGTCTTCTAGTTGCTGCCCCTCCACCAGAGACCAGGTGATTGCCCTCAATTGAACAAATCCATGTGCCAGCTCTACAAGATGGCATCTGGGTTTCCAGCTGCTGTTTACCCCACCAGGAAGAGCAGAGTCTTTGCTGATTTTCACTGCCAGGTGCTGTGGGAATTTCTTTTCCTGGCACTGGACCCCTGGGCTGGGGCATCTGGCATGGGGTTGGGACCCTGCCCTTTTCAGGGTGCCCAGAGTGCCCTGGGAGTCCTCTGCCATCAAGGTGTCCCTCCTGGCATTCAACAACCATCCATGGGCTTGGGTTCAGCCCACTTCACATCTCCCCGCCCCCCATATTAGTCTCAATGGGGCATCTTCTTTGTATTATTAGTTATATAATTAGTTAGTATAGCTAGTTCAGGTGATTCAGCTAGTTCAGCTAGTGTTCAGGTGATTCCCGAGCTTGATTGTTCTATAGTTTATCTGTAATTTTGGTGTGATCCTGGGATGCAGTAGGCATAGCATTTACTTAATCTGCCACCCTGTACCTCCCTTAATGACTGTAATTTACACATGCAACAAAATTATACAGGCCATTAGCAGTGTACAGTCCATGGTCCCTGCCACTATCTCTGTAGCTGATTGAGTTACTCAAATGTTGGACTGGTATAACTCCTTTTGTTAGATGAAAATTAGGAAGTTATCATCTTATTGGGTGGGGACTGAGTGGCCAACATATCTAAATTTACTCAGGGAATTGACCATACAATCTACTCATAGGACTGCTTGTTAGAGGACTTCAGGTTACCAGAACAGGTAGGGATTAACTCAGCAATAGCTGAAGAAAAACAGATCAAACAAAATAAAAAATTGTGTAATTTGTGTAAGTTGTCAGATGAAAAGTTCTTGATTTTTTTTGTATATATAGAATAGGGCAAACTCAAAATGAGGAAAAAATACTATCGTATCCTGTGTCTTATGTATCAGTAAGTAAATGATAGGAAAGAGACAATTTTGGGACAAAGTTTGAATGAGAAACAAAATACAATGCAGTAGGATATTTTGGGAAAGATAGAAAATTGCTTAATGAAGAAATTAAGTGATTCTCCTAAGCATTTCACATAGACAAATTAAGGGGTGTACTAAGGGTATTTAATAAGATAAAGCAAAATCAAGTGACATTTAGACTAAAGTACAAGAAAAATGCTTCACGTTAGGGAACTTTAAAGTTATGAAATGTCATTCACAACAAAATGAATGAAACTAGGTTTCCTGGTATCCATTTAATATTAGACGTTAGAAAAAGATTAGCTTATAACTTGCAGAGGAGATAAAACTAGAAGCCATGTGTTGTGTTGTGTTTTGTTTTTGACTTACCACATCTCTTACATCATGTAAGAACCAATAAAAACATCTGCAAAGAGAATACATTATGAAATCCAAGCTTTTGTCTATTTTTATTCTGCATTTAAAACCAAAATTACATTATGGATAGGTACATTAAAGAATCCATCTCCGGATCTTGAGAGAGTAATGCTGAGCGAAACAAGTCAGACAGAAAAAGCAGAGAACCATGTGATTTCACTGATATGTGGTATATAAACCAAAAACAACAAAAGAACAAGACAAACAAATGAGAAACAGAAACGCATAGACACAGACAATAGTTTAGTGGTTACCAGAGGATGGGGGGGTGGGGGGTGGGGAGTGGGAGATGAGGGTAAGGGGGATCAAATATATGGTGATGGAAGGAGAACTGACTCTGGGTGGTGAACACACAATGGGATTTATAGATGATGTAATACAGAATTGTGCACCTGAAATCTATGTAATTTTACTAACAATTGTCACCCCAATAAATTTAATTAAAAAAAAAAAAATCCGTACTCTTCCTGTTAAAAATCTGAGCCCATATTTGGTATATGACAGTACTAAGATTTTTGAAATCTAGGGATGCTAAGGGTTATCCTACAGTTGGATCTCTTGAATACACCAACATACAAGCAAGGCCAAGTCCTGTGGATTTTATCTCATAAATAGCTCAGGTATCTGTCCCCATTATCCTCACTTCTCTCACTTCAGGCATCCTTGACCATTTCCTGCTCCAGTTTTGTCACCTTCAACCCATACTTCATATTCCTGCCATAAAAAATAAGACTACGTTCTAAATGCAAACTGAATGAGATTACTCAACTGCTTAAAATGTTTCAGTGGCTCTCCATGGTCTCATGAAAACTTTATAATGATGCACCAAGTCTTTCATGATCAATCTTTGCTACTCACTCTCATTCCATCTTTTCTTCACAGACTCACTGAAATGATCTTTCTAGCACCAAAATACAATGTGAAATTGTGGTTAAAATTTGCTCAGTATCTCTCCACACCCATAGGAAAAACATTTAAACTTCTTTCCACAGTATGCAAGAACGTCTATGAACTGGCCTCTACTCACTTGTTCAAACTCATCTCTCTCCAAGTCCCCAAACACATCATGTTCTCTCAGGCTTCCTTGACCTGCACTTACTATTAATATTTATGCTGCCTGGCATGCCTTCTTCTTTCCTGTTCACCCTCATTATAGTTTCATCTTCCCTGAGTTTTTTGATGCATACCAGGTGTGATTCTCTTCTACACGTTGTCTAGGTCTCCAATAAAGAAATTACTTCTTATACTTATTTACTTTAAAATCTGTCTTTTTGTGTAATCTAGATTTAAGCTCCTTTAGGAGAAACCATAGCTTTTAATTTTTAAATTCCTCTTTTCCTGCACAATATTTTATGCATAGTAGTACACAATACACAATTCTCAAATAAATGAGTAAAGAAATGAATAAATAGATTTGAATGTGAAAAAGCACACACAGGTGAACTACTTATAACAAAAAAAAATTATCTTGCGACAAAAAGATATTCTGGTTCCCCCATAATAAAGTAATTAAAAGAACTCTGTCATTTGACTATGAGATTTGGCATATATACAAGTCACTTAAAATCTTCCATAATTTGTTTAGCATAAGGTCAGTGTGACTTGAGTGCTGAAGCCCTAATCAAGGATGTCCCTTCATTATGTTAATATTAGTTCAATAAGTAACAGTCTTTGAAATTAGTACAGCTGGAAAATACTTCAACATCACTTGTCATGCACTTATTTCTTTTTCTAAGGTTAGGGAAGAAAGAATGGAGTGGATGGACGTTCTTTACTCCACTGGCCTGACTAGCCAGGGCTTGAGCAACATTTCCTCTTGGTGATTTCAGTTGTACATTTAAAAGTATTTGATCTGTCACCATACTTTACTCTGGCCAACCCTGTCTCCTTTTTTCATGACAACTTACTTCTTCCATTTTAGATGTGTTCTTGCTTCCTTCTTATTGTTGTCTTTATCTTTGCACCACAGTGTCTCATCTTAAAATAAAAATCTTTCCTAACTTGACAGACTTCCCTTTACACTATAATTGGTGCTTCCTTAGCATTGATGTGAGTGTTATAACCTACGGCTGAAACTCTGGCTACCTACATTTCATCAGAATTAACGCAATGGCAGAGTAAGTGCAGGAGAAGGAGGGACGCGAAAGGCAGAACTTCTGAAAGTGGGGCTTTCATTGCAGCCATCAGAATTATTTGGGGTACTTGTTGAATGTTCAAATCCTTGCATCTTACAAAATCAGAATCTTACTTGACTAACCAGCCCATTAGATTCTCAGACAGAAATTAGAAAATGTGTGTCATGATATATATTTTAAAGTGTAATATTGAGAGGATTTTTAATTTAACATACCTTCTAGTTGAGCAAAATTTGGAAAACAGTGAGCATCATGAAGGTGCTTATAAACCTGCAAATTAGTGACTTTTGTTAGATTGTAATTTTCTTGAAGGAAAAGTGAAAACTTTAGCATCATCTAAGCTCAACAACATTATATAGGAGTTCAGAAGATAGACATTGAATTAAATTGTATTTTTTTATTTAGTAACTTCAAAAAGCAGACATGTCATGGAAGGTACTTGCTATTCAGACCTCTGATTTTTATCCTGGTCCTAAAGGTCTTATAGTTAGTTATTGTTTTCCTAAAAATTTCATCAGGTTCTAGCCTTAAGATTAATTGCTTGTGTGGTTTAGCCAATTTTATATCATTTCTGTTCCTCAAGGATTTTATCTCTCAAATGGGGAACATACCTATGGAAATTCCTATTTCAGGGGTTTGTTATAAATATTAAATATGGTATAATACGGAAAACAGTTTGGAAAAAATAGTATTTCTTCAAATACACTTAGTAATAAAATCTGTACCAAAATATCAGTCACTTGTTTATATTTTAATCAGTAGTATTTAGTTAAGTAGTTTCTGGTTCAAAATCTATAAATCTTTTTCTCCTTTAATAACTGTCTACATGAGTGAATTATATGATGTTGGTCCCTTTTCCTGCAAAATATACAAGCTGTTTTTATGGCACCCAAGCCTTTTTAAAACTGATATTTTGAGAGTTATTCCATATTATTATCAATTATTATATAGTTTTAGAAAATGTACTTTTACTTTTTCAGCATGTTGCTAATTTGTTTTTTCATGACAGTAGTAACATTTAAAAAATTATCCACCCCATCAGGATTTACTATCAAACTTATGATCTTGTGTTTATACTATCAATAATTGATTATAGATACTCATCCTTCTTCAGTTCTTAAAATATGCTTTTTATCTTACATTTTTCTTTCTATGGGTGTTGTTTGTTGTCCTTTCTCTCTGTCCCCTTATTTTTCCAGGAGAAGGATGAGGAGGATCAGTTTGATGTGTTTGGTGTCTGGATATTTTTCCATGCTGTTCACATTCCCAAGGTACTGGGATAGAAAAGGGAAGGGAGGAAATGGACTAGTGGGAGGGAGAGGGGAGCATATTTACAGCTTCCATGTAGATCCTGTTCTGGTACCCTTGCAATTCAAGGATGCTGCCTTCAGGCCCATCTCTCAGGGTATGGAAGGGAGGCAGTTGTCAGGAAGTGTTCATTTGTGTCTTTTCCTGGAGAACTCCAGAATTGGAGGGGGTGCACTCAGAACATTAGACCCCACACTCAACCCCATCTCTGGGTGTCACTTGATCAATAAGGAAGTGCCACAGGCAATGAAGCAGGTATCCTACTTCTAATCTGTTCTGGACTGAGTGAAAAAGAAGGAAACCACTTTGTATCAGTCTTCTGCTATTGAATAGATACTCTGCTAAGGAGTTTACATATTTTTGCCTCAGCCCTATGAAGTGGTTAGTGTTACTTCTTCATTGGAAAGGAAATAATTTAAGTTTAGAATTTAATCAAGATAGCCAAGTCAACCAACAAGTAAGAAATAGAACTATAGTTAAACTAAATATAAGAACCAGAATCAAATTCAGTGTTAAATAACTTAAAATTCATATACGAGGACTGACAATTATGTTAGCGAACTTGCCACGGTGAGCTTACATTGGCAGCACTGTACAAACAGCTCAGTAAGGTTTTATAACCTTGGTATATCAGTATCTCACAGCTGTGTCCATGTTGACCTGTGGTGGTGTCTTGCTGAGTGGTGTTCATTATTATTGTTCTGTGTTTTTGTGTGCTGTCATGAGAATGTCTGAACTTGAATTAGAGCAATGAACAAACATTAAATTTCTTGTTAAACTTAGCGAAAATGGAAATGTATCAGGGACATGTTAGTCTCAGTTTATGGGGATAATGCCATGAAGAAAATGGCAGTGTAAATATTGATTGAATGTTTTTCTGAAGGGAGAGAACACTTCATTGATGAAGAGAAGCCAGGGTGGCCAGTAACCAGCAGAACTGACAAAAACATTGCAAAAATTTATTAAATTGTGCATCAAAATAGTCAGCTGACTGTGAGAAGCATAACAGACCAAGTAAACATCAATAGAGAAACAGGGAAATCTTTTTTTTTTTTTTTAATTAAATTTATTGGGGTGACAATTGATAGTAAAATTACATAGATTTCAGGTGCACAATTCTGTATTACATCATCTATAAATCCCATTGTGTGTTCATCACCCAGAGTCAGTTCTTCCATCACCATATATTCGATCCCCCTTACCCTCACCTCCCCCCCCACCCCCCTTACCCTCTGGCAACCACTAAACTATTGTCCGTGTCTATGAGTTTCTGTTTCTCATTTGTTTGTCTTGTTCTTTTGTTGTTTTTGGTTTATATACCACATATCAGTGAAATCACATGGTTCTCTGCTTTTTCTGTCTGACTTGTTTCTCTCAGCATTACTCTCTCAAGATCCATCCATGTTGTCACAAATGTTCCTATATCATCTTTTCTCACTGCCGAATAGTATTCCATTGTGTATATGTACCACAACTTCTTTATCCATTCATCTATCGAAGGACATTTTGGTTGTTTCCATGTCTTGGCCACTGTAAACAAAGCTGCAATGAACATTGGCGCACACGTGTCTTTATCTCTAAATGTTTTCAGATTTTTTGGGTAGATACCCAGGAGAGGGATTGCTGGGTCATACGGCAATTCTATTCGTAATTCTTTGAGGAACCTCCACACTGCCTTCCATAACGGCTGCACCAGTCTGCATTCCCACCAACAGTGTATGAGGGTTCCTTTTTCTCCACAGCCTCTCCAACATTTGTTACTATTTGTCTTGTTGATGATAGCCATTCTGACTGGGGTGAGGTGATATCTCATTGTGGTTTTGATTTGCATTTCTCTGATGATTAGTGATGTTGAGCATTTTTTCATATGTTTATTTGCCATTTGTATGTCCTCTTTGGAGAAATGTCTCTTCAAGTCCTCTGCCCATTTTTCAATTGGGTTGTTTGTTTTTTTGTTGTTGAGTTGCATGAGTTCCTTGTATATTCTGGATACTAGCCCCTTATCGGAGGCACTGTTTGCAAAAATCTTCTCCCATTCAGTTGGTGGCCTCTTTATTTTGTCAATGGTTTCTTTCGCTGTGCAGAAGCTTTTAAGAAACAGGGAAATCTTAACTGAAAATCTTGGCATGAGAAATGTGTGTGTAAAAGAAATGTGTGTGAAAGAGCTCACTGATGAACAAAAGCAAAGAAGAGTCAAAATTTGGCAAGAACTTTTGGAGAAGCAAGATGATGTTTTGGGCCATGTTATCATTGGTGATGAAACATGGGTGTACCAATACAACCCTGAAACACAGCGTCAAAGTGCACAATGGAAGTCTACGACCAAAAAAGTTCCATCAACCCAAATCAAGAGTCAAAACAATGTTGCCAATCTTTTTTGGTATCAGAGGGATTATTCATTATAATTTGTACCAACTGGACAAACAGTTAACCAAGTTTACTATTTGGAAGTGCTGAAAAGGCTGTGTGAAAAAGTTAGACAAAAATGACCTAAACTTTTCGCTAACAATTCATGGCTCTTGCATCACGACAATGCACCAGCCCACACGGCACTATCTGTGAGGGAGTTTTTAGCCAGTAAAGAAATAACTGTGTGGGAACACCCTCCTTACTCACCTGATCTGGTTTCCAATGACTTCTTTCTTTACCCAAAGATAAAGGAAGTATTGAAAAGTAGACATTTTGATGACATCAAGGATAAACGGATTACAGTTCTGATGGCCATTCCAGAAAGAGTTTCAAAATTGCTTTGAAGCATGGACTAGGCACTGTCATTGATGCATAGCTTCCCAAGAGGAGTACTTTGAAGGTGACCATAGTGATATTCAGCAATGAGGTATGTAGCACTTTTTCTAGGATGAGTTTGCAAACTTAATTGTCTGACCTCATAGATATATACACTCTCCAAAATGACTGAAGTAAGGTATGTTTTAGAATTGTGTGTATAGTAAATGTTAATAGGCACTGATTAAGGGCCAATTTCAGGGGCAGTCATGATACTTAGTCCAGATAATGTTTTTACATTTTATCTAGTCAAGCTTATTTTTCAGTGCACCTAGTGAATATTGCTGAATATGTTTACCTAATACCTCCCCTGTAAAAATATTACACTCTATTCACTTTTGCTAGGGATGAATTCTATTCCAAAACATGTTCCAGTGTAAACACTTCTTTTGTTTCTAGTCTTCTGATTATCAGTCTCATCGCTTGTATAGTTAGCAAGATGTACTTCATGATTAATACAAAGCAAGAATAGCATTTGTGAAATACAAGAAAATATTTCATCCTACATGTATTTAAGTCTTACCCACAAAAAAATCCTATGCAGTACATAATGTTATATAATTTATAGTGTGTTCAGGACTGACCCTTGGGAAAATAATGAAGGGATGAAACTATCCTTTCAATATCCTTAGCTCTTACTTTCTGAGTTCTTTGTAGCATTCTATACCACATATTATTATTCTTAATGACCAAACATTTAAACAGCCAAATTAATGAATATCTAATTGTTGAAATGCATAAAATAGGAAGAGATATTGGAGGCTGGTTGATTTGTTCTGAAATCACAACATAGAGGTAGGATTCTGTACTGTTTGTGAGAAAGGGTGAACCCCAACACTTGCTTCAGCCCTAGAGATAAGATGTCACATTCAAATGACTACAGTGTATAAACTGCGATACTAGGCAGACACACTGAAACAATTCTTTGAAAAATAGAACTAGGCTAACAGGATGACTGGTGTTTACTTCCAGCAGTGATAGAGGGAGAGGCCCATCCCACATTGGTTCTGATTGTCAAGATACTCAGTTATCTCTTTACAGTTGTTGTAAAAAATGGTTGAAGAGAAACTCCTGCTTTTCTCCAAAATCATTTTTCTTCCTACCAAGAACAGAAATCTTAGTTTAAGATCTTCTATTAATATTCCAGAATAAGCAGGCAGAATTGTGAAAGATTCTATAAGCCTTTAAATTGCCATCAGCTAATCAGAATCATTATTCAGTGATCATTAGATTTTGTTAAATGACCACTGAATCAGAATGTTCATACTGCTTTTCAATTAAAATGTAGAATAGCCAGAATGGATTCAATAGCATACAGAGCAGCAGTAATATGACCCAGTGAAGCAGCCATTACCCAGAGGTAATTGACCACTTAAGAACTTAAGTTCTTGATGCAGCCAGTTATTTCTGCTAATGTCATTTCTAAAGGGTTTTTCTACAGAAAGAACACTCTTATAAACAACATACACTGTAATAAGATGAAAACTGCTCATGATTTTTAAAATTTCATCAAAGCATGATGCTATTTTTTCCTTATCATTTGTTAGGAATTTACATCTACGGGGGAACAAAATGAGGAAGGGTGATAGCAAAACAGAAGCAATATGGGTAGCTCAGGGTTTGACTGTTAAAGGAATTTATATTGAATTAAAATGTATTTACACACACGTTTAGATACACAGTTACAGTGTGTAAATACACAAAGATGTACACAACTATGTGAAAGATCAAAGCAGTTGAAAAAATAAAAAAACTCAGTCCATTAATTAATTCAATCATGACAGTAGATAGTTTGCCTATTTCTCTTTCACAGTATTGTCCTTTCAAATTTTTGTTGTTGTTTTGTTCCATGAAAAGTAGGAAGAGCCTAAATAAACCAAGTTAGGATGTACTAGCTACCAACGAGTTAAGTTTTCAATAGGAAAGAGAAATACAGTTAAATACTACATCACAAATTACCATTTTTATGTCACCACCCCACCATGACTTTAGCACTAAGCCTGCTACATCTTCGCACTCTCATTAGTATATAATGCATATTCATGGTCCTGATTATATAGCCACTTTCTTGACTTGTTTTAATTGTGCATAAAGACACTGTGACAGGAGACCTGACCTTTTCAAGATCATTTTCTCTCCATCGCTTTTCACAAAGCTATTAACTTGTCTCCTTCCCAAAGACTGCAATAATTTATTTCCCATTAATAAAAATTCCTGGTGCCAAGCAAATTAAAATTTATTCAGCGAGTAGAATTCTTTGGATTATTTTCTAACGGCTTTAAATAATTCCAGTTTAGGAAGAAAAATAATATTAATGGGTATAGGTTGAGTGGATAATTGCATACATTGGAGAAAAACTGAATATACAACCGATGCTGTAGCTTGCCTCACATCAATTACCCAGAAGAATTGCTTTACTTCTTTTTTTTTAAATATATTAAATAATTTATTTCAGGGGGTATTATAATGACCTTGAAATTATCCCTATTGTATGAAAATCTCAGCAACTTACACATATAAACAACACATGTTGGTATAAGAAAACCAAATTAAGTTTTAAAAATGTCTGTAGGTATAAATGAAATTATTTAAGGGGTCACTTAGCTAAAGTGGCAACTGAATTACAATATAATGTGAACAAGGGATAAATGAAATGCAAGAATTGGATTTCTTTTCTTATTAAGTGGCACCTCTCATTCTCTTTGTAATCAAAAGTATCCCATAAGAGAACCAAACATCTAGAGGATGTTGCTTTTAATCCTCTGTTACCTTGAAGAAACACACTTTCTTCATGTTGTGCACTTTTCCCTTTGCATTTCATGTTAATGTGATGAAACTCAGTTGTTCAAATGTATATATACAAAATGTTTTACACCTGAAATGCAGTGGGTAGCACATAATAATTACTATCAACCTATTTGCTCCATATGAAAATAATATCAGTGCCTAAACAATGATATTTCAACTTTGAGCCATCATAAACATAACTCTTTCTGGTTCTCAACATACTAATTGTGTTGGACAAGAGGGATTAGAAAGCCCAAGAAAACTTTGTGGGTTTGAAATGTTTTCAGTGGAAACAAAGCTCTTTGAGTGTTTTCTTCATAGTTTAGGAAATTAGAAGTCAGGAGTGTGTGGACCTGCCAACTGAGGCAATTTTTCCTCTTAAATAAAAGACTTCATTGTCTGATCCAATCTAATTTTAAAGACTCTTTTTCCTGTCTTCTCTCATAGTTCGAAAGGAAAAAAGAAAATTAGAGAATGGCCTGTCATTTTGATGACCTGCTATACAGTGTGCAGTGAGATTTTGCACACATTGTTTCATTGTATCCTCAAGATACTTCTTTGAGCCAACTAGTGTAATTTTTAACACCCTGTTTTACAGATAAGAAAGCTGAAGGCCCATATAAATGAAACTATGTGTTCAAGGTTATAGGTTAATAAATTAATGAGCCAGTACTCAACCCAAGATTCTGTGGCCCTTCATAAATGCCTTCCAAATTAGCTCAGACGAGCTAGCCTTATCATTCTCTGTAGCAGTTGTTGTCAACTGGGACAATATTACTCTTGAAGGAACATTGGACAATGTCTGAAAATAATTTTGGTTGTTATTTGTGTGTGTCTATGTTGGAGGGTGCTACTGGCATATATTGGGTAGAGGTCAAGTCAAGGATGCTGCTAAACAGCCTAAAATGCACAGGAAAGCTCCCACAACTGTGATTATTTGGTTCAAAATGTAATAGTGCCATTGTTGAGAAATCCCAGTCTACAAACATGAGATTTTTTAAAAATGAAGTAGAAGTAAACAAGTCTCTAAATAAACTACTTTATAGGTACTTGGATTTTTAGTTTGATCAGAAAGTATTGTAATGACTCTGCAAAACAATAGAAATAAAGGTAGGAGATAACGAAAAGCAAACAAACAGAGCTAGAAAGTAAAGCAAAACAGTCCTCAAGAGAAAACAATTCTGGGAGGGAAAAAAAAAGGAGTAAAAAGATGTTTAGAAGAAATATCAAGGAAAGTCCTAGGTCACAGAGCAGATGAAAAAAAATTCAAAATTTGTGCAGGAATAAAGACCAAAGATTATGTGAATCACTGGTATCTAGGAAACTACATCGACTGTCATGAGAATGGAGAAATTTGATAAAGTCCTGAAGTAGTCCAGTAACAGGAAGTATTATTATATGAACCAATCTGAGAAAGGCATAGAAGGAAAACAAAGAAATTCTAGGAAATACTCTTTAATGCAAGATGCAGAATTAATGTTTCAGGTGCCAAAAGCTTGGGAAATAGAGAAAGAGAGAGAAAGAGAAGAGCTAACTGGACTACCAATAGAGATAAGGGTGAAAAATCAACCAAACTACGAGCTTAAATTCTGAGTGTTCTTGCTGTGAGTGTTAATCTGCCTAATTCTGAAATCTTCATATACCATGTATTATAATAAGTTTAGTTAGAGGAGTATATTTTACCCTATTCAGTCACTTTAACAAAATGAAGTATTATAGAATATTTTGCTGTTTTGTGAAATTTAAGGCAGTCCTGGGATATCCATCCTTATTAGGAAGTTAAAATTAGCAAAGCTCAATAAAATTGCTGTGTGTGTGTGTGTGTGTGTGTGTGTGTGTGTGTGTGTGTGTGTGTATTAAATAAGACAGATCCAGTTCTGTTGAAAATAAAATATTTTCAACAATGTATAGTCTCAGCTAAACCATCTTACCTCTTAGTTATCTTGTTGAGAAGTGTGAGAAAATGCTGATCAAAGACAGGCAGTTTGATAGTCAGACAACCTGAGTAGAAGAAGCCCATCTCTAGTTCTTACTGGTTTATGTATTATAAAAATTCTCAAACTCTTCAAACATCTATATCCTATTTGGTACTCAAGGAATAATAACACCTATCTCCAGGGTGGTATTAAAAATATTTTATAACTAGTAAAATATGAATCCTGATAAAACAGAAACAGTGCACTGACCAGTCAGAATGAACCCTAGCAGTAAACAACCAATATGACCAGACCACTCACTGACAATCAGCCCTGTTTGCTCACAGGATTCTGGGTAGAATTACAAAATTTTGCTTATTTATTTATTTATTTATTTATTTATTTATTTATTCATTTACTTATTACACATGTACTGGCTCCAGATGCAATATTGGGCACTGGGAATATAGTGCTGGGTAAAACACAATTCCATATCTTTGAAAGACTCAAAGTCTAATGAGAATAGTAAACATATAGAGACGTCATCAAACTGGCTGTGTGAGGTGAGCCTCTGGAAATCTCTCCTGGAATTTACAACAAATTGAACAACTATAACTCCACAAAGGACTCCCTGCACAGCAGACAGGCAAGACGAAGTCTCTCACGACTGAATTCACCTAAAGGTGGGCAAAATGCGTGAGCAGGGGAGGAGGGAAGGGAGAAGTGCGGAGACGGAGCCACACAGGCACAGGACACATACCTAGCTCAGTGCTCCAAGCTCGCTGCATCCCAGAACTACCACAGATGCAGGAGAGGGAAGAACTCAGACTGCTAGGGCTCCGTTTATGGCCCACAGGCTAACGGGACAGCATATAACATGGCTGAACACAACGCTCACGGCAGACACTGCGGAGCAAAGACTGAGGAAAGAAGGCTAAAAATGGTGATTTGAAATAAATAACTAAATAGCAGCCCTAAATGACACATTAGATGAAATGGACGTAATTGACATATGTAGAGTACTTCATCCAAAAACATCAGACTATACATTATTTTCTAGTGTACATGGAACATTCTCAGGACAGACCATATATTGGGACAAAAATGCAGCCTCAGCAAATTTAAGAAGATTCAAATCATACCAAGCATATCAGGGTAATGTGGCCTCATAAAATGACTTAGTGAGTCTTTCTCTGATCACAAGGCTTTGAAATTGGATATCAACTGCAAAAAGAAAGCAGGAAAAAAAACAAATACATGGAGAGTAAACAACATACTTTTAAAGAATGACCGAGTAAAAGAAGAAATTAGAGGAGAGACCAAAAGACACATAAAAACAAATGACAATGAAAATACATCCTACCAAAAGCAGTTTTAAGAGGGAAATTTATATCATTACAGGCCTATCTCAAGAAACAAGAAAAATCCCAAATAAATAACCTCACGTCACACCTTAAAGAACTAGAAAAAGAAGAGCAAATGAAACCTCAGGTCAGCAGAAGAAAAGAAATAACAAAAATCAGAGCAGAACTAAATGAAATAGAGAACAAAAAGACAATAGAAAAATTAATGTGACAAAGAGCTGGTTCTTTGAAAAGATTAACAGAATTGACAAACCCTTGGCTAGGTTCACTAAGATAAAAAGACAGAAGACACTAATAAACAAAATCAGAAATCAAAAAGGGGAAGTTATCACGGACAACACAGAAATACAAAGGATCATTCAAGAATACTATGAAGGACGATATGCCACAAAATTCAATAACCTAGAAGAAATGGAAGAGTTCTTAGAAACATAGAGCCTTCCTAGGCTGAACCATGAAGAACTGGAAAACCTAAACAGACCAATCACCCGTAATGAAATTGAATCAGTCATCAAAAACCTTCCCAATAGCAAAAATCCGGGACAGGATGGTTTCAGAAGTGAATTCTACCAAACCTTCAAAGAGGATCTAATACCAATCCTGCACAAACTCTTCCAAAAAATTGAAGAAGAGACAGTACTCCCTAACTCATTCTATGAGGCCAACATCACCCTGATACCAAAACCTGGTAAGGACAGCACAAAAAAAGAAAACTACAGACCAATATCTCTGATGAATACCGATGCAAAAATCCTAAATAAAATTCTAGCAAATCGAATACAACAATGCATTAAAAAGATTATTCATCACGACCAAGTGGGGTTCATCCCCGGGGCACAAGGATGGTTCAACATACGCGAATCCATCAATGTGCTACATCACATAAACAAAATAAAGGACAAAAATCATATGATTATATCACTTGATGCAGAAAAAACATTTGACAAGATACAACATCCTTTTATGATTAAAACACTTAATAAAATGGGTATAGAAGGAAAATACCTTAACATAATATAGGCCATATATGACAAGCCCTCTGCAAATCTCATAATTAATAGAGAAAAACTGAAGCCCTTTGTTCTATGTTCAGGAACACGACAGGGATGTCCCCTATCACCTCTGCTTTTCAACATAGTGTTGGAAGTCCTTGCCAGAGCAATCAGGCAAGAGAAAGAAATAAAAGGCATCCAAATTGGGAATGAAGAAGTTAAATTGTCACTCTTTGCAGATGACATGATGCTATATATAGAAAACCCTAAAGACTCCACCAAAAAGCTATTAGAAACAATCAACGAATACAGTAAAGATGCCGGCTACAAAATCAACGCACAAAAGTCCATTGCCTTCCTATATACTAACAATGAAATCTCAGAAATAGAAATACAATAATACAATTCCTTTTGCAATTGCAGCAAAAAGAATAAAATACCTAGGAATAAACTTAACCAAGGATGTGAAAGACCTATATGCTGAAAACTATAAGACATTTTTGAAAGAAATTGAAGAAGACACAAAGAAATGGAAAGACATTCCGTGCTCATGGATTGGAAGAATCAACATAGTTAAAATGGCCATATTACCCAAAGCAATATACAGATTCAATGCAATCCCCATCAAAATCCCAATGGCATATTTTAAAGAAATAGAACAAAAAATCATCAGATTTGTTTGGAACCACAAAAGACCCCGAATAGCCAAAGCAATCTTAAGAAAAAAGAACAATAATGGAGGTATCACACTTCCTGACTTTGGCTTGTACTACAGGGCTACAATCATCAAAACAGCATGGTATTGGCAGAAAAACAGACACATAGGACAATGGAATAGAATTGAGAACCCAGAAATAAAACCACATAAATATGGACAGATAATTTTTGACAAAGAAGCTAAAACATACAATGGAGCAAAGACAGCCTCTTCAATAAATGGTGCTGGGAGAATTGGATAGCCACGTGCAAAAGAATGAAACTGGACTGCTATTTGTCACCATGTACCAAAGTTAATTCAAAATGGATCAAAGACTTAAGCATAAGACCTGACACAATAAACTGCATAGAAGAAAACATAGGTACTAAATTTATGGACCTTGGGTTCAAAGAGCATTTTATGAACTTGACTCCAAAGGCAATGGAAGTAAAAGCTAAAATAAACGAATGGGACTATATGAAACTTAAAAGCTTCTGCACAGCAAAAGAAACCATTGACAAAATAAAGAGGCCACCAACTGAATGGGAGAAGATTTTTGCAAACAGTACCTCCAATAAGGGGCTAGTATCCAGAATATACAAGGAACTCATGCAACTCAACAACAACAACAACAAAAACAACCCAATTGAAAAATGGGCAGAGGACTTGAAGAGACATTTCTCCAAAGAGGACATACAAATGGCAAATAGACATATGAAAAAATGCTCAACATCACTAATCATCAGAGAAATGCAAATCAAAACCACAATGAGATATCACCTCACCCCAGTCAGAATGGCTATCATCAACAAGACAAATAGTAACAAATGTTGGAGAGGCTGTGGAGAAAAAGGAACCCTCATACACTGTTGGTGGGAATGCAGACTGGTGCAGCCGTTATGGAAGGCAGTGTGGAGGTTCCTCAAAGAATTACGAATAGAATTGCCATATGACCCAGCAATCCCTCTCCTGGGTATCTACCCAAAAAATCTGAAAACATTTAGAGATAAAGACACGTGTGCTCCAATGTTCATTGCAGCTTTGTTTACTGTGGCCAAGACATGGAAACAACCAAAATGTCCTTCGATAGATGAATGGATGAAGAAGTTGTGGTATATATACACAATGGAATACTATTCTGCAGTAAGAAAAGATGATATAGGAACATTTGTGACAACATGGATGGATCTTTAGAGAGTAATGCTGAGCGAAACAAGTCAGACAGAAAAAGCGGAGAACCATGTGATTTCACTGATATGTGGTATATAAACCAAAAACAACAAAAGAACAAGACAAACAAATGAGAAACAGAAACTCATAGACACAGACAATAGTTTAGTGGTTGCCAGAGGGTAAGGGGGGCGGGGGGTGGGGGGTGGGAGATGAGGGAAAGGAGGATCGAATATATGGTGATGGAAGGAGAACTGACTCTGGGTGATGAACACACAGTGGGATTTATAGATGATGTAATACAGAATTGTACACCTGAAATCTATGTAATATTACTAACAATTGTCACCCCAATAAATTTAATTAAAAAAAAAATCCTAAACAAAATTCTAGCAAATTGAATGCAGCAATGTATTAAAAAGATTATTCATCACGACCAAGTGGGGTTAACCCCAAGGAACACAAGGCTGGTTCAACATATGAAAATTAATCAATGTGATACATCACATATACAAAATAAGGACTAAAATCATATGATTATCTCAATTGATGCAAAAAAGCATTTGACAAGAAACAACATCCATTTATGATTAAAACACTTAATGAAATAGGTGTAGAAGGATAATACCTTAACATAATAAAGGCCATATATGACAAACCCTCAGCTAATCTCATAATTAATGGTGAAAAACTGAAGACCTTTACTCTATGTTCAGGAACATGACAGTGCTGTCCCCTATCACCTCTGCTTTTCAACATAGTGTTGGAAGTCCTCGATAAGCTATCAACCAAGAGAAAGAAATCAAAGGCATCCAAATTGAAAATGAAAAAGTTTTTATTTATTTTTATTTTTTATTAAATTTATTGGGGTGACAATTGTTAGTAAAATTACATAGATTTCAGGTGTACAGTTCTGTATTACATCATCTATAAATCCCATTGTGTGTTCATCACCCAGAGTCAGTTCTCCTTCCATCACCATATATTTGATCCCCGTTACCTTCATCTCCCACCCCCCCAACCCCCTTACCCTCTGGTAACCACTAAACTATTGTCTGTGTCTATGAGTTTCTGTGTGTGTGTGTGTGTGTGTGTGTGTGTATTAAATAAGACAGATCCAGTTCTGTTGAAAATAAAATATTTTCAACAATGTATAGTCTCAGCTAAACCATCTTACCTCTTAGTTATCTTGTTGAGAAGTGTGAGAAAATGCTGATCAAAGACAGGCAGTTTGATAGTCAGACAACCTGAGTAGAAGAAGCCCATCTCTAGTTCTTACTGGTTTATGTATTATAAAAATTCTCAAACTCTTCAAACATCTATATCCTATTTGGTACTCAAGGAATAATAACAACTATCTCCAGGGTGGTATTAAAAATATTTTATAACTAGTAAAATATGAATCCTGATAAAACAGAAACAGTGCACTGACCAGTCAGAATGAACCCTAGCAGTAAACAACCAATATGACCAGACCACTCACTGACAATCAGCCCTGTTTGCTCACAGGATTCTGGGTAGAATTACAAAATTTTGCTTATTTATTTATTTATTTATTCATTTACTTATTACACATGTACTGGCTCCAGATGCAATATTGGGCACTGGGAATATAGTGCTGGGTAAAACACAATTCCATATCTTTGAAAGACTCAAAGTCTAATGAGAATAGTAAACATATAGAGACGTCATCAAACTGGCTGTGTGAGGTGAGCCTCTGGAAATCTCTCCTGGAATTTACAACAAATTGAACAACTATAACTCCACAAAGGACTCCCTGCACAGCAGACAGGCAAGACGAAGTCTCTCACGACTGAATTCACCTAAAGGTGGGCAAAATGCGTGAGCAGGGAGGAGGGAAGGGAGAAGTGCGGAGACGGAGCCACACAGGCACAGGACACATACCTAGCTCAGTGCTCCAAGCTCGCTGCATCCCAGAACTACCACAGATGCAGGAGAGGGAAGAACTCAGACTGCTAGGGCTCCGTTTATGGCCCACAGGCTAACGGGACAGCATATAACATGGCTGAACACAACGCCACGGCAGACACTGCGGAGCAAAGACTGAGGAAAGAAGGCTAAAAATGGTGATTTGAAATAAATAACTAAATAGCAGCCCTAAATGACACATTAGATGAAATGGACGTAATTGACATATGTAGAGTACTTCATCCAAAACATCAGACTATACATTATTTTCTAGTGTACATGGAACATTCTCAGGATAGACCATATATTGGGACATAAAATCAGTCTCAACAAATTTAAGAAGATTCAAATCATACCAAGCATATTCTCTGATCACAAGGCTTTGAAATTGGATATCAACTGTAAAGAAAGCAGGAAAAAAACAAATACATGGAGATTAAACAACATACTTTTAAAGAAGGACTGGGTCAAAGAAGAAATTAGAGGAGAGATCAAAAGATACATAGAAACAAATGACAATGAAAATACATCCTACCAAAAGCAGTTTTAAGAGGAAATTTATCTCATTACAGGCCTATCTCAAGAAACAAGAAAACTCCCAAATAAATAACCTCATGTTACACCTTAAAGAACTAGAAAAAGAAGAACAAGTAAAACCCAAGGTCAGCAGAAGAAAGGAAATAACAAAAATTAGAGCAGAACTAAATGAAATAGAGAACAAAAAGACAATAGAAAAAATTAATGTGACAAAGAGCTGGTTCTTTGAAAAGATTAACAAAATTGACAAACCCTTGGCTAGACTTACTAAGATAAAGAGAAGACACTGATTAACAAAATCAGAAATAAAAGGGAAGTTATCACGGACACCACAGAAATACAAAGGATCATCCAAGAATACTATGAAGGACTATATGCCACCAAATTCAACAACCTAGAAGAAATGGACAAGTTCTTAGAAACATATAGCCTTCCAAGGCTGAACCATGAAGAACTGGAAAATCTAAACAGACCGATCACCAGTAACGAAATTGAATCAGTCATCCAAAACCTTCCCAAAAGCAAAAGTCCGGGACCAGATGGCTTCACTAGTGAATTCTACCAAACCTTCAAAGAGGATCTAATACCAATCCTGCACAAACTCTTCCAAAAAATTGAAGAAGAGACAGTACTCCCTAACTCATTTTATGAGGCCAACATTACCCTGATACCAAAACCTGGTAAGGACAGCACAGAAAAGAAAACTAGAGACCAATATCTCTGATGAATACTGATGCAAAAATCCTAAATAAAATTCTAGCATATCAAATACAACAATGTATTAAAAAGATTATTCATCACGACCAAGTGGGGTTCATCCCCGGGGCACAAGAATGGTTCAACACACGCAAATCCATCAAAGTGATACATCACATAAACAAAATAAAGGACAAAAATCATATGATTATATCAATTGATGCAGAAAAAGCATTTGACAAGATACAACATCCATTTATGATTAAAACACTTAATAAAATGGGTATAGAAGGAAAATACCTTAACATAATAAAGGCCATATATGACAAGCCCTCTGCTAATCTCATAATTAATGGAGAAAAACTGAAGCCCTTTGCTCTACGTTCAGGAACACGACAGGGATGTCCCCTATCACCTCTGCTTTTCAACATAGTGTTGGAAGTCCTTGCCAGAGCAATCAGGCAAGAGAAAGAAATAAAAGGCATCCAAATTGGGAATGAAGAAGTTAAATTATCACTCTTTGCAGATGACATGATGCTATATATAGAAAACCCTAAAGACTCCACCAAAAACCTATTAGAAACAATCAACAAATACAGTAAAGTTGCCGCCTACAAAATCAACGCACAAAAGTCCATTGCCTTCCTATATACTAACAATGAAATCTCAGAAAAAGAAATACGAAAAACAATTCCTTTTGCAATTGCAGCAAAAAGAATAAAATACCTAGGAATAAACTTAACCAAGGATGTGAAAGACCTATATGCTGAAAACTATAAGACATTTTTGAAAGAAATTGAAGAAGACACAAAGAAATGGAAAGACATTCCGTGCTCATGGATTGGAAGAATCAACATAGTTAAAATGGCCATATTACCCAAAGCAATATACAGATTCAATGCAATCCCCATCAAAATCCCAATGGCATATTTTAAAGAAATAGAACAAAAATCATCAGATTTGTTTGGAACCACAAAAGACCCTGAATAGCCAAAGCAATCTTAAGAAAAAAGAACAATAATGGAGGAATCACACTTCCTGACTTTGGCTTGTACTACAGGGCTACAATAATCAAAACAGCATGGTATTGGCAGAAAAACAGACACATAGACCAATGGAATAGAATTGAGAACCCAGAAATAAAACCACATAAATATGGACAGATAATTTTTGACAAAGAAGCTAAAACCATACAATGGAGCAAAGACAGCCTCTTCAATAAATGGTGCTGGGAGAATTGGATAGCCACGTGCAAAAGAATGAAACTGGACTGCTATTTGTCACCATGTACCAAAGTTAATTCAAAATGGATCAAAGACTTAAGCATAAGACCTGACACAATAAACTGCATAGAAGAAAACATAGGTACTAAACTTATGGACCTTGGGTTCAAAGAGCATTTTATGAACTTGACTCCAAAGGCAATGGAAGTAAAAGCTAAAATAAACGAATGGGACTATATGAAACTTAAAAGCTTCTGCACAGCAAAAGAAACCATTGACAAAATAAAGAGGCCACCAACTGAATGGGAGAAGATTTTTGCAAACAGTGCCTCCGATAAGGGGCTAGTATCCAGAATATACAAGGAACTCATGCAACTCAACAACAAAAAAACAAACAACCCAATTGAAAAATGGGCAGAGGACTTGAAGAGACATTTCTCCAAAGAGGACATACAAATGGCAAATAGACATATGAAAAATGCTCAACATCACTAATCATCAGAGAAATGCAAATCAAAACCACAATGAGATATCACCTCACCCCAGTCAGAATGGCTATCATCAACAAGACAAATAGTAACAAATGTTGGAGGCTGTGGAGAAAAAGGAACCCTCATACACTGTTGGTGGGAATGCAGACTGGTGCAGCCGTTATGGAAGGCAGTGTGGAGGTTTCTCAAAAATTACGAATAGAATTGCCATATGACCCAGCAATCCCTCTTCTGGGTATCTACCCAAAAATCTGAAAACATTTAGAGATAAAGACACGTGTGCTCCAATGTTCATTGCAGCTTTGTTTACGGTGGCCAAGACATGGAAACAACCAAAATGTCCTTCGATAGATGAATGGATAAAGAAGTTGTGGTATATATACACAATGGAATACTATTCGGCAGTAAGAAAAGATGATATAGGAACATTTGTGACAACATGGATGGATCTTGAGAGAGTAATGCTGAGCGAAACAAGTCAGACAGAAAAAGCAGAGAACCATGTGATTTCACTGATATGTGGTATATAAACCAAAAACAACAAAAGAACAAGACAAACAAATGAGAAACAGAAACTCATAGACACAGACAATAGTTTAGTGGTTGCCAGAGGGTAAGGGGAAGGTGGGGGAGATGGGAGATGAGGGTAAGGGGGATCGAATATATGGTGATGGAAGGAGAACTGACTCTGGGTGGTGAACACACAATGGGATTTATAGATGATGTAATACAGAATTGTACACCTGAAATCTATGTAATTTTACTAACAATTGTCACCCCAATAAATTTAATTAAAAATAAATAAATAAATAAATAATAAAAAAAAATGTGTTAGGGAGCACTGTCTCTTTTTCAATTTCTTGGAAGGGTTTGAGCAGGATTCGTATTAGATCCTCTGTGAAAGTTTGGTAGAATTCACTAGTGAAGCCATTCTGTCCAGGACTTTTGCTTTTGGGAAGCATTTGGATGACTGATTCAATTTCATTACTAGTGATCAGTCTATTTAGATTTTCCAGTTCTTCATGGTTCAGCCTTTGAAGGCTATGTGTTTCTAAGAACTTGTCCATTTGTTCTAGGTTATTGAATTTTGTGGCATAGAATCCTTCATAGTATTCTTGGATGATTCTTTGTATTTCTGTGGCGTCCGTGGTAAATTCCCCTTTTTCATTTCTGATTTTGTTAATTAGTGTCTTCTCTCTTTTTATCTTAATGAGTGTAGTCAAGGGTATGTCAATTTTGTTAATCTTTTCAAAGAACCAGCTCTTTGTCACATTAACTTTTTCTATTGTCTCTTTGTTCTCTATTTCATTTAGTTCTGCTCTAATTTTGGGTATTTCCTTTCTTCTGCTGACCTTGGGTGTCACTTGTTCTTCTTTCTCTAGTTCTTTAAGGTGTAACATGAGGTTATTTATTTTGGATTTTTCCAGCTTATTTAGATAGGCTTGTAATGAGATAAATTTCCCTCTTAAAACTGCTTTCGCTGCATCCCAAAAATTTTGGTAGGATGTATTTTCATTGTCATTTGTTTCTATGTATCTTTTGATCTCTCCTCTAATTTCTTCTTTGATCCAGTCGTTCTTTAAAAGTATGTTGTTTGTCACCCCAGTAAATTTAATAAAATAAAATTTAAAAAAAAAGTATGTTGTTTAATCTCCATGTATTTGTGTTTTTTTCCTGCTTTCTTTTTGCAGTTGATGTCCAATTTCAAAGCCTTGTGATCAGAGAATATGCTTGGTATGATTTCAATCTTCTTAAATTTGCTGAGGCTGGTTTTATGTCCCAATATGTGGTTTATCCTTGAGAATGTTCCATGTACACTAGAAAAGAATGTATAGTCTGATGTTTTAGGATGAAATGCTCTTTATATGTCAATTATGTTCATTTCATCTAATGTGTCATTTAGGGCTGCTATTTCATTATTTATTTTCTGTTTGTATTATCTATCCATAGCTGTCAAAGATGTATTTCAGTCCCCTAGTATAATTGTAATTTGCTCAATTTTCCCTTTAGTTGTGTTAGTAGTTGCTTGGTATATTTCAGTTCTCCCTGTTTGGGGGCATAAATTGTGATGACTGCTATGTCTTCTTGTTTTATATTTCCCTTTACCATTATGAAATGTCCATCTTTGTCTCTTGTTATGGTTTTCACCCTGAAGTCAGTTTCATCTGATATCATTATGGCTACACCTGATTTTCTCTGGGCACCATATGCTTGGAGTGTCAATTTCCACCCTTTCACTGTGAGTCTATGCTTGTCCTTGTAGCTGAGATGTGTCTCTTGGAGACAGCATATGGTTGGGTTTAGTTTTTTGATCCAATCTGCTACTCTGTGCTTTTTATGGTGAGTTCAGTCCATTTACATTTAGGGTGATTATTGATATGTGAGGGTTTCCTGTCATTCCATCTTTAGTTTTCTGGTAAGGCTGTGTCTCCATTGATTCTTTGCCTTTTTGTTGTTGTCTATTATTTTTGTGTGGTGGTATTCTATGATGTTTCCCTCTGTTTCTTCTTTTATTACAGTATTATTTCAGTTCTGGATTTGTTTTGAGTGGTTACCCTTAAGTTTATGTAAAATAAAGTTTGATATTTAGAGTATTCCATTTCTTCCCTCAGTCTTTTCTCCGAGGTCTCTGCCGTGAGCGTTAGGTTCAGGCGTGTTATATGCTGTCCTCTCCGCCCTGTGGGCTATAAACTGAGCCCTAGCAGTCCGAGTTCTTCCCTCTCCCACAGCTACTGCAGTTCCAGGATGCAGCGAGTTCGGAGCACTTACCTAGTTCTGCGTCCTGTGCCCGCACAGCACAGTCTCCACATTTCTCTATTCTCTCCTCCCCCACTCGCACGATTTGCCCATCTGTAGGTGAATTCAGTAGTCTCTTCATCTTGCCTGTCTGCTGTTCAGGGAGTCCTTTGTGTAGTTATTGTTGTTCGATTAGTTGTAACTTTCAAGGGAGCTTTACAGAGTCTCACCTCACACCGCCATTTTGATGAGAAATTTGCATTTTAATGTGTACTCTCTCCACAAGTTTTTTCAGTTGTCACAAAATAGTAGCAACTAATATTTGTATGTCTCCTACCAAAGTACTTTTGCATACATGCTTTTCTTTGATTCTAGCATAACCACATTTAGGTTTATATGCGACGGAAGTTAGAGAAGTTAATGGATTTGTTCAAAGCTGTACAGAGAATACATGTAAAGAAGGGGATTTGAACCTAGACCTTGTGTTTCAGAAGTCATGTTCTTTTCAGGTCCTGTCTTGAAGCAAGGAATCATAGAGAAGATCATTCAGTTAGGGCAATGGATAAAGAAATAAGAAGTCTTGTTTGAAAAATAGCTTTAGCAAATGTATTTTGTACACTTAGGCAACCTTTAATGGTCTTAATTTGTTCATGGAAAAATCCCACATAAGACAATCCCTGGAAGAAGAAAAAAGGTATACTTTCTTCCTTTTTGTGTAGTAAATAGCATCTTTTGTTCCTAAATGCTGTAGTGCAAAATGAGAAATTCTAATTCTCCTTAAGTACCCTGACATTTCACACTATTTTATTCTCTGAATATAAAGATATTCAATTCTATTTAAAACAGGAGATGATATTTTATGGAGCTATTAGTCTTCAACAAGAATACTTTTTTAAAACAAAATAAAAAATGTGAGAATACTAATTCACATTTTGCATTGCAGGAATTTTGTTTTTATTTTTCCAGAAAATAAATTGCTGCCTATCCACAATCCATCTACTAAATACTATGCCATATCACTTTATTCACAGTATATAATAAAACCCAAAGAGACATCTCTTTTGTTCACAGTGTGACTCTCAAAAGAGAGAACATATCTGTTGGGCAGTCTGATATTCCAATAGAGAAGGGCTGTCATTAAAATCTTGCATACTATCAAGTGGGAAAGCAGACATATATTGCAATTACTTTCCTATTAGCAGCTGCCCATTGCTCCTGACAGGTATAAATTAGATCTCACCAGGTTGCCTACAGATTAATGAGTTCCAAAATTGGCATTCAATTGTTTGGGAGTAAAAGGCAGAAAACGGAGGTAGATGCAAAATCTTTATACACCTGTGACTAGAGGATTTTTTTCTTTCATTTCATATTTTTCTTCCTTCCTCAGTATCGCTTGGGTGATAACTGACACTTTTATGCAAGGATTCCATTCTGTGCAGCAGAAACTTGCAGCTGAGGCAAGGCCAGAATTAATAATTTGCGTGAGCAAACACACAGCTGCTGTTTGTGGAGAGATTCTATTAACGAACAGTGAATTCTCATAATTAGCCGAACGGTTTCTGCAGCTGCCCGCCTGACCCCCAGACTACAGAAATTGTGGGTGGTGTTGAACTTCAAAATCAATCTTACCTAATTACTATAAGCATGTTCCTTCAGTCCTAATGACTTCAAAAAATTAGACATTTCTTACTCATTCAAATGCTCTTCTTATTAGATTTACTTTTGTACCTAAATTTATATTTGTCTATTAGCATTTCTAAGAGTGTACAGGTGTACTTACAAATCAGATGCAGAGAAATATAATTCATATCCCTGCAAGCATGTACCCACAAATGTCTGCTTTGAAAATTGGAGCAAGATCTATGCTCCCTGAAATCATCAATTCCCAGAGAACATTTCTCTCATTTAGAGAGCATTCTGTGGGTTGATAATCATTCAAAGCCCTGCTTCTCTTCCACTCTTAGTCCCCCTTCTACATCTGCCTTTCCTCCTCTCTTTCCCCATCCAGCTTCCCCAAACACTTTTCAATTAAAGCAGAAGAGATTGTGCATGCACAGTGAGCCCCAATCTCATGGAAACCACGCTTCTATTTGTCATTCTGTCACTCTGAAATCAAACCAACTTATATGTCATTGATTTGCTTGACAAGGGTGTGGCTAAGTGTCCCACTCTCAATATTGCCCACTCACATTGCAGCAACTTATAAGACATGCCTAGTATTAGTAGGTTTTTCAGGTAACTCACTATGTTTTCTTTGCAGAAGCAAACGTTGAATAAAATCTTCCTGCTGCCTTGAACAGGTTGCTAGTTTTCATTCCACAATAACTGGGCATTGCGAGTTGTGTTTGTTGCTACAATGGGAACATGTGCCCATAGCCCACATATATTTCAGCTACAATGTATTTCACTGAACTTTAATGTAAAATGGTTTATTTTGAAATAAGGTATCACACACTCAGGCACTGTGCACTTTGCGCCACATCCTCCAGTCTACACTTAAAAAATGGGGTTTGAGTTTTTTCCTCTATGAAAAACATTATCCAGGTCTGACACAAATGAAGCTAGTGTGAACACCACCGAAACTATAATTTTTTGGTCATGAATCAGATCATGTATTGACCTAGTTATTTTTCCCTTCCCTTCCCTTCCCTTCCTTTTTTCTTCCTTCCTTCCTTCCTTCCTTCCTTCCTTCCTTCCTTCCTTCCTTCCTTCCTTCCCTCCTTCCTTCTTTCCTTCCTTCTTTCTTTCTCTCTCTCTTTCTTTCCCTCCCTCCCTCTCTTCTTTCTTTCTTTCTTTCTTTCTTTCTTTCTTTCTTTCTTTCTTTCTTTCTTTCTTTCTTTCTTTCTTTCTTTCTTTCTTCCTTTCTTCCTTCATTCCTTTTTTCCTTCCTTTTTTCTATCCTTTCCTCCTTCCACACTTCCTTCATTGCCTATTATCTGCCAAATGCTGTGCTATGTACTAGGTAAACATTAATGAACAGAATCAATATGTTCCCTTATGTCATGATGCTTCTACTTGAGAGGGGGA
Organism: Rhinolophus sinicus; assembly: GCF_036562045.2. NCBI lineage: Eukaryota > Metazoa > Chordata > Mammalia > Chiroptera > Rhinolophidae > Rhinolophus > Rhinolophus sinicus. The sequence goes on along the minus strand of NC_133761.1, from coordinate 39,845,546 downwards.
GACAGACAATAATAAGTAAATAAATACCTAGGAAGTGTGATCAAACAATACAGTGAATGTTTAAATAAAAAAAATTTATTAGAGTAAAAGACACAATGCCATCAATCACCCTCAAAATACTTCCCCTCACTGCAAACACACCTATCCCATCATTCTTGCCACTTTCTGAAGCAGTTCTGGAAGTCCTCTTTCATGAGTGTCTTTACTTGTGCTGTCATGGCTGCCTCGATGTCCTGAATCAATTCAAAACATTTATCTTTCATGGTCATTTTGACTTTGGGGAAGAGCCAGAAGTCACATGGTGCCATATACGGTGAATAAGGTGGATGAGGACACACCATAATGTTTTATTTGACAGAAATTGCTCTGTATGAGAAGCAATGTGCAACACAGAACATTGTCATGATGAAGGATGATTTACTGCACACTTTAAAATACACCTTCCCTCAACCGTAGCTCACATTCAACTATTTGCACTGAACAAGCTGAAACTTGTCACGCACTGTTACTAAGGTTTGATGTTCCACTTCACATATTGAAGATCACTGTCTTTCCGATGGATGGCACTTGGCAGCACAATTCACCATATTTTGTGATTACAATGGAAAGGCTCCGTGTCACACATCATTTCTGGTACAGCAATTTCTGTCAAATAAAAACATTATGGTGTGTCCTCATCCACCTTATTCACTGAATCTGGCACTGTACGACTTCTAGCTCCTTCACAAAGTCAAAATGACCATGAAAGGTAAATATTTTGAGTTGATTAAGAACATTGAGGCAGTCACGACAGTACAACTAAAGACACTCATGAAAAAGGACTTCCAGAACTGATGCAGAAAGTGGCAAGAATGATGGAATAAACATGTTTGAAGTGAGGGGGAGTATTTTGAGGGGGATTAATGGCAATGTATCATTTACTGTAACAATTTTTAAACCTGAAACATTCACCATGTTTTTTTAATCCCACCTTGTACATGTATAATTTCTAATTACAAAAGACAGTACAGTATTATTTGATAAGCATGAACTCTGGAATCAGAATTTGTTGATTCACATCCTGGCTATGAAATTAATTTGCAGTTTGTGGACAAGATATTAAAACTTACCATTCCTCAATTTCTTCATTTTTAAAAAATTCATTAGGGTGACAATTGTTATTAAAATTACATAGATTTCAAGTATAAAATTCTGTATTACATCATCTATAAATCCCATTGTGTGTTCACCACACAGGGTCACTAGTCCTTCCATCACCATATCTTTGGTCCCCCTTACCTTCATCTCCCAACCCCACACCCCTTACCCTCTGGTAAACACTAAACTATTCTCTGTGTCTATGAGATTTTGTTTCTCATTTGTTTGTCTTGTTCTTTTGTTGTTTTTGGTTTATATACCACATAACAGTGAAAGCATATGCTTCTCTGCTTTTACTGTCTGACTTATTTCGCTTAGCATCATACTCTCAAGATCCATCCATGTTGTCACAAATGTTCCTATATCATCTTTTCTTACCGCCAAATAGTATTCCGCTGTGTACAAATACCACAACTTCTTTATCCATTCATCTATCAAAGGACATTTTGGTTGTTTCCATGTCTTGGACACCGTGAACAACGCTGCAATGAACATTGGAGCACACATGTCTTTATGTATAAATGTTTTCAGATTTTTTGGGTAGATACCCAGGAGAGGGATTGCTGGGTCATATGGCAATTCTATTCGTAATTTTTTGAGGAACCTCCACACTAACTTCCATAACGGATGCAGCAGTCTGCAATCCCACCAGCAGTGTATGAGGGTTCCTTTCTCTCCACAGCCTCTCCAACACTTGTTACTATTTGTCTTGTTTATGATAGCTATTCTGACTGGGGTGAGGTGATATCTCATTGTGGTTTTTATTTTATTTTATTTTATTTATTTATTTTTTATTAAATTTATTGGGGTGACAATTGTTAGTAAAATTACATAGATTTCAGGTGTACAATTCTGTATTACATCATCTATAAATCCCATTGTGTGTTCATCACCCAGAGTCAGTTCTCCTTCCATCGCCATACATTCGATCCCCCTTACCCTCATCTCCCACCCCCCAACCCCGCCCCCCTTACCCTCTGGCAACCACTAAACTATTGTCTGTGTCTATGAGTTTCTGTTTCTCATTTGTTTGTCTTGTTCTTTTGTTGTTTTTGGTTTATATACCACATATCAGTGAAATCACACGGTTCTCTCCTTTTTCTGTCTGACTTGTTTCGCTCAGCATTACTCTCTCAAGATCCATCCATGTTGTCACAAATGTTCCTATATCATCTTTTCTTACCGCCGAATAGTATTCCATTGTGTATATATACCACAACTTCTTTATCCATTCATCTATCGAAGGACATTTTGGTTGTTTCCATGTCTTGGCCACAGTAAACAAAGCTGCAATGAACGTTGGAGCACACGTGTCTTTATCTCTAAATGTTTTCAGATTTTTTGGGTAGATACCCAGGAGAGGGATTGCTGGGTCATATGGCAATTCTATTCGTAATTCTTTGAGGAACCTCCACACTGTCTTCCATAACGGCTGCACCAGTCTGCATTCCCACCAACAGTGTATGAGGGTTCACTTTCTCCACAGCCTCTCCAACATTCGTTACTATTTGTCTTGTTGATGATAGCCATTCTGACTGGGGTGAGGTGATAGCTCATTGTGGTTTTGATTTGCATTTCTCTGATGATTAGTGATGTTGAGCATTTTTTCATATGTCGATTGGCCATTTGTATGTCCTCTTTGGAGAAATGTCTCTTCAAGTCCTCTGCCCATTTTTCAATTGGGTTGTTTGTTTTTTTGTTGTTGAGTTGCATGAGTTCCTTGTATATTCTGGATACTAGCCCCTTATCGGAGGCACTGTTTGCAAAAATCTTCTCCCATTCAGTTGGTGGCCTCTTTATTTTGTCAATGGTTTCTTTTGCTGTGCAGAAGCTTTTAAGTTTCATATAGTCCCATTCGTTTATTTTAGCTTTTACTTCCATTGCCTTTGGAGTCAAGTTCATAAAATGCTCTTTGAACCCAAGGTCCATAAGTTTAGCACCTATGTTTTCTTCTATGCAGTTTATTGTGTCAGGTCTTATGCTTAAGTCTTTGATCCATTTTGAATTAACTTTGGTACATGGTGACAAATAGCAGTCCAGTTTCATTCTTTTGCACGTGGCTATCCAATTCTCCCAGCACCATTTATTGAAGAGGCTGTCTTTGCTCCTTTGTATGTTTTTAGCTTCTTTGTCAAAAATTATCTGTCCATATTTATGTGGTTTTATTTCTGGGTTCTCAATTCTATTCCATTGGTCTATGTGTCTGTTTTCCTGCTAATACCATGCTGTTTTGATTATTGTAGCCCAGTAGTACAAGCTAAAGTCAAGAAGTGTGATACCTCCAGTATTGTTCTTTTTCCTTAAGATTGCTTTGGCTATTCGGGATCTTTCTTGGTTCCAAACAAATCTGATGATTTTTTGTTCTATTTCTTTAAAAAATGCCATTGGGATTTTGATGGGGATTGCATTGAATCTGTATATTGCTTTGGGTAATACAGCCATTGGAACTACGTTGATTCTTCCAATCCATGAGCATGGAATGTCTTTCCATTCTTTGTGTCTTCTTTAATTTCTTTCAAAAATATCTTGTAGTTTTCAGCATATAGGTCCTTCACATCCTTGGTTCAGTTTATTCCGAGCGATTTTATTCTTTTTGAGGCAATTGCACAAGGAATTGTTTTTTTGTATTTCTTTTTCTGAGATTTCATTGTTAGTATATAGGAATGCAATGGACTTTTGTACGTTGATTTTGCAGCCAGCAACTTTACTGTATTCGTTGATTGTTTCTAATAGCTTTTTGGTGGAGTCTGTAGGGTTTTCTATATATAGCATCATGTCATCTGCAAAGAGTGATAATTTAACTTCTTCATTCCCAATTTGGATGCCTTTTATTTCTTTTTCTTGCCTGATTGCTCTGGCAAGGACTTCCAACACTATGTTGAAAAGCAGAGGTGATAGGGGACATCCCTGTCGTGTTCCTGAACGTAGAGTAAAGGGTTTCAGTTTTTCACCATTGATTATGAGATTAGCAGAGGGCTTGTCATATATGGCCTTTATTATGTTAAAGTATTTTCCTTCTCTACCTATTTTATTAAGTGTTTTAATCATAAATGGATGTTATATCTTGTCAAATGGTATTTCTGCATCAATGGTTATAATCGTATGATTTTTGTCCTTTATTTTGTTGATGTAATGTGTCACATTGAGGGATTTGCAGATGTTGAACCATCCTTGTGTCCCGGGGATCAACCCCACTTGGTCGTGATGAATAATCTTTTTAATGTATTGTTGTATTCGATTTGCTGGAATTTTGTTTAGGATTTTTGCATCTGTATTCGTCAGAGATAGTGGTCTGTAGTTTATTGTGTTGTCCTTACCAGGTTTTGGTATCACGTTGATGTTGGCATCATAAAATAAGTTAGGGAGTACTGTCTCTTCTTCAATTTTTTGGAAGAGTTTGAGCAGGGTTGGTATTAGATCCTCTTTGAAGGTTTGGTAGAATTCACTAGTGAAGCCATCTGGTCCCGGACTTTTGCTTTGGGAAGGTTTCGGATGACTGATTCAGTTTCATTACTGGTGATCGGTCTGTTTAGATTTACCAGTTCTTCATGGTTCAGCCTTGGAAGGCTATATGTTTCTAAGAACTTGTCCATTTCTTCTAGGTTGTTGAATTTGGTGGCATATAGTCCTTCATAGTATTCTTGGATGATCCTTTGTATTTCTGTGGTGTTTATGATAACTTCTTCTTTTTCATTTTTGATTTTGTCAGTGTCTTGTCTCTTTTTATATTAGTGAGTCTAGTCAAGGGTGTGTCAATTTTGTTAATCTTTTCAAAGAACCAGCTCTTTGTCACATTAATTTTTTCTATTGTCTTTTTGTTCTCTATTTCATTGAGTTCTGATCTGATTTTTGTTGTTTCCTTTCTTCTGCTGACCTTGGGTTTCACTTGTTCTTCTTTTTCTAGTTCTTTAAGGTGTAACATGAGGTTATTTATTTTGGATTTTTCTTGTTCCTTGAGATAGGCCTCTAATGATATAAATTTCCCTCTTAAAACCTCTTTCGCTGCATCCGAAAAATTTTGATGTATTTTCATTTTCATTTTTTTCTATGTATCTTTTGTTCTCTCCGCTAATTTCTTCTTTCACCCAGTCATTCTTGTTTTTTTTTTCTTTTTTATTAAATTTATTGGGGTTACAATTGTTAGTAAAATTACATAGATTTCAGGTGTACAATTCTGTATTACATCGTCTATAAATCCCATTGTGTGTTCATCACCCAGAGTCAGTTCTCCTTCCATCACCATATATTCGATCTCCCTTACCCTCATCTCCCACCCCCCACCCCCCACACCCCTTACCCTCTGGCAACCACTAAACTATTATCTGTGTCTATAAGTTTCTGTTTCTCATTTGTTTCTCTTGTTCTTTTGTTGTTTTTGGTTTATATATCACATATCAGTGAAATCACATGGTTCTCTCCTTTTTCTCTCTGACTTGTTTTGCTCAGCATTACTCTCTCAAGATCCATCCATGTTGTCACAAATGTTCCTATATCATCTTTTCTTACTGCCGAATAGTATTCCATTGTGTATATATACCACAACTTCTTTATCCATTCATCTATCGAAGGACATTTTGGTTGTTTCCATGTCTTGGCCACAGTAAACAAAGCTGCAATGAACATTGGAGCACACATGTCTTTATCTCTAAATGTTTTCAGATTTTTTGGGTAGATACCCAGGAGAGGGATTGCTGGGTCATATGGCAATTCTATTCGTAATTCTTTGAGGAACCTCCACACTGCCTTCCATAACGGCTGCACCAGTCTGCATTCCCACCAACAGTGTATGAGGGTTCACTTTCTCCACAGCCTCTCCAACATTTGTTAATATTTGTCTTGTTGATGATAGCCATTCTGACTGGGGTGAGGTGATATCTCATTGTGGTTTTGATTTGCATTTCTCTGATGATTAGTGATGTTGAGCATTTTTTCATATGTCGATTGGCCATTTGTATGTCCTCTTTGGAGAAATGTCTCTTCAAGTCCTCTGCCCATTTTTCAATTGGGTTGTTTGTTTTTTTGTTGTTGAGTTGCATGAGTTCCTTGTATATTCTGGATACTAGCCCCTTATCGGAGGCACTGTTTGCAAAAATCTTCTCCCATTCAGTTGGTGGCCTCTTTATTTTGTCAATGGTTTCTTTTGCTGTGCAGAAGCTTTTAAGTTTCATATAGTCCCATTCGTTTATTTTAGCTTTTACTTCCATTGCCTTTGGAGTCAAGTTCATAAAATGCTGCTTGAAGCCAAGGTCCATAAGTTTAGTACCTATGTTTTCTTCTATGCAGTTTATTGTGTCAGGTCTTATGCTTAAGTCTTTGATCCATTTTGAATTAACTTTGGTACATGGTGACAAATAGCAGTCCAGTTTCATTCTTTTGCACGTGGCTATCCAATTCTCCCAGCACCATTTATTGAAGAGGCTGTCTTTGCTCCATTGTATGTTTTTAGCTTCTTTGTCAAAAATTATCTGTCCATATTTATGTGGTTTTATTTCTGGGTTCTCAATTCTATTCCATTGGTCTATGTGTCTGTTTTTCTGCCAATACCATGCTGTTTTGATTATTGTAGCCCAGCAGTACAAGCTAAAGTCAGGAAGTGTGATACCTCCATTATTATTCTTTTTTCTTAAGATTGCTTTGGCTATTTGGGGTCTTTTGTGGTTCCAAGCAAATCTGATGATTTTTTGTTCTATTTCTTTAAAAAATGCCATTGGGATTTTGATGGGGATTGCATTGAATCTGTATATTGCTTTGGGTAATATGGCCATTTTAACTATGTTGATTCTTCCAATCCATGAGCACGGAATGTCTTTCCATTTCTTTGTGTCTTCTTTAATTTCTTTCAAAAATATCTTGTAGTTTTCAGCATATAGGTCCTTCACATCCTTGGTTCAGTTTATTCCGAGCGATTTTATTCTTTTTGCTGCAATTGCACAAGGAATTATTTTTTGTATTTCTTTTTCTGAGATTTCATTGTTAGTATATAGGAAAGCAATGGACTTCTGTGCGTTGATTTTGTAGCGAGCAACTTTTCTGTATTCGTTGATTTTTTCTAATAGCTTTTTGGTGGAGTCTGTAGGGTTTTCTATATATAGCATCATGTCATCTGCAAAGAGTGATAATTTAACTTCTTCATTCCCAATTTGGATGCCTTTTATTTGTTTCTCTTGCCTGATTGCTCTGGCAAGGACTTCCAACACGATGTTGAAAAGCAGAGGTGATAGGGGACATCCCTGTCGTGTTCCTGAACGTAGAGCAAAGGGCTTCAGTTTTTCTCCATTAATTATGAGATTAGCAGAGGGCTTGTCATATATGGCCTTTATTATGTTAAGGTATTTTCCTTCTATACCCATTTTATTAAGTGTTTTAATCATAAATGGATGTTGTATCTTGTCAAATGCTTTTTCTGCATCAATTGATATAATCATATGATTTTTGTCCTTTATTTTGTTTATGTGATGTATCACATTGATGGATTTGCAGATGTTGAACCATCCTTGTGCCCCGGGGATGAACCCCACTTGGTCGTGATGAATAATCTTTTTAATGCATTGTTGTATTCGATTTGCTAGAATTTTATTTAGGATTTTTGCATCGGTATTCATTAGAGATATTGGTCTGTAGTTTTCTTTTTTTGTGCTGTCCTTACCAGGTTTTGGTATCAGGGTAATGTTGGCCTCATAAAATGAGTTAGGGAGTACTGTCTCTTCTTCAATTTTTTGGAAGAGTTTGTGCAGAATTGGTATTAGATCCTCTTTGAAGGTTTGGTAGAATTCACTAGTGAAGCCATCTGGTCCCGGACTTTTGCTTTTGGGAAGGTTTTGGATGACTGATTCCATTTCGTTACTGGTGATCGGTCTGTTTAGATTTTCCAGTTCTTCATGGTTCAGCCTTGGAAGGCTATATGTTTCTAAGAACTTGTCCATTTCTTCTAGGTTGTTGAATTTGGTGGCATATAGTCCTTCATAGTATTCTTGGATGATCCTTTGTATTTCTGTGGTGTCCGTGATAACTTCCCCTTTTACGTTTCTGATTTTGTTAATCAGTGTCTTCTCTTTTTATCTTAGTAAGTCTAGCCAAGGGTTTGTCAATTTTGTTAATCTTTTCAAAGAACCAGCTCTTTGTCACATTAATTTTTTCTATTGTCTTTTTGTTCTCTATTTCATTTAGTTCTGCTCTAATTTTTGTTATTTCCTTTCTTCTGCTGACCTTGGGTTTTACTTGTTCTTCTTTTTCTAGTTCTTTAAGGTGTAACATGAGGTTATTTATTTGGGAGTTTTCTTGTTTCTTGAAATAGGCCTGTAATGAGATAAATTTCCTCTTAAAACTGCTTTCGCTGCATCCCAAAAATTTTGGTAGGATGTATTTTCGTTGTCATTTGTTTCTATGTATCTTTTGATCTCTCCTCTAATTTCTTCTTTGACCCAGTCCTTCTTTAAAAGTATGTTGTTTAATCTCCATGTATTTGTGTTTTTTCCCGCTTTCTTTTTACAGTTGATATCCAATTTCAAAGCCTTGTGATCAGAGAATATGCATGGTATGATTTCAATCTTCTTAAATTTGTTGAGACTGATTTTGTGTCCCAATATATGGTCTATCCTTGAGAATGTTCCATGTACACTAGAAAAGAATGTATAGTCTGATGTTTTAGGATGAAGTGCTCTATAAATGTCAATTATGTCCATTTCATCTAATGTGTCATTTAGGGCTACTATTTCGTTATTTATTTTCTGTTTGGATGATCTATCCATAGCTGTCAATGATGTATTTAAGTCCCCTAGTATAATTGTGTTTTGGTCAATTTCTCCTTTAGTTCTGTTAGTAGTTGCTTGGTGTATTTGGTGCTCCCTGATTGGGGGCATAAATATTGATGACTGTTATGTCTTCTTGTTGTACAGTCCCTTCACCATTATGAAATGTCCATCTTTGTCTCTTGTTATCTTTTTCACCTTGAAGTCTGTTTCATCTGATATCATTATGGCTACACCTGATTTTCTCTGGGTACCATTTGCTTGGAGTGTCAATTTCCACCCTTTCACTTTGAGTCTATGCTTGTCCTTGTAGCTGAGATGTGTCTCTTGGAGACAGCATATGGTTGGGTTTAGTTTTTTGATCCAATCTGCTACTCTGTGCCTTTTTATTGGTGAGTTCAGTCCATTTACATTTAGGGTGATTATTGATATGTGAGGATATCCTGTCATTCTATCTTTAGTTTTCTGGTAAGGCTGTGTCTCCATTGTTTCTCTGCCTTTTTGTTGTTATGCATTATTTATGTGTGGTAGTATTCTATGATGTACCCTCTGTTTCTTCTTTTATTACAGTATATATTTCAGTTTTGGATTTTTTTTGAGTGGTTACCCTTCAGTTTATGTAAAAGAAAGTTTGATATTTACAGTATTCCATTTTCTTCAGCACGCTTACTTTCTCTATTCCCGTATTCCGGTTCAGGCCTTTACTCTCCCCTTTTTTGAGTTCTGGTTGCCACAAATTGTCCCTGTTGTGGTGATCGAATAGCCTCCTTTAGTATTTCTTGTAGTGCAGGGCGTGTATTAGAAAATTCCCTCAGCTTCTGTATGTCTGGAAAGGTCTCTATTCCTCCTTCATATCTAAAGGATATCTCTGCTGGATATATTATTCTTGGCTCATAATTTCTCTCTTTCAATAGTTTGAATATTTGGTTCCACTCCTCCTGGCTTGTAGAGTTTCTGCTGAAAAATCTGATGATAATCTAATGGGCTTTCCTTTGTAAGTTACCGTCTTCTTTTCCCTGGCTGCCTTGAGGATTCTTTCTTTGTCGTTGATTTTAGACAGCTTCAATACAATGTGCCTTGGAGAAGGCCTGTTGGGATTGAGGTAACTAGGTGTTCTATTTGCTTCTTGGATTCGAGGGTCCAGTTCTGTCCACAAATTTGGGAAGTTCTCATCGACAATTTGTTTGAATATATTCTCTGTTCCTTTCTCTTTCTTCTCCTTCTGGTATGCCCATTATTCTTATATTGCTCTTTCTGATGGAGTCAGAAAGTTCTTGTAGAGTTCTTTCATTTCTTTTAAGTCTCAAGTCTCTTTCTTCTTCCATCTGTGTCATTTCCAGGTTTCTATCTTCGATGTCACTGATTCTTTGCTCCATCTGGTCAACTCTACTACCTAAGCTGGTTATTTCATTCTTAATTTCTTCTATTGAGTTCTTAATCTCCAGAAATTCTATTTGGTTCCTTTTTAAAATTTCAATCTCTTTCGTAAAATGCTCATGCTGTTCTTTGATTGAGTTTCTGAGTTCATTTAACTGCCTATCTGTGTTTTCTTGTATCTCGTTGAGTTTTTTCAGAACTGCAATCTTGAATTCTCTGTCATTTAAGTCACATATTTCTGTATCTTTAAGTGCCTTCTCTGGAGATTTTTCACTTTCTTTCTGAGCTATCTTGTTGCCTTGGTTATTCATGGCAATTACTGGTTTACTATTTCTCTTCCTAGACATCTACAGGAGTGACTTCTGCAACAGGTTGATAGGAAGAGGTCTTTCTTTTGTTTTCCAGTACTTGTTGGTAGAATGTCTTATTATTTCTCCAACTGCAATTTATTTTTCTTCTCCCACACGGTAGTGCTGTTTTCTCTGCACTATTCCTGCTTCTCACACAATGGGGGGATTCCCTGGGAGACGGGCTTCTCCTCTGTTAATAGTTCGTCTAGGTCACAGGGCGCAGTGTCCCGGTGGGTATGCGGAGAGCTTTTGATGTTCCAACGCTCTTCCAGCTCCTGATTCAGAGCCCGTATGTTTCAGCAGTTCTGTTTACTCCTGCAGGGATCCGCCCAGATAGGTGGGGTCAGGGGTGGGGTAAGTTGTGAGAGGTTGCCCAGAGCAATGGCAGCGACCACCACCAAAGCCGGTCCCGCCTCCACGGCTCCCTCCCCTTTGCAGGAGCCAGCTGGGCTGTGAATTTGTATCTGCGGTCCACAGTTCTCAAAATAACGAATTTTCTGTTGTTTTGATCTGACACCGCTACTGTTTCGCTTCTAGCACCGGGCAGGTGGGCGCGGGGCGAGCTCTGGGAGGGGAGGGAGGGGGCGGCTAGTCTCAGTGCCTAAGGCTCCGTTCTCTGCTCGGCAGTGCGGGCTTAAACCACCGTTTTCAGCCTTTTTCCCTCAGTCTTTTCTCCGGGGTCTCTGCCGTGAGCGTTGGGTTCAGCCATGGTATATGCTGTCCCCTCAGCCCTGTGGAGCCCTGGCGGAGCCCTAGCAGTCCAAATTCTTCCCTCATTCCCAGCTGCGGTAGTTTTGGGAAGCAGCGAGCTCGGCGCACTGAGCTAGGTCTGTGTCCTGCGCCTGCGCGGCTCAGTCTCCACGCACTTCTCCCTTTCCTCCTCCCTCCACTCGCGTGAATCTCCCACCTGTAGGTGATTTCAGTCAGTAGTGGGCCTCTTCATCTTGCCTGTCTGCTGTGCAGGGAGTCCTTTGTGGAGTTTTTGTTGTTCAATTCGTTGTAAATTCCAGGGAGCTTTACAGAGGCTCACCTCACGCCGCCATTTTTCCGGAAGTAATCTGACCCAGTCATTCTTTAAAACTATGTTGTTTAATCTCCATATATTTGTGTTTTGCCCTGCTTTCTTTTTGCCGTTGATATCCAATTTCAAAGCCTTGTGATCAGAGAATATGCTTGGTATGATTTCAATCTTCTTAAATTTGTTGAGACTGATTTTATGTCCCAATATATGGTCTATTCTTGAGAATGTTCCATGTACACTAGAAAAGAATGTATAGTCTGATGTTTTAGGATGAAGTGCTCTATAAATGTCAATTATGTCCATTTCATCTAATGTGTCATTTAGGGCTACTATTTCGTTATTTATTTTCTGTTTGGATGATCTATCCATAGCTGTCAATGATGTATTTAAGTCCCCTAGTATAATTGTGTTTTGGTCAATTTCTCCCTTTAGTTCTGTTAGTAGTTGCTTGGTGTATTTCGGTGCTCCCTGATTGGGGGCATAAATATTGATGACTGTTATGTCTTCTTGTTGTACAGTCCCCTTCACCATTATGAAATGTCCATCTTTGTCTCTTGTTATCTTTTTCACCTTGAAGTCTGTTTCATCTGATATCATTATGGCTACACCTGATTTTCTCTGGGCACCATATGCTTGGGGTGTCAATTTCCACCCTTTCACTTTGAGTCTATGTTTGTCCTTGTAGCTGAGATGTGTCTCTTGGAGACAGCATATGGTTGGGTTTAGTTTTTTGATCCAATCTGCTACTCTGTGCCTTTTTATTGGTGAGTTCAGTCCATTTACATTTAGGGTGATTATTGATATGTGAGGATTTCCTGTCATTCTATCTTTAGTTTTCTCGTAAGGCTGTGTCTCAATTGTTTCTTTGCCTTTTTGTTGTTGTCTATTATTTCTGTGTGGTGGTATTCTATGATGTTTCCCTCTGTTTCTTCTTTTATTTCAGTATATTTCAGTTCTGGATTTTTTTTTGAGTGTTTACCCTTAAGTTTATGTAAAAGTAAGTTTGATATTTAGAGTATTCCATTATCTTCAGCACACTTACTTTCTCCATTCCCATATTCCGGTTCCGGCCTTTACTCTCCCCCTTTTTGAGTTTTGTTTGCCACAAATTGTCCCTGTTGATGGTGGTCGAATAGCCTCCTTTAGTATTTCTTGTAGTGCAGGTCGTGTATTAGAAAATTCCTTCAGCTTCTGTATATCTGGAAAGGTCTTTATTCCTCCTTCATATTTAAAGGATATCTTTGCTGGATATATTATTCTTGGCTCATGATTTCTCTCTTTCAATAGTTTGAATATTTGGTTCCACTCCCTCCTGGCTTGTAGAGTTTCTGCTGAAAAATCTTATGATAATCTAATGGGCTTTCCTTTGTAAGTTACCGTCTTCTTTTCCCTGGCTGCCTTGAGGATTCTTTCTTTGTCGTTGATTTTAGACAGCTTCAATACCACCTATTTTTTTTTTTTTTTTTTAATTTGGAAAAAAGCTGTTTAAGCTGGGATGCTTTCCCACAAACTAAATATACTCTTCATCAAGTTATTCATCCTGAGCTTTGAATTTTTCTATTTTAAATTTTAATTTAAATCATCTTTAGATGATGAGAACTTCATCTTGTGCTGAGATCAAGAAACAAAATTATTTTTGTAAATGTATTTGGATGAACACATAAATGTACCAAATATATAGTTAATAAAGTTAATAGATATTTGGTTGTTGATTCCATTATGAGTGCCAGCTTGATTAGGAGCAGAAAGTGTTAATACTTAACACTTCCCCAAATATATTAAATGATTGGCATTAACTTTTGGAAGGTGGTTCAGGCTTCCCATATCTAAAATTTAGGTGGATTGTTAAACTTAAAGTTTCTTCTACAAAGTGTTTTGCTGTTAAGAAAGAAGAGAGGGAAATTTGGTAAAAGCTATGAGATTTCTTCCCAGAAAATGCACGTGTGCATTTCAGGTGGCTCACATGTATAGACATATCTCATTTTACCATGTTCTACAGATATTGAGTTGTGTGGTTTTTTTTTCAAATTGAGGGTTTGTGTCAACCATGCTTTGAGCAAGTCTATCAGTGCCATTTTCCTAACATTATTTCTTCACTTTGTGTCTCTGTCTCATGTTGGTAACTCTCGCAATATTTCAAACTTTTTCATTATTATTATATTTGTTGTGGTGATCTTTGATGTTACTATTATAATTGTTTTGGAGCACTATGAACCACACCACTATAAGACGGCAAACTTAATAAATGTTGTGTGTGTTCTAAATGTTACACTGACTGACTGTTCCCGATCTCTTCCCCTCTCCTTGGATCTCCCTATTCCCTGATATAGAACAAAATTGAAATTAGATGAATTAATAAGCATACAATGGCCTCTAAGAGTTCAGTTGAAAGGAAGAGTCGCACATCTCTCACTTTAAATAAAAAACTAGAAATGATTAAGCTTAGTAAGGAAGGCATACCAAAGGCTAAGAGATGCTGAAAGCTAGGCCTCTTATGCCAGTTAGGTAAGTTGTGAGTGAAAAAGAAAATTCTTGTAAGAAACTTAGAGTGGTACTTTAGTGAACACATAAATGAGAAGAAAGAAAAACAGTCTTATTGCTGATAAAGAGAAAATTTTAGTAGTCTGGATAGAAGATCAAGCCAGCCACAATATTCCCTTAAGCAAAATCCTAATCCAGAGAAAAGCCCTAACTCCATTCAATTCTATGAAGGCTGAGAAAGTTGAGGAAGTTGCAGAAGAAATTTTGAAGCTAGCAGAGGTTGGTTCATGGAGTTTAAGGGAAGAAGACACCTCCATAATATAACAGTTCAAGATGAAACAGCAAATGCTGATGTAGAAGTCCAGCAACTTATATAAAATCCAGCTAAGATAATTATGAAAGTGGCTACCCTAAGTGGCACATTTTCAATGTAGACGAAACAACCTTCTATTGGAAGAAGATGCCACCTAGGGTTTTCATAGCTAAAAGGAAATCAATGCCTGGCTTCAAAGTGTCCTCAAAGGACAGGCTCTCTTGTTAGGAGCTAATGAAACTGGTGACTTTAAGTTGAAGTCAATGCTAACTTCCTATTGCAAAACTCTAGGGTCCTTAAGAATGATGCTAAATCTACTTTGCTTGTGCTTTATAAATGGAACAACAAAGCAGCACATCTGTTTAAGCATGCTTTACTGAATATTTTAAGTCCCATTTTGATACACACTGCTCAGGAAAAAAGATATTTTCCAACATATTACAACTCACTGACAATGTACTTGGTCACCCAAGAGCTCTGATAGAGAAGTACAAGATTAATGTTGTTTTCATGCCTGCTAACACAACATCCATTCCGCAGCACATGGATCAAGGAATAATTTCTAATTTCAAGTCTTATTATTTAAGAAATACATTTGGCAAGGCTGTAGCTGCTATCAATAGTGATTCTTCTGATGGATCCAGAAAAAGCACGTTGAAAATCAACTGGAAAAGATTCACCATTCTAGATACCATTAAGAACATTTCTGATTCATGAGAAGACCTCAAAATATGAACATTAACGGGAGTTTGGAAGAAATTTATTCCAACCATCATAGATGACTTCAATGGGTTCAAGACTTCAGTGGAGTAAGAAATTGCAAATGTGGTGAAAATAGCTAGAGAACTAGAATTAGAAGTACAGCCTAAAGATATGACTAAATTGCTGCAATCTCATGATTAAATTTTAACAAACAAGAACTTGCTTCTTACAGATGAACAAAGAAGTGGTTTCTTGAAATGGAAACTACTCTTGGTAAAGATGCTATCAAAATTGCTGAAATGACAAAAAAATGATTTAGAATATTATATAAACATAGCTGATAAAGCAGCACCAGTGTTTTACAGGATTGACTCCATTTTGAAATAACTTCTATTGTTGCTAAAATGCATCAAATAGCATCACATGATACAGAGAACTTGCTCATGAAAGAACAGTCAATCAATGCAGCAAACTTCATTGTTGTCTTACTTTAGGAAATTACCACAGACATCCTAACCTTTAGTAACCACCACCTTTATCAGTCAGAAGCCATTAACATTGAAGTAAGACCATCAGCTAAAAGATTATGACTTAAATGCCACCTAAGACATCATCAAAAGCGGGGCCTGAGGTGAGCCTCTGAAATCTTCCCTGGAATTTACAACAAATTAACAGTTATAACTCAACAAAGGACTCCCTGCAAAGCAGACAGGCAAGACAAAGAGGCTCATTACGGAATTCACCTAAAGGTGGGCAAATTGCGTGAGCAGGGGAGGAGGGAAGGGAGAAGTGCAGAGACGAGGTCACACAGGCGCAGGATGCAGACCTAGCTCAGTGCTCCCAGCTCGCTGCATCCCAGAACTACCGCAGCTGCAGGAGAGGGAAGAACTTGGACTGCTAGGGCTCCATTTATGGCCCACAGGGCTGAGGGGACAGCCTACAACACAGCTGAACCCAATGCTCACAGAGGAGTCCTCAGAGCAAAGACTGAGGGAAGAAGGCTAAAAACAGTGGTTTAAACCCTCACTGCTGAGCAGAGAACAGAAGCCATAGACATTGAGACTAGCCACTGCCTCCCTACCTTCCCAGAGCTCTCCCCATCCCCACCTGCCCAGTGCTAGAAGCAGAACAGTAGCAGTGTCAGATCAAAAGAACAGAATATTTGCTGTTCTGAGAACTGTGGTCCACAGAAACAGATTTGCAGCCCAACTAGTTCCAGCAAAGGGGAGGGAGCTGTGAAGCAGGACGGGCTATGGTGATGGTGGCTGCCATTGCTCTGAGCCACCTCTCACAACTCACCCCTCCCCTGTTCCCACCTATCTGGTCAGATCCCTGCAGGAGTAAACAGAACTGCTGAAACACACAGGCTCTGAATCTGGTGCAGGAAGAGCTTTGGAACTTCAAAAGCTCTCGGCATACCCACAGGCACGCAGCGCCGTATGACCCAGGTGAACTGTTAACAGAGGAGAAACCCGTCTTCCAGGGAATTCCCCCATTGTGTGAGAAGCTAGAATAGCGCAGAGAAAACATAACACTACAGTGTGAGAGAGAGAAAATATGGCATCAGTGGGAGAGAAAATAAAACATTCTACCAACACGTACTGGAAAACAAAAGAAAGACCTCTTCCTATCAACCTGTTGCAGAATCCACTCCTGTAGATGTATAGGAAGAGAAATAATAACTCAGCAATTGCCATGAATAACCAAGACAACAAGACAGCTCAGAAAGAAAGTGAAAAGTCTCCAGAAAAGGAACTTAAAGATATGGAAATATGTGACTTAAATGACAGAGAATTCAAGATTGCCGTTCTGAAAAAACTCAATGAGATGCAAAAAAAAATACAGAAAGACAGCTTAATGAACTCAGAAACACAATCAAAGAACAACACGAGCATTTTATCAAATAGATTGAAATTTTTAAAAAGGACCAAACAGAATTTCTTGAGATTAAGAACTCAATAGAAGAAATTAAGAATGAAATAACCAGCTTAGGAAGTAGAGTTGACCAGATGGAGGAAAGAATCAGTGACATTGAAGATAGAAACCTGGAAATAACATGGATGGAAGAAGAAAGAGACTTGAGACTTCAAAGAAATGAAAGAACTCTACAAGAACTTTCTGACTCCATCAGAAAGAGCAATATAACAATAATGGGCATACCAGAAGGAGAAGAAAGAGAGAAGGGAACAGAGAGTATATTCAAACAAATAGTTGATGAGAACTTTCCAAACATGTGGAAAGAACTGGATCCTTGAATCCAGGAAGCAAATAGAACACCTCATTACCTCAACCCCAACAGGCCTTGGATTACCCTTGATGTCCTGAATGTCATCAAAATGTCTTCTTTAAATGTATGTCCTTTATCTTTGGGTAAGAAAGAAGCTATTGGGGGCCAGATCAGGTGAATAGAAAGGGTGTTCCAATATAGTTATCTGTTTACTGGCTTAAAAACTACATCACAGACAGTGCCATGTGAGCTGGTGCATTGTCATGATGCAAGAGCCATGAATCGTTGGCGAAAACTTCATTTAACTTTTCAAGCAGCTTTTTCAGCACTTCCAAATAGTAAACTTCATTAACTGTTTATCCAGTTGGTACAAATTCATAATGAATAATCCCTGTGATATCAAAAAGTGATTAGCAACGTCATTGCAATGAAGTCAGTGAACTTAATTGTCATACCTTGCAGTTTTCAGAGTATAGGTCTTTTATTATACCTCTTTGGTTAAATTTATTCCTAGTTATTTTATTCTTTTTGATGTAATTGTAAATGGGATTATTTAGTTAATTTCTCTGATAGTTTGTTATTATGTAGAGATGCAATGGATTTCTGTATATTGATTTTGTATCCTGCTACTTTACTGAAATCATTTATTAGTTCTAATTGTTTATTGGTGGAATCTTTAGGGTTTTCTATATATAGTATCATGTCATCTGCAAATAGTGACAGTTTTACTTCTTCCTTTCCAGTTAGTTACCTTTTTCCTATCTGATTACTGTGTTTAGGACTTCAAATAATATGTTGAACAATAATGGTGACAATGGGCATCCTTTTCTTTTCTGATCTTAGAGAAAAAAATTTTAGCATTTCATTGCTGAAGATGATATTAACTATGGGTTTGCATACATGGCCTTTATTATATGGGGTGTATTCCTTCTCTACCCACTTGCTGAGAGTGTTTTTCATAATTAGATGTTAAATTTTGCCAAATGCTTTTTAATATCTATTTATATGATCATATGGTTTTTATCCTTTATTTTGTTTATGTGGTGTATCATGTTCTTTCATTCATGTATATTGGACGAGTGGTGCATCCCAAGAATTAATCCCACTTGATCGTGTTGTATGATCTTTTTAATGTATATTATAGAAGTCAATTTGCTAATATTTTGTTGTGGGGTTTTATGTATGTGCTCATCAGGAATATTGGCATGTAATTTTCCTTTTTTCTTCCTTCCTTCCTTCCTTCCTTCCTTCCTTTTTTTTTTTTTTTGGTAGTATTTTGATCTAGTTTTGGTATCAGGATAATGCTGCCTGCATAGGATAAATTTGGAAGCTTTTCTTTATCTTAATTTTCTTTTAAATAATTTGAGATAATAGGGTTTAAATCTTCTTTAAATGTTTGGTAAAATTCACCTGTGACGCTGTCTGGTCCTATACTTGTTTTTGTCGGGATTTTTTTGATTACTGATTCAATTTCGTTTCTAGTAATAGGTCAGTTCCAAATCTGTTTTTTCCTGATTCACTTTTGGAAGACTATATATTTCCAGGCATTTATCCATTTCTTCCAGGTTGTCCAATTTTTTTGTGTATAATTGTTCATAATATGCTCTTATAATTCTTTATGTTGCTGTGGTGTCAGATTTTTTTCTCAACTTTCATTTATGATTTATTAATTGATATATTTACTTCATAATTTGTTTAGAACTGGGCATGAGAATGTGAATTAACTTTTTTCTCTCTAGTGATGTATTATGGTAAAATTTGAATTATTAAACAAAGTTGAACAAATTTTACACTGAACACTCCTATCTATAGTCTATTATTAAAATTTCACTATAGTTGCTTTGCAACTTATCTATTTATACCTTTAATAATCTATTGATCCGTCTAATTTTTAAAAGATTTTTATTAAAATATAGCTAACATGCAATATTATAACAGTTTCAGGTATATACCATAATTATTCAACATTTATATACCTAAGGAATTGATCACCATAATAAGTCCAACAACGATGTGACACCATACGATGCTATCACAATATTATTGACTATATTCACTATGCTGTACATTATATCCCATGACTTATTTATTTTATACCTGGAAATTTAAAACTCTTATTCCCCTTTACATTTTCCCACCTTTAATTTTTTTTCAATTACACTTGTCATTTAATATTATTTTATATTAATCTCAGGTGTACAGCATAGTGGTAGACATTAACATACTTTAAGAAGTGATCCCTGACTAGTCTAGTACCCACCAGGCTTTATACATAATTATCACCATATTATTACTATATTCCCTATGCTATACTTACACCCCCTTGACTATTTTGTAACTACCAATTTTTACTTCTTATTACCTTCACATTTTTCACCCTGCCTCCAAACCCCCTCCCATCTATCACCCCGATTAATCTAGTACCCATCTAACACCATACATAGTTATTACTATATTACTGACTATATATATATATATATATACATATATATATATATATATATACATGCACATACACATATATATGTATTCCTTTTCTTTTTTTGAATTAAAGTTTATTGGGTGACAATTGTTACTAAAGTCACATAGGTTTCAGGTGTATAATTCTGTAATACATTATCCATATAATACATTGTGAGTTCACTACCCAGATTTAGTTCTCCTTCCATCACCATTTATTTGATCCCTTTACCCTTATGTACCACCATCCTCCCCCTTACCCTCTGATAACCACTAAACTATGTCTGTGTTTATGAGTTTTTGTTTCTTCATTTGCTTGTATTGACTATATTTTTTATGCTGTACCCTACATCACCATGATTACTTTGCAAAAACAAATTTGTACTTCTTAATCCTTCCCCTTTTTTACTTGCCTCCAGTACCTCTCCCATCTAGAAACTATCTAAATGTCCTCTGTATCTATGACTTTGTTTCTGTTGTGTTGGTTGTTTATATTATTCTTTAGATTCAACATATAAGTGAAATCACATTGCATCTGTATTTCTTTAGCATACTTCACTTAGCAAAATGCCTTCCAGGTCCATCCATGCTGCCACAGATAGCAAGAACCCATTCCCTTCTATGACTGAGCAATGGTCTATTCTATATATATATGCTGCCTCCTTTTTATCCATTGATCTATTGATTAACACCCATGCTGCCTCTACATCGTGGCCACTGTAAATAATGGAGCAATGAACATATGGATGCACAAGTACCCTCCAAGTAGCATTTTGGATTTCTTCGTATAAATACACAGAATTGGGAATACTGGGTCCTTCTTTGATTCTTGTTTTATTTTAAAGCCTATTTTTGTCTGGTAGAAGTATTTCTAACATTTTTTTTCCAGTTACATTTTCTTGAAATATCTCTTTTCATCACTTTCCTTTCAGACAGTGTGTGAAGTGAAGCTCTTATAGGCAGCATATGAAGTCTGACAATTATGTTTGAAAACTTATCCTAGAAAAAGTGCTACATACCTCATTGCTGAATATCACTTGGTCACCTTCGAAGTACTCCCCTTGGGAAGCTTTGCACTGATGCCAGTGCCCAGTTGACCCTTCAAAACAATTTTGGAACTCTTTTTCTGGAATGGCCATCAGAGCTGTCATTGGATTACCCTTGATGTCCTGAATGTCATCAAAATGTCTTCCTTTAAGTGTATTTCCTTTATCTTTGGGTAAAGAAAGAAGTCATTGGGGGTCAGATCAGGTGAGTAGGGAGAGTGTTCCAATACAGTTGTTTGTTTACTGGCTAAAAACTCCCTCAGAGACAGTGCCATGGGAACTGGTACATTGTCATGATGCAAGAGCCATGAATTGTTGGCAAAACATTCAGGTCATTTTTGTCTAACTTTTTCATTTAGCCTTTTCAGCACTTCCAAATAATAAACTTGGTTAACTGTTTGTCCAGTTGGTACAAATGCATAATGAATTATACCTCTGATTTCAAAAAAGGTTAGCAATATCGTTTTGGCTCTTGATTTGGACTGACGGAAATTTTTTATCATGGGATTTGGCAGAATTCCATTGTGCACTTTGATGCTATGTTTCAGGGTCCTATTTGTACACCCATGTTTCATCACCAGTGATAACATGGCCAAAAAGATCTTCTTGCCTCTCCAAAAGGTCTTGGCAAACTTCGACTCTCCTTTGCTTTTGTTCATTGGTGAGCTTCTTTATGACCATTTTTGTACACACATTTCTCATGCTAAGATTTTCAGTTAAGATTTTCCTAACTGTTTCTCTATCGATGATTACTTGGTCTGCTATGTTTCTCACAGTGAGCCAACTATTTTGACGTACAACTCGACGGATTTTTGCAATGTTTTCTTCAGTTCTGCTTGTTACTGGCCACCCTGACCTCTCTACATCAGTGACACATTCTTTCCCCTCAGGAAACATTTAATCCATTTTTACACTGCCATTTTCTTCATGACATTATCCCCATAAACTTGGACTAACATGTCCCTGATTTCACTTCCACTCTTACCGAGTTTAACAAGAAATTTAATGTTTGTTCGTTGCTCTAATTCAAGCTCAGACATTTTCGCGATGGTACACAAAAGCACGTAACAAAAATAATGAAT
This sequence comes from Rhinolophus sinicus, assembly GCF_036562045.2. NCBI lineage: Eukaryota > Metazoa > Chordata > Mammalia > Chiroptera > Rhinolophidae > Rhinolophus > Rhinolophus sinicus. The sequence goes on along the minus strand of NC_133761.1, from coordinate 39,823,602 downwards.
GTCACTCAGTAAGACACTAGCACATGTCGACACAAACACAGCTGTGAGACACTGATATAACAAGGTTATGAAACCTTACCAAGCTGTTTGCACAGTACTGCCAATGTAAGCACATGGTGGCAAGTTCACAGTCTTAATTGTTGGACCTCGTATATTGTGCTATTCCCTTCTGGTCTGCAAAATATCTGCTGAAAAACCAGCTCATAGTCTTATGGGGTATCTCTTGTATTAACTAGCTGCTTTTCTTTTGCTGATTTTAAGATTCGCTCTTTATCTTTATCTTTAATTTTTGACATTTTAATTACTATGTGTCTGGGTGTTGGCCTCTTTGGGTTCATCTTGTTTGGGACTCTGTGCTTCCTGGACCTGGATATCATTTTCCTTCACCAGGTTAGGGAATTTTTTCAGCTATTGTTTCTTCAAATAGGGTTTCTTTCCCTTTCTCTCTCTCTTCTCCTTCTAGTACCTCTTTGATTCATATATTGGTATGCTTGATGTCGTACCAGATGTATCTTAAATGATTGGGTGATTTCCACTACCTTGTCTTCCAGTTTGCTGACTCATTCTTCTGCATCATCTAATCTGCTGTTCATTCCCTGTAGTGTATTATTTTTTCATTTCACTTATTGTGTTCTTCAGTTCTGATTGGTTCTTTTCATATTTTCTATAATTTTGTGGATCTCCTTATTGTGCTCATTTATTCTCTTCAGTTTGTTTAACATCTTTATAGACATTGTTTTGAATTCTTTATCTTGTACACTTATATTGCTCATATCTCTTTCATTTACTTCTCTTTCTAAGGTTTTGTACTGTTCTTTTGTTTCTTTGTCTCCTCATTTTGGCTGTATCTCTGTTTGTGTCTCTATGCATTAAGTGAAACAGCAACCTCTACCAGTCTTGAATGAGTGGCTTGAGTAGGAGCTTCTTCTTTGTGAATTGGGTGTGATGGGTGTCTTTGGCAGGCTAGCTGGAGATGGAGCATGTGTGGACTGCAGGAAGACCCAGGGGCATGCCATATGGAAGCCACCTTGGCAAAGTGGTTGGAGTTGGAGCTGGAGTGGACACAGGCTGTGGGAAGTCCTTTGGGCAAGACTTACTGGGGCTCAGAGCATTAGCTGTAGCAGGTATGAACAACACGGAGTCCCAGGAGCAATAGCACCAGGGTGCAATCTAAAGCCAGGGTCGGTGTGAGTGGTGGGAATTCTCATGGGCAAGTAACGCTGGGGCCCAAAACTGTGTTTGGAGTGGGCATGGGCCACAGTGAGTCCTGGGGGCAAGTAATGGATCTGGTGTGAGCTGGGGGCCTAGTGTAGTGTGATGGCCTTGGTTAGCTGGCTAGAGTGTCTGGATTGTCCTCTTGCCCTTGCACTCAAGATGGAGGGGAGCAAAACAAATGGTACTCCCTGGTGCCTCCAACACTGGAGAGAATTCCTGTAGCTCCCTTCCCATTTGGAAGATGCTTTAGGGTTAGTAAATGGAATTCTTTCCCATATAGTCTAGTTGTCCTTTAAATCACTGTTTCTTTTTGCTGTGCCCCTGGATGAACAAGTATGCATGTAGGTCCTTCAGTAATCCTTCCCTACTGCAGGTCTATGCATTGGGTTTGGGGTTCTGACATATCATGTCTCTGTCTCTCCTACCCATGTCTATGTGGTCTGTTTCTCAATTGTTGTGCAGAAGCTGTTCAGTCAGCCTTCAGCTCTTCTTCAGGGGGAATTGGTCTGTCTGTAGATGTAAATTCAATGTATTCGTGGGAGGAGTTGAGTTCACGGTCTTCCTATGTGGCCTTCTTAGACCAGAAGCAAAGATGGTAAACAGTGGTATCACTGTTTACATATACCAGTGTTAGCTATTCTGGGTACTCTCCTTTTTTTCTCTTATTATGAGGCCCCCCACTTTCACTCTCTGCACTTGATGGGCCAAGGTTATAGAAGGTCCTTAGAGGGAAAATTCTTAAGCCTGCCTGTACTTTATAAATAACTGGCAAACTTTTAAAACACTGATGCATGGACTCTAACCCTAAACATTCTGATACATTTTGTCTAGAGTAGGTTATGGGTATTGACATCTTTACAAAGCTCTCTAGATGATTCTGTTATACAATGGGTTTAAGAAACTCTGTGCTAGAGGTTTCTTACATCTGTTCCTCAAAGGGGAGGATTTGCTCAATAGTGACATCAGTCAGATCAAGATCTGAACAAGGTTGCTAAGTGAAATTTAGTTTTTATTAATTGCAGCAAACATACTCACTTCAGTTATACAATGACTTTTCACTTCTAGCTTTAAAAATTCTTTCAACTCCAAGATACAAAATAGAAAAAGGCAGCCTACCTAGATGAGCTTTTGCTCTCACTTTAAAAATTATTAGTGCCAATTCATCAAAAATTTTTCAAATGAGGGTCCTTGTTCCCTATTAAAATCCTAGAATGTGCATGTGTGTGTGTGTGTGTGTGTGTGTGTGTATTTTGCATACTCCTATAAAGAATATTATGGTGCAATTTTTCTCTGCATTGTTTCTGTAAGATGATTTTTGTAAGTAAATATAATATTAAGGGCTCAGCATTAAGCTACTGTTTCAAATTTAGAATGAAATATTCTGGTTTTGAAATTTTTTGCTCTTCAGATAATTCTATGACATGGGACCCAATAAGAAAAAATGAATATCCAGTGGAGATTGGCTTGTGTCCATTTGAAAGAAAGGGTTGGGGAAGAATTATTTTTTGTTTGCTTGTTTTTCTCATCTGAGTAGGAAGAGTTTTGATGATTATTCTCTACCCCATAGTTTTCTCATTCAGAGAAAGGGTCAATATCTATTTCTAGGCTAGCAAGGACAGGTTTTCGAGGACTATAAGCCAGTGACCACTCTGGAAGTTGGGGTCAGAAACATTTTCTTTATTTTTATTTTTCATTGTTAACTAAAGTACCAGAATGCTCCTCCTTCTCACCTTTGAAGCTGAGTTCCACATGTTTCAGGAACACTTTAGGGGCTCCAGTGTGAGGATATATTATTCACAGTAAAAATATCTGTAATGCAGACATCCACTGATTAACCTAAGAGTAATTTGGCTAGTTGTGGAAGTTTGCTTTCCAGATTTGTACATTGGGCAGACATCAGTGCATAAAAATTAGTTCTCTGTGATGTTCTATGGCAAGAAAAATAACATATTTCCCTGACCATGAGAAGATGGATGCTAGCTTTTATGTAAACATTGACTTAAGCTTCAGGGCAGTCTAAGAGTTCACAAGATCTGTGAACTCATTTTTTGTCTTCACCCTCTCTCTATTCATGGGAAAAAAACAAAACTCATTGAGGTCTCATCTGGTAGTCTTTCTTTCAGTGGGGGTGTTAAAGCTAATGGTATTTGATGTTGGGACACATTGCCTTGTGCCAGAGTATTTTAATCATGTGGGCAAGGCAACATTTATCATTCATTTTCTTCCATTTCAATTTCAATAAAAGAAAGGCAAAAAAGGGATATATTCCTATATCTAAAACTGCTGGTTTCCTTTGTTCTAAATTATATAACAAGAACTATAAAGACTTAAACCTCTCCCAAACAAGTTATGGTTTGTTCTCATTTGTGGGCCCATTCAATGAGCAATAGAATTTTTATTAATATGGTAGCAATGATTTTTTTCTCTCTCCTTTCATCTTCAATACAGACATGCTCTCTCACCAATGACATGTTTTGAACAAAAGTTAGGTTAATTTTATCTCCTGCTTAAATTAAATTAGATATAATTGAAATAGTTTTAGATTTTATAAAATTTACCTATAGCATAACTAAGGCTGGGTTTGAAAAGCAAGTCATATAAATAAAAATTGACTTATGATCTCTGAGCTACTATGGATATAATTCCCCCTGGATGACTAAATTGGGTTTGAATAATTTAGCTCCTGTCTAATTCCTTGGTATGTGGACCATGAGTCTTTGAGACCCATGTGTGTTTACACATAAAAAAACAAAATACTGTATCAGAGGGAAAAATCACAACCATCGAAAAGCTTTGGGACATCAAAAAGAGCTTAAAAACCAACAATTTGATGAGTTAACTCAAAATGAATCAGAAACACATGGATTAAATTTCTCTTACCAAACACATGGGTTTAAAAGGAAAAGAGAACTTATAAAATGTGTTTTGAGTTTTCTTAAACCCAAAATGCTCGAAAAATAACTTATAGCAATCGGTGAAAACAAATATACTTGATTTCCCCAATCTTGACTACACCTACTTACTAAATCTACAGTGACAACATTTCATTTTTCAAATGAATAACAAATACTAAGGGAGATGCAACTCTCCCTGAATTTCTCCCACAATATATGAACAATGGGGTGGAAAATTGGCCAGCCAGTACTCTTTTATAGTTACTAAGAATTATTTTGAAATGTCTATAGAATGTAATTCATACCTTTTTTTAACACATTTTATTTTCAATCTGGAATTAGCAGAATATGAGGAATTCAATTTTGCAGATGGTTATACATGCTGCATGGTTATATATACAGTTCTGTGGGCTGATAATCAGCCAACTTTTTAAAGGTACCTGTGCTCAGATTGTTTGTATAAGTATTCAAGGTGACATGCATACTTTTACATGCTAGAAATGCTATATTTCATATTAAACATGAAGCTCTTGTGTTATAACTATATTTTATATCATTTTGAAAATTCTTTGGTTTCTGAATTAGTACTAATACTACCACACAAGATTATCGAAATTGTATTTTGTGCTTGTTTATAGTTGACGTCTGGAATTTTGTCAGTATTGAACTAAGACAGACACTGATTTTTTGTCTTCTTATAGAAACACCACAGAACTCATTGACCCATTTTTTTACCTTTAAAATAATAAAAAAGGCTATTAATGGCTCTGTGAGTGTCAAAGGGGAATTGTGTATTTAGATCATATGTCTTAGAAGAACTGTAGGATTGTCTTTGCCCAAAACAAATGCAAATGTGGCCATACTTCTCTTCAAAACCTTTTATTAATTGTGGTATAACCTATGTACTAAAATGCATTATAAACACACAATGGAGGCCATAGGTAACATGGGATAGCAGGTAATGGTTAATAGCATGGGTACTGGGTCAAACTCCGTGCCTTCAAATTCTGGTTTCATCACTTACTAGCTCTGTGTCCTGGAGTGAGATCCCTAACCTCTTCAAGCTTTGCTTGTTTTTCATCTGTAAAATGGAGATAATAATAATATTGATTTCATGGGGATTGTTTTGAGTATCAAATGAGATAATTCATGAAAAGTGCTTAAAATAGTGCTTAGTAGGTAGCTATGAAATCAGTAGAGGTTAGGTATTAACATTATTAATAATGAAAAGAGCCTGGATTATAAGAATTAAATGAGTTTCTACTCTTTTATATACATCAGAAAGTGCCTACTATATTAGGACGTAAGTCTTTAAATTCTAATTACTATAAAAAATAATAAATATTTCCTTAGAAATAACTAGAAATATTATTTCATGCTTGGGGTGCAAAGGAGAATGAGTGTAAGAAAGAATAAATAGGAGAGATAGATTTCTGTAGTTCTTGAACAAGTTCATGCATTCCTTCTAAACCACTTATATAAGACACTTATCTGTAGAAAGAGTAATAGAATTCTGGTATAAATTTTAATAATTGCAGCAGTGATTACCTTTAGATCCTGCAAGTTCATTATTGGCTAAACAATTCCAGAGGCTTTTGTTAAATGGCCCATGGAATGACTCAGGCATGGAATTAACCTATCTTTAGTTCCTGAGAGCTTATGTCCCATGAAGGAGTACTCATATTACTTAGTGCCTATATGTGCTATATCATTGACTGTTTTGGAAAAAACAAAAATTTAAAGGGATTAACCCCAAAGTTCCAAATGAACAGACCCTTAAGTGATTAAAAGTGAAAAGAAAAAAATCCCAGCAGCAGAAATCATTTAAAATGACTACCATCTTTCTCTTGCAGCTACCTTACATGCAAATTATTATTGGCTATGCCCTGTGGTTTGGATGCCAATTTCAAGGCGGCTGGCCTGCCCCAGCGAGGGAAATCTCTGCAGGGGATTCTTCAAGAAAAGAGTCATTGTGTGCAATGGAAGGATAAGTACTGTGTTAATAACCACTAAGTATATCTTTTTCCAAAGCTCCAGTGAAATTCAAATAGCATTTTAGTTGCTTAAAGTGTTTCTGTGTAATGGGGACACTGAACTGGTTTCACTGAATTTGTGCAACTATTCCTTTGATATATAATTATAATATTTATTTTTTATCATGGAAGAAGTGAACATTACTACTTTAAAAGTGTCCTCAAAGTATACTTAAATAAATTTCTCTTTTAGAGACTTGCCATTTATGAATTCTGGAATACGCTTTTTCTTTGTCTTCCTTTGGGGCTCTAAAAGTTTGTAAGCTCATCAAATCTGAGGGTTTGCAGGTCATCTCATTCAACCTCTGAACCCATGCTTGAATCTTTCACCAAACCAAATCACTTTGTAATCTGCACTTCCGATATTAAAGAACTCACTATATCCCAAGGCAGACTAATATCAGATAACTATACTTGTTAGAAAATTCTTTATGTTCAGATGAAGTTGATTCCTTTATAACACTCATCAACTGGCCTAGTAATATTAATTGACTCTACACAGTTCGGCTGTAATCCGTTTTCCAAATTTCTAGTACCTGTTCTCAATTCAGTTTCATTCACTTGCAGAGACTTACTGTGTGCTGGCAGTCGTTGCTCATTTGAGATCATTTCAGAACTCTTACATTCCGATTTACTCTTGGGATGCCCTAGTTCATCTCTGCCTTTCCTAAAAGGTAGTGCTCTACATAGATAATGATATTCGAATAGTGTGACCAATGTATTATACAGGCCTGATTATCATCAATTTGGTCTAGCTTCTATATGGGCCAATGAAAAAGAAGTTTACATTAATCTTTATGGGTAGTGTTTATAGAGTTGACTCACAATAAGCTTGAAGCTACTCCAGCACAAAGCAGAGAAACAAAGAACAGACCTGGTGCCACCAACCTCCATCTCACACATGATCTCCCTCACAGACACAAGGAAGTGCAAAAAGGTTGGGGTGAATTCATGGATCGTAAAACTTCATTGGGAAACATTTCTTCTGCCCTTTGCTTTGCTTACATTTTCCCAACCTCAGGTTATAATTTCCACTGAAGAATCAAATGTAAGATTGTGCACTTACAACCGTGTTTCCCCCAAAATAAGACCTAACCAGAAAATAAGCCCTGGTGTGATTTTTCAGGATGGCATCCCCTGAACATAATCCCTAATGCGTCTTTTGGAGCAAACCTTAATATAAGATCCAGTCTTATTTTTGGGGAAACATGGTACTATTTTCGTCTGACTAGATTTAGAATACTTATCAGGTGTTTTGGGATCTTTATTTTGTCATATAAAGTATTCATTATACTTTCCAGATTTTTTTCTCTTTTACCAGTTTGATCTGTTTATTATCAATTAGCAGCCGAATTTGTACATATCCAACATTTAGCAATACTAAAGAATTGGATTATGTTTCATGTTCTAGGTCTACTGCCTGTTTGATGGCTTCAGAGAAAACAACGTTCTTAAGATAATTAGTTCAAGTCTTTAAAACTACAGTCTACAGGAGACATCAACATCTGGTTTTATCAATACTGTGTTTCCCTGAAAATAAGACCTAGCCAGACAATCAGCTCTAATGTGTCGTTTGGAGCAAAAACTAATATAAGACCCAGTATTATATTATAGTATAGTTTAGTATGTATAGTATAGTATAGTATATTATCCTGTCTTATATTATAGTAAAATAAGACCGGGTCTTATATTAATTTTTGCTCCAAAAGACACATTAGAGCTGATTGTCCAGCTAGGTCTTATTTTTGGGGAAACACAGTATTTCTTATAAATCATTTAAGTGTTTTCATGCAAGTTAAATTGACGTACAACAAACATACATTTGTGATGATATGGGTAACCTACCAGTATCACCTCTTTCCTCCATGTGGAAAACTTGGCCAGGCTTTTTTTTTTCTTATTTGTCATGGATGTGTTTTCATAAGCTTGAAGTAGGTAAAAACAGGGTAACAAATTAGTTTACAGTTTACATAATTTCATATTAGATTTATTTTATGGAGGATGGTATGGACAACAGTATTAACATAATTTATCTCCTTTGAGAAACAGGATCAAATAAATAGTAATGGAAATTTAAGATCTTAAAGCCTTCACAGAACTGATTATGATTCCCCTATACTGATAGTAGAGTTATTGAAACCCCCAAAATTCATACACCCTAATCACTAATCTTCTTCAAGCATAGATTTATTGGATTCTTTCTACCAGCTATTTTTAGATGTTGCCTAAAATGTGCCAGTTTTTCCTGGTGACCCCAAGTGCTTTAATTCCTATGTATGCATATTTTAACATTATTACAGAAAGGTTCCATTTGCAATTTACAGGCTAAGTAGCAATGAGTCTGTTTCAAAGAGGTCAGTGCTTTCACCATTCTTTCTAGTGATGGAATTATAGTTTAAACAGCTGGAGCACTGTCCCAAGAGAGACACTGAGGTATGGTTTCTTAAGGGCAGAATCAATCCATCAGACATATTTCATGTCTGATAACATTAATAGATACCAGGGCTGTTTAAATATTTAACGGACTCACTCAGAGGCTGTTTACCAAGGAGTGAAAAAGAACTACCAGAAAGGATGATCGCGTCCTTTTGATCTATAACAACAACAAAACCAAAATATTCTTGCCGCAGACTTCATCAGGGAAACCCGTTTGCTACATGACATGTTTTATTTCCACAGTGTGCACAAGACTGTTTTCAGTTTTGCAGTTCAAAAGTTAATCATTTCCATGTGGCTCACTACTTAAAAGAGATGCCAAAAGTCATAGAATAGCTTTCAGTTCAGATGGAGAAAGCAGGAGAGGAAAGACAATTGGAGACACATAGAGCAAGCCAGTGGTGTGCAGCGTACAGAGCTCAGAGGCCCTGGGTGTGCTAATAAGAAGGAGTCCACTAGGAAAGAGGGAGTAAGCAGGGTGTAAGTCGCGGCTCCTGGCTACCTTTGCTAGCAATCTTTAGGAGGATCCTTCCTGGGGATGGATAATGGTCATTTAAAAAATAAATAAGTAATGGTCTGATATTTGGCATAAGTTTATTTTATGAGCAATTTTTTTTTTTTTTTTTTTTTTTAATTAAATTTATTGGGGTGACAATTGTTAGTAAAATTACATAGATTTCAGGTGTACAATTCTGTATTACATCATCTATAAATCCCATTGTGTGTTCACCACCCAGAGTCAGTTCTCTTTCCATCACCATATATTCGATCCCCCTTACCCTCATCTCCCACCCCACCCCCGCCCTCTGGCAACCACTAAACTATTGTCTGTGTCTATGAGTTTCTGTTTCTCATTTGTTTGTCTTGTTCTTTTGTTGTTCTTGGTTTATATACCACATATCAGTGAAATCACATGGTTCTCTGCTTTTTCTGTCTGACTTGTTTCGCTCAGCATTACTCTCTCAAGATCCATCCATGTTGTCACAAATGTTCCTATATCATCTTTTCTTACGGCCGAATAGTATTCCATTGTGTATATATACCACAACTTCTTTATCCATTCATCTATCGAAGGACATTTTGGTTGTTTCCATGTCTTGGCCACCGTAAACAAAGCTGCAATGAACATTGGAGAACACGTGTCTTTATCTCTAAATGTTTTCAGATTTTTTGGGTAGATACCCAGAAGAGGGATTGCTGGGTCATATGGCAATTCTATTCGTAATTCTTTGAGAAACCTCCACACTGCCTTCCATAGCGGCTGCACCAGTCTGCATTCCCACCAACAGTGTATGAGGGTTCCTTTTTCTCCACAGCCTCTCCAACATTTGTTATTGTTTGTCTTGTTGATGATAGCCATTCTGACTGGGGTGAGGTGATATCTCATTGTGGTTTTGATTTGCATTTCTCTGATGATTAGTGATGTTGAGCATTTTTTCATATGTCTATTTGCCATTTGTATGTCCTCTTTGGAGAAATGTCTCTTCAAGTCCTCTGCCCATTTTTCAATTGGGTTGTTTGTTTTTTTGTTGTTGAGTTGCATGAGTTCCTTGTATATTCTGGATACTAGCCCCTTATCGGAGGCACTGTTTGCAAAAATCTTCTCCCATTCAGTTGGTGGCCTCTTTATTTTGTCAATGGTTTCTTTTGCTGTGCAGAAGCTTTTAAGTTTCATATAGTCCCATTCGTTTATTTTAGCTTTTACTTCCATTGCCTTTGGAGTCAAGTTCATAAAATGCTCTTTGAACCCAAGGTCCATAAGTTTAGTACCTATGTTTTCTTCTATGCAGTTTATTGTGTCAGGTCTTATGCTTAAGTAGCAATTTTGTTTTGGTTTACAAAATTTCACTAATTTTGTAGTGAAATTGGCTAGGCAGAATAAAAATGGTTTCATTCCGTGGTTTCAGATGCCTGTTTGGTCATGCAAAAATGAAACAATAGCTGTTTCAATGTTGGGAAATTGCTAGCGCTAGGTCCTGACTATCTGTTGGCACCTAAAAACACAAATGTTGGAAAATGATCTATTGCACATTTTCCAGAACATTTTCTTTCTCAATTATATTGACTGTAATCTGAATCTATGGAATTAAGGCTATGCCTAGCCCTCATGTATACCACCTTGGTATGTTTTCAAACACCTGAAAAATTCAGTCTGGATTAGAATGAATTAAAGGTGCCTCTTATACCTGGTTGAAAATTTCTGGCTGTTTGGCAATTTAACTTTAGAGTAGGGTGTAGATATCAAAAAGCAGGGGCAATTTTCTTTGGGGACTAAGAGAATATCTTGGCTTAATTAAAAATGGATACTTTTTACAAAACGTCTCACATGAATGTCACTAGCATTATTTATATTCTATTTTCTCTCAATTCTGTTTTGCTATAGGTTTGTAATTTGTAATAAGAGCATAAGGAAGCAGATGGTGGATTTCCTGAGTGCATAGTATTACTCTAGTTTTTGAAGGGCTGTCATTCTCATAAATGAAAGACCTATACTAGACCATACCTGTCCAAACAAATCATTTTCAAGTATATAAATAGCATAATTAATCACAATGGAAATATAAAATATTTAATTAGTAGCAAATGGACAAAAACAAAGAAATCTTGTGTATAAGACTATTTGAAATGTTCAATGTTCAAAAAAAATTTTTTTAATTTATTGGGGTGACAATTGTTAGTAAAATTACATAGATTTCAGGTGTACAATTCTGTATTACATCATCTGTAAATCCCATTGTGTGTTCACCACCCAGAGTCAGTTCTCCTTCCATCACCATATATTTGATTCCCTTTACCCTCATCTCCCACCCCCCACCCCCTTAACCTCTGGTAACCACTAAACTATTGTCTGTGTCTATGCGTTTTTGTTTTCCATTTGTTTGTCCTGTTCTTTTGTTGTTTTGGGTTTACATACCACATATCAGTGAAATCATATGGTTCTCTGCTTTTTCTGCCTGACTTATTTCGCTTAGCATTATTATCTCAAGATCCATCCATGTTGTCACAAATGACAGGGACCATGTTTTTATTCAAACTTTATTGTTACAATTATTTTTCTTTTCAAAAAGATTAAGCAGCATGTGTAGCTGCTGTCTTAAGAAAGCAACTGAGTCACTACCTGGCATAAGGAAAAAGCTAGCTAAAACATACATTTATAAGGGAACAGTTTGAACTCTTCAAATTCTCCCTTTTATAGTAACTGATAGTAGAATTTTTTCATGTCCTTGAAAAGAAGTAGCCTGGTAGGAACAATATGTGGGAAACTGTAGTTGGTGTAAAAAAGGCACAGATCTTTGATGCTGATTATCATTTTAACTCTATTAAGTTAGTGCATTTTAGTAAAGAGAGAATTCTGACAGTAAAAGAGCAGGGAACTCCTTTTGCAAATCAGGTCTTGTTTGAAACTAATTTCCAGATGGCATAAATTGGTTCCAGGTTTCTGAAATTTTGGTCAGCATGTTGCACAGCTGAAGTTGATCCTTGTTCAGAATTGTTACCACAGGGAATCGGAAGGGAAGGTGGGGGGAGGGGGGCGATGCTCCATGGGATGCATTTCCCAAGAGATCACAGAGTTGGATAGTTAGTGTGGTCCTCCTGGCTTCAGTTATTCATATCTTTGTGTTTCAAAAGGTGGTGGTTCAGACAAAGTCACTGAACCTTATGGGGATACTAGTCTTGTCAACACAGTTTGTCAGACAGACTGACATACATAGCCTGTCAACGTAATTCTCCCAACACTTTAGATATATGTATCCACCATACAATGATGTATGTGGGCCTGAAAACTGACATCTTTTCTTTCTAGAAAAAGGCAGAAGATATATTACCAGACACTTTAGAAAACAATTTTGAAACATTCTCAAGTAGACATAGACTATACTTCCCTGGAATCATGGCCTTCTCACAGCATCATCATGGCATGAAGGCCTAGAGGAGCATCTGGTGTCCCTGTCACAACCAGGCCACTAGGGAAAGGGTGCCATTAATGTCCTCTGGGCAGTGTCACAGCATTTACAAGGGAAGACCCTTGGGCATGGCCTTTTACCTCCAGCCAAATAAGACCTTCAAAGTGAAATTTAAGTATATTCTTTTTTCTTTTAATTTATTGGGGTTACAATTGTTAGTAAAATTACATAGATTTCAGGTGTACAATTCTGTATTACATCATCTATAAAGTCCATTGTGTGTTCATCACCCAGAGCCAGTTCTCCTTCCATCACCATATATTTGATCCCCCTTACCCTCATCTCCCACCCATTTCAAATATTCTTGAAGTCTAGGTGACCTAATGATTTTTAAAAAATATTTTCAATTTTCTTTAATGGCTCTCAGTGGTTTTTTGTGTGTGTGTTTTTTAAAATTTTATTTTATTAAATTTATTGGGGTGACAATTGTTAGTAAAATTACATAGATTTCAGGTGTACAATTCTGTATTACATCATCTATAAATCCCATTGTGTGTTCATCACCCAGAGTCAGTTCTCCTTCCATCACCATATATTCAATCCCCCTTACGCTCATCTCCCACCCCCACCCCCCACCCCCCTTACCCTCTGGCAACCACTAAACTATTGTCTGTGTCTATGAGTTTCTGTTTCTCATTTGTTTGTCTTGTTCTTTTGTTGTTTTTGGTTTATATACCACATATCAGTGAAATCACATGGTTCTCTGCTTTTTCTGTCTGACTTATTTCACTCAGCATTACTCTCTCAAGATCCATCCATGTTGTCACAAATGTTCCTATATCATCTTTTCTTACCGCCAAATAGTATTCCATTGTGTATATATACCACAACTTCTTTATCCATTGTCGTGCGGGGAAGCCTGCGGGGTCTCTGCTCCCGCTCCCCATACAAGAACGCAGGATATGGTGAGGCCAAAAAGGAACACCCACGGAGCCATAGGTAGGGGAGTCATACCACTACGGTCTCACTGGAGGCTGGGTTCACTGGACGTGCGACCTTTTGTCTGCAACCCACCGATGACTCTCTTTCACTCTCCTCCACTCTCCTCCGTAGCCGCAGCAGTTATATTAGCGGCTAATTGGCTAACTGGCTACAGCTGACGGCCAATCAGCCACAGCTGACGGCCATCTACTACCCGAGCCAGCACTCTTCCACGTGAGGCCGAGAGCCTGTAAACTACTTTCTGGGGCTCTGTCCCCACACTCCACCCCTACAGGCTCTCGCCTCACAATCTACGCGACAAGCGTCTTCCGCGAGGGGCCCTGTGCGAGGAGCCTGGAGGTGAATGCAATATCCTGGACATAGCCAGGCTCTCTGGGCACAGCCAGGGTTTCTCAGGGCACCACCAGTACTTCTGGGCACGGCCAGACTTCCTGGACTTCTTAGGGTACCGCTAGTTTCCCCGGGCACAGCTAGGATTTCTCAGGGCACTGCCACTCTCTGTGGGCACAGCCACACTTCCTGGACACAGCCAGGGCTCTCAGGGCACTGCCACTCTCTGTGGGCACAGCCACACTTCCTGGACACAGCCAGGGCTCTCAGGGCACTGCCACTCTCTCTGGGAACAGCCCGACTTCCTGGGCACAGCCAGGGTATCTTCAGGGCTCAGCCAGACTTCCTGGACTCAGCCAGGGCTCTCAGGGCACTGCCACTCTCTCTGGGAACAGCCCGACTTCCTGGGCACAGCCAGGGTATCTTCAGGGCTCAGCCAGACTTCCTGGACTCAGCCAGGGCTCTCAGGGCACTGCCACTCTCTGTGCCTCTCAGGGCACCCTGCTGGAACAACAGCGACTCACAATCAAGGTGCTTACATATTCTCAATGGTGGCCAGTCAAGAGACAAAAGCAAATATCCCCCAGTTCCACTAACAACAGTTCCCAAACAAACAGTCAAGCGGTCCATTAAATTAGGGATGGAAGGCAATTCCCCATAGTCCATAGTCATTTGCCAGGGCTGTCCTGGGTGTGAGGGACAACCTTGACCTCACTCTCATCTCCCACGGAGGACTCAGCAAGCGTTACCTCCTGGGACTATAAGTCCTGCATCCGGGCTGCCTGAGCAGGAACTTCCCGGCCCACAGGGCCGCTACAACCTTTGCTTTCTCCGGCCTGTGCTGGTTGAGGAACCATCCACATCTTTCCACCTCTCCACGGGGCTCCATCTCTCCAGCAGCTGCATGGCTTTTCCTGTGCTGGTGGGAGAACCGTCCACATCCTCCCACCCCTCCACGTGAGGCCGAGAGCCTGTAAACTACTTTCTGGGGCTCTGTCCCCACATCCATTCATCTATCGAAGGACATTTTGGTTGTTTCCATGTCTTGGCCACCGTAAACAAAGCTGCAATGAACATTGGAGCACACGTGTCTTTATCTCTAAATGTTTTCAGATTTTTGGGGTAGATACCCAGGAGAGGGATTGCTGGGTCATATGGCAATTCTATTCGTAATTTTTTGAGGAACCTCCACACTGCCTTCCATAACGGCTGCACCAGTCTGCATTCCCACCAACAGTGTATGAGGGTTCCTTTTTCTCCACAGCCTCTCCAACATTTGTTACTATTTGTCTTGTTGATGATAGCCATTCTGACTGGGGTGAGGTGATATCTCATTGTGGTTTTGATTTGCATTTCTCTGATGATTAGTGATGTTGAGCATTTTTTCATATGTCTATTTGCCATTTGTATGTCCTCTTTGGAGAAATGTCTCTTCAAGTCCTCTGCCCATTTTTCAATTGGGTTGTTTGTTTTTTTGTTGTTGAGTTGCATGAGTTCCTTGTATATTCTGGTTATTAGGCCCTTATTGGAGGCACTGTTTGCAAAAATCTTCTCCCATTCAGTTGGTGGCCTCTTTATTTTGTCAATGGTTTCTTTTGCTGTGCAGAAGCTTTTAAGTTTCATATAGTCCCATTCGTTTATTTTAGCTTTTACTTCCATTGCCTTTGGAGTCAAGTTCATAAAATGCTCTTTGAACCCAAGGTCCATAAGTTTAGTACCTATGTTTTCTTCTATGCAGTTTATTGTGTCAGGTCTTATGCTTAAGTCTTTGATCCATTTTGAATTAACTTTGGTACATGGTGACAAATAGCAGTCCAGTTTCATTCTTTTGCACGTGGCTATCCAATTCTCCCAGCACCATTTATTGAAGAGGCTGTCTTTGCTCCATTGTATGTTTTTAGCTTCTTTGTCAAAAATTATCTGTCCATATTTATGTGGTTTTATTTCTGGGTTCTCAATTCTATTCCATTGGTCTATGTGTCTGTTTTTCTGCCAATACCATGCTGTTTTGATTATTGTGGCCCTGTAGTACAAGCCAAAGTCAGGAAGTGTGATACCTCCATTATTGTTCTTTTTTCTTAAGATTGTTTTGGCTATTCGGGTCTTTTGTGGTTCCAAACAAATCTGATGATTTTTTGTTCTATTTCTTTAAAATATGCCATTGGGATTTTGATGGGGATTGCATTGAATCTGTATATTGCTTTGGGTAATATGGCCATTTTAACTATGTTGATTCTTCCAATCCATGAGCACGGAATGTCTTTCCATTTCTTTGTGTCTTCTTCAATTTCTTTCAAAAATGTCTTATAGTTTTCAGCATATAGGTCTTTCACATCCTTGGTTAAGTTTATTCCTAGGTATTTTATTCTTTTCGACGCTGCAATTGCAAAAGGAATTGTTTTTTGTATTTCTTTTTCTGAGATTTCATTGTTAGTATATAGGAAGGCAATGGACTTTTGTGCGTTGATTTTGTAGCCGGCAACTTTACTGTATTCGTTGATTGTTTCTAATAGCTTTTTGGTGGAGTCTTTAGGGTTTTCTATATATAGCATCATGTCATCTGCAAAGAGTGATAATTTAACTTCTTCATTCCCAATTTGGATGCCTTTTATTTCTTTCTCTTGCCTGATTGCTCTGGCAAGGACTTCCAACACTATGTTGAGAAGCAGAGGTGATAGGGGATAGCCCTGTCGTGTTCCTGAACGTAGAGCAAAGGGCTTCAGTTTTTCTCCATTAATTATGAGATTAGCAGAGGGCTTGTCATATATGGCCTTTATTATGTTAAGGTATTTTCCTTCTACACCTATTTCATTAAGTGTTTTAATTATAAATGGATGTTGTATCTTGTCAAATGCTTTTTCTGCATCAATTGATATAATCATATGATTTTTGTCCTTTATCTTGTTTATGTGATGTATCACATTGATGGATTTGAGTATGTTGAACTATCCTTGTGCCCCAGGGATGAACCCCAGTTGGTCTTGATGAATAATCTTTTTAATGCATTGTTGTATTCGATTTGCTAGAATTTTTTTTAGGAATTTTGCATCGGTATTCATCAGAGATACTGGTCTGTAGTTTTCTTTTTTTGTGCTGTCCTCACCAGGTTTTGGTATCAGGGTAATGTTGGCCTCATAAAATGAGTTAGGGTGTACTGTCTCTTCTTCAATTTTTTGGAAGAGTTTGAGCAGGATTGGTATTAGATCCTCTTTGAAGGTTTGGTAGAATTCACTAGTGAAGCCATCTGGTCCCGGACTTTTGCTTTTGGGAAGGTTTTGGATGTCTGATTCAATTTCGTTGCTGGTGATCGGTCTGTTTAGATTTTCCAGTTCTTCATGGTTCAGCCTTGGAAGGCTATATGTTTCTAAGAACTTGTCCATTTCTTCTAGGTTGTTGAATTTGGTGGCATATAGTCCTTCATAGTATTCTTGGATGATCCTTTGTATTTCTGTGGTGTCCGTGATAACTTCCCTTTTACGTTTCTGATTTTGTTAATCAGTGTCTTCTCTTTTATCTTAGTAAGTCTAGCCAAGGGTTTGTCAATTTTGTTAACCTTTTCAAAGAACCAGCTCTTTGTCACATTAATTTTTTCTATTGTCTTTTTGTTCTCTATTTCATTTAGTTCTGCTCTAATTTTTGTTATTTCCTTTCTTCTGCTGACCTTGGGTTTTACTTGTTCTTCTTTTTCTAGTTCTTTAAGGTGTAACATGAGGTTATTTATTTGGGAGTTTTCTTGTTTCTTGAGATAGGCCTGTAATGCGATAAATTTCCCTCTTAAAACTGCTTTCGCTGCATCCCAAAAATTTTGGTAGGATGTATTTTCATTGTCATTTGTTTCTATGTATCTTTTGATCTCTCCTCTAATTTCTTCTTTGACCCAGTCCTTCTTTAAAAGTCTGATGATAATCTAATGGGCTTTCCTTTGTAAGTTACCGTCTTCTTTTCCCTGGCTGCCTTGAGGATTCTTTCTTTGTCGTTGATTTTAGACAGCTTCAATACAATGTGCCTTGGAGAAGGCCTGTTGGGATTGAGGTAACTAGGTGTTCTATTTGCTTCTTGGATTCGAGGGTCCAGTTCTGTCCACAAATTTGGGAAGTTCTCATCGACAATTTGTTTGAATATATTCTCTGTTCCTTCTCTCTTTCTTCTCCTTCTGGTATGCCCATTATTCTTATATTGCTCTTTCTGATGGAGTCAGAAAGTTCTTGTAGAGTTCTTTCATTTCTTTTAAGTCTCAAGTCTCTTTCTTCTTCCATCTGTGTCATTTCCAGGTTTCTATCTTCGATGTCACTGATTCTTTCCTCCATCTGGTCAACTCTACTTCCTAAGTTGGTTATTTCATTGTTAATTTCTTCTATTGAGTTCTTAATCTCCAGAAATCTACTTGGTTCTTTTTTAAAATTTCAATCTCTTTTGTAAAATGCTCATGCTGTTCTTTGATTGAGTTTCTGAGTTCCTTTAACTGCCTATCTGTGTTTTCTTGTTACTCGTTGAGTTTTTTCAGAACTGCAATCTTGAATTCTCTTTAATTTAAGTCACATATTTCTGTACGTTTAAATGTCTTTTCTGGAGATTTCACTTTCTTTCTGAGCTATCTTGTTGCCTTGGTTATTCATGGTGATTACTGGTTTACTATTTCTCTTCCTAGACATCTATAGGAGTGACTTCTGCAACAGGTTGATAGGAAGCGGCCTTTCTTTTTTTTTCCAGTACTTGTTGGTAGAATGTTTTATTATTTCTCCAACTGCAATTTATTTTTCTTCTCCCACACGGTAGTGCTATGTTTTCTCTGCACTATTCCAGCTTCTCACACAACGGGGGTATTCCCTGGGAGACGGGCTTCTCCTCTGTTAATAGTTCGTGTAGGTCACAGGGCACAGTGTCCTGGTGGGTATGAAGAGAGCTTTTGATGTTCGAAAGCTCTTCCAGCTCCTGATTCAGAGCCCGTATGTTTCAGCAGTTCTGTTTACTCCTGCAGGGATCCACTCAGATAGGTGGGGTCAAGGGTGTGGTGAGTTGTGAGAGGTGGCCCAGAGCAATGTCGGTGACCACTACCACAGCCGGTCCTGCTTTCACAGCTCCCTCCCCTTTGCCGGAACTAGTTGGGCTGTGAATTTGTGTCTGCGGTCCACAGTTCTCAAAACAGCAAATTTTCTGTTGTTTTGATCTGACACTGCTACTGTTTCGCTTCTAGCACCGGGCAGGTGGGGGTGACGCGAGCTCTGGGAGGGGAGGGAGGGGGAGGCTAGTCTCAGTGCCTAAGGCTCCATTCTCTGCTCAGCAGTGAGGGCTTAAACCACTGTTTTCAGCCTTTTTCCCTTAGTCTTTTCTCCGAGGTCTCTGCCATGAGCCTTGGGTTCAGCCATGTTTTATGCTGTCCCCTCAGCCCTGTGGGCCATAAGCGGAGCCCTAGTAGTCCAAATTCTTCCCTTTCCCGCAGCTGCGGTAGTTCCGGGATGCAGCGAGGTGGAGCACTGAGCTAGGCCTGCAATCTCCGCCCATGCGGCTCCATCTCCACGCACTTCTCCCTTTCCTCCTCCCCCCACTCACGCGAATCTCCCACCTGTAGATGATTTCAGTCGGTAGTGAGCCTCTTCGTCTTGCCTGTCTGCTGTGCAGGGAGTCCTTTGTGGAGTTTTTGTTGTTCGATTCTTTGTAAATTCCAGGGGAGCTTTACAGAGGCTCACCTCACGCCACCATTTTTCTGGACCGTCACAAGTAATCTTAAATAATTGATATTATTCAAAGTGGTTTATTTAAGCCAAAGAAGTAAATTATTCACTGAATATAGAAAATTATAGAATGATTCACTCCTTTCTTGCTCCTTCCTCTCTCATCCATTCACAAACACTAACAAATGAGTACATTGGACAAAGAGGTAAGTGCATGTCTGTATAGATGCCCAAGGGTTACTTATTGACAAAGTTGCATTTCAGTGCCATGAATAAAAATAGTAAGAGTGGAAGATGTCATAGAAATGGCGGCGTGAGGCAAGCCTCTTGAAATGCCCAATGGAATTTACAACAAATTGAACAACTATAATTTCACAAAGGACTCCCTGAGCAGCAGACAGGCATGACTAAGAGACCTGAAACTGAAATCATCTAAAGGTGGGCAAATTGGTTGAGCAAGGGAGGAGGGAAGCAGGAAGTGAGGATGCGGGCCACGCGGGCTCAGGACGCAGACCTAGTTCAGACTTCTGAGCTCCTTGCATTCTGGAGCTACCACAGCCATAGAAGAGGGAAGAATGTGGACTGCAAGCACTCCCCTGATGGCCCACATTCCCTCCTGAGGGATCAGCATATAATACAGCTGAACCCAATGCTCTCGGCAGAGACCTTGGAGCAAAGACTGAGGAAAGAAGGGTTAAAAATGGTAGTTTAAGCCCTCACGCCTAGCAGAGGACAGAAGGCTTAGGGACTAAAGCTAGCTGACCTCTCTCACCCTCCCAGAGCTAGCCCCACTCCCACCTGCCCAGTGCTAGAAGCGGATTGGTACCAGTGTCAGATGAAAAAACAGAATATTTGCAGTTCTGCAAACTACAGTCCTCCAGCCATGGACTTGCAGCCCATCGAGGCAAAGGGGATGGAGCCCTGGGGGCTATGTTGTTGGTCGCTGCTATCGCTCACAGCCACGTTTCAGAACCCACCCCGCCCCCACCTCCACCTATCTGGGTGGATCCCAGCAGGGGTAAGCAGGGCTGCTGAAACACATAGGCCCTGAATATGGTGCAGGAAGAGCTTTGGAACTTCAGAAGCTTCTGACATCCCACAACGGAGGTGGTGCATTAAGCCCAGGCAACCAGCTCACAGAGGAGAAGCCCACCTTTCAGAGAATCCCCCCATTGTGTGAGAAGCTGGAACAGTGCAGAAAAAAAAATATAACACTACAGCATGAGAGAGAATTAAAGGCTGCAGTTTGAAAGAAAATACAGCATTCCACCAACACCTACTGGAAAGCAAAAGAAAGAGCACTTCCTACAAACCTTTTGCAGAACCCATTCCTGTAGATGTCTAGGAACAGAAATAATATTTCACTAATTGCCATGAATAACCAAAGTAACAAGGCAGCTCAGAAAGAAGAAGAAAAGACTCCAGAGAATGAATAAAGACATGGAAATATGTAACTTAAATGACAGAATTCAAGATGGCAGTTCTGAAAAAATTCAACAAGAAGAAAACAGAGACAGGCACTTTAATTAACTCAAACACAATCAAAGAACAAAGTGAACATTTTACCAAAAAAGATTGAAATTTTAAAAAAGAACCAAATAGAATGTCTGGAGATTAAGAATGCAATACAAGAAATGAAGAATGAAATAGTCAGCTTAGTTAATAGAGCTAACCAGATGGAGGAAAATTAGAAATCTGAAAATGACACAAATTGAAGAAGAGAGAGATTTGAGAGTTTAAAGAACTGAAAGAACTCTACAAGAACTTTCTGACTCCATCTGAAAGAGTAATACAAGAGTAACAGGCATACCAGAAGGAGAGGAAAGGAAGAAGGGAACAGAGAGTATATTCAAACAAATAGTTGATGAGAACTTCCTAAACATGTGGAAAGAACTGGATCCTTGAATCCAAGAAGCAAATAGGATACCTAATTACCTTAATTCCAATAAGCCTTCTCCAAGGCACATTGTATTGAAGCGGTCAAATATTAGGGACAAAAAGAATCCTCAATGGGCCAGCCCAGTGGCTCAGGTAGTTGGAGCTCTGTGCTCCTAACACTGAAGGCTGCCAGTTTGATTCCCACAAGGACCAGTGGGCTATAAATTGCAAGGTTGCCTGTTTGATTCCTCGACTCCCTCAAGGGATGGTGGGCTCTGCCCCCTGCAAATAAGATTGAAGACGGCACCTTGAGCTGAGCTGCCGTTGAGCTCCCGGATGGCTCAGTTAGTTGGAGCATGTCTTCTCAACCACAGGGTTGCTGGTTGGACTCCTGCAAGGGATGGTGGGCTGCGCCCCCAGCGGCAACTTGACCTGGAGCTGAACTGCGCCCTCTGCAACTATGACTGAGAGGACAACAAGTTGACTTGGAAAAAATCCTAAGTACACATTGTTCCCCAATAAAGTCCTGTTCCTCTTCCCTAAAAAAAATCTTAAAAAAAAAAAAAAATGAATCCTCAAAGCAGCCAGGCAAATGAAGGTGGTAACCTACAAATGAAAGCCCATTAGGTTATGATCATATTTTTCAGCAGAAACTCTATAAACCAGGAGGCAGTGGACACAAATATTCAAACTATTGAAAGAGAAAAAATTATGAGCCAATTATAATATATCTAGCAAAGATATCCTTTAGATATAAAGGAAGAATAAAGACCTTTCCAGACATACAGAAGCTGAAGGAATTTTCTAACACACAATCTGCACTATAAGAAATACTGAAGGAGGCTATTCGACCAGCATCAATAGGGATAATTTGTGACAAACAAACAAACAAACAAAAAAATGCGTAAATGTGGGCAAGTAAAGGTCTGAACCGGCATAAGGGAATGGAGAAAGTAAGCATGCTAAAAAAAAATGGAATATTCTAAATAAGAAACTTTCTTTTACATAAACTTAATGGTAACCACTCAAAAAAAAATCCAGAACTGAAATATATAATATAAAAATAGAAGAAACAGAGGGAAAATTCATAGAATACCACCACACTGAAATAATAGACAAAAACAAAAAGGCGAAGAAGCAACAGACACACGATCCTACCAGAAAATCAAATATAGATTGATAGGAAATCCTCATATATCAATAATCACATTAAATGTAAATGGATTGAACTCACCAATAAAAAGTTACACAGTAGCAGATTGGATAAAAAAACTAAACCCAACCGTAAGCTAGATCACATCTCAGCTACGACTCAAAGTGAAAGAGTGGAAATTGACACTCCAAACAAATGGTATCCAGATAAAAGCAGGTGTATCCATACTGATATCAGATGAAAGAGATTTCAGAATAAAATAGGTAACAACAGACAAAGATGGATAGTTCATAATGATAAAGTGGACTATACAATAAGAAGACGTAACAGTCATCAATATTTATGCCCTCAATCACGGGACACCAGAATATACCAAGGAACTTCTAACAGAATAACAGAGGAATTGACCAAAACACAATTGTAGTCGGAGACCTAAACACATCATTGACAGCTATGGATAGACCACCCAAACAGAAAGCAAATAAAGAAATATCAGGCCTTAATGACACATTAGATAAAATGAACATAATTGACATTTATAGAGCACTCCATCCTATAATATCAGACTATATATTCTTTTCTAGTGTACATGGAACATTCTCAAGGATAGACCATATAATGGGAAATAAAACTAGCCTCAGCAAATTTAAGAAGATTGAAATCATCCCAAGCATATTCTTTGATCACAAGGCTTTCAAAACAGACATCAACTGCAAAAAGAAGGCAGGAAAACCTACAAATATATGGATATTAAACAACATACTTTTAAAGAATGACTGGGTCAAAGAAGAAATAAGAGGAGAAATCAAAAGATACATAGAAACAAATGAGAATGAATATACATTGTGTCAAAATTTTGGGGAGACAGCAAAAGCAGGGAGATTTATATCATTACAGGCCTATCTCAACAAAGAGGAAAAATCCCAGATAAATAATATCATGTTACATCTTAAAGAACTAGAAGAAAAAAGAGCAAATGAAATCCAAAGTCAGTAGAAGGAAGGAAATAATAGAAATCAGAGCAGAAGTAAATGAAAAGATAATACAAAAAAATAATGCAACAAAGAGATGGTTCTTTGAAAAGATTAATAAAATTGACAAGCCATTGGCTAGACTTATAAAGATAAAAAGAGAAAAGACAAAAATAAACAAAATCAGAAATGAAAGGGGGGAAGTTATCACAGATACCACAGAAATACAATGAACATACAGGAATGCTATGAAGGACTATATGCCACCAAATCAATAATCTACAAGAAATGGACAAGTTCATAGAAACATAGAGCCTTCTTAGAATGAATCATGAAGATTGGAAAATCTAATTAGACTGATCACCAGTAAGGAAATTGAATCCGTCATCCAAAACATTCCCAAAAGCAAAAGTCCAGGACTAGATGGCTTCACTGGTGAATTCTACTAAACCTTCAAAGAGGAACTACTACCTGTCTTACTCAAACGCTTCCCAAAAATTGAAGATTAGACAATGCTCCCTAACTCATTTTATGAGGACAGCATTACCCTGATAACAAAACCTGATAAGGACAACACAAAAAAAAGAGAGCTACAGACCAATATCTCTGATGAATACAGATGCAAAAATCCTAAACAAAATTCTAGCAAATCAAATGCAACAATGCATTAAAAAGATTAAACATCACGACCAAGTGGGGTTCATCTCAGGGGAACAACGATGGTTCAACTTATGAAAAACCATCAATATGATACACCACATAAACATAATAAAGAACAAAATTCATATGATTCTATCAATAGATGCAGAAAAACCATTTGACAAGATACAGCATCCATTTATAATTAAAACACTTAATAAAATAGGTATAGAAGGAAAATACCTTAAAGACTATATATGACAAACCCTCGGCTAATATCATAATTAACGGTGAAAAACTGAAGCACTTTTCTTTACATTCAGGAACACGACAGGGCTGTCCGCTATCACCTCTGCTTTTCAACATAGTGTTGGAAGTCCTACTTCCATCACCATATATTCGATCCCCCTTACCCTCATCTCCCACCCCTCACCCCCAATTTTACTAACAATTGTCACCCCAATAAATTTAATTAAAAAAAAGAAAGTCCTTGCTATAGCAATCAGACAAGGAAATAAAAGGCATCCAAATTAGGAATGAAGAAGTTAAATTGTCACTCTTTGCAGGTGACATGATGCTATATATATTAAGCCCTAACGACTCCACCAAAAACCTATTAGAAACAATCAACAAATACAGTAAATTTGCCAGCTACAAAATCAATGTACAAAAGTCAGTTGCATTCTTATGTATTGACAATGAAATCTCAGAAAGAAATTTAGAAAAATTCCTTTTGCAATTGGAACAAAAAGGATAAAATACCTAGGAATAAACTTAACCAAGAATATGAAAGGCCTAGATACTGAAAACTATAAGACATTTTCAAAAGAAATTAAAGAAGACACAAAGAAATGGAAAGACATTCCATGTTCATGGATTGGAAGAATCAACATACTTAATATGGCCATATTACCCAAAGCAATATACAGGTTTAAAGCAATCCCCATGCAAATCCCAATGGCATTTTTTAAAGAAATAGAACAAAAAATCATCAGATTTGTATGGAATCATGAGACCCCTAATAGACAAAGCAATCCTAAGAAAAAAGAACAACACTGGAGGTATCACACTCCGTGACTTCAACTTGTACTAAGTTGAAGTACTTCAACAATAATCAAAACAGCATGGTATTGGCAGAAAAACAGAAATACAGACCAAATGAATCAAACTGAAAACCCAGAAATAAACCCACGTAAATATGGACAGATAGTTTTTGACAAAGAAGCAAACAACATTTTTGAAAAGACATCCTCTTCAATAAATGGTGCAGGGAGAATCGGAAAGCCACGTGTAAAAGAATGAAACTCGACTGCTATCTGTCACTATTTACCAAAATTAACTCAAAATAGATCAAAGACCTAAACTTAAGACACAAAACAATAAACTACATAGAAGAAAACAGGTACTAAACTTATGGACCTTGGACTCAATGAATATTTTATGAATTTGACTCCAAAGGGAACGGAAGTAAAAGCTAAAATAAAAGAATGGGACTATATCAAACCATAGAGCTTCTGCACAACAAAAGAAACCATCAACAAAATAAAGAGGGAACCAACCAAAAGGGAGAAAAGTTTTCCAAACATTGCCTACATTAGGGGACTAATATCCAAAATATATAAGGAACTCATACAACTCAACAACAAAAAGCAAATATCTAATTAAAAAATGGGCCGAGGACTTGAATAGACTTTTCTCCAAAGAGGACATACAAATGGCCAAGAGACATATGAAAAAATGGCCAACATCACTAATCATCAGAGAAATGCAAATAAAAACGACCATGAGCTATCACCTCACCCCATTCAGAATGGCTATCATCAACAAGACAAATAGTAACAAGTGTTGGAGAGGCTGTGGAGATAAAGGAACTCTCATACTCTGTTGGTGGGAATGCAGATTAGTGCAGCTGCTATGGAAAGCAGTGTGGAGTTTCCTCAAAAAATTAATAGACTTACCCTATGACCCAGCAATCCCTCTCCTGGGTATCTACCAAAAAAATCTGAAAACATTTATCCATAAAGACAAGTGTGCTCCAATGTTCACTGCAGCTTTATTTACAGTGGCCAAGACATGGAAACAACCAAAATGTCCTTCGATAGATGAATGGATAAAGAAGTTGTGGTATATATACACAATGGAATACTGTTCGGCGGTAAGAAAAGATGATATAAGAACATTTGTGACAACATGGATGGATCTTTAGAGTATAATGCTAAGCGAAATAAGTCAGACAGAAAAAGCAGAGAACCATATGATTTCACTGATTTGTGGTATATAAAACTGAAAACAAACAACAAAAGAACAAGAAAAACAAATGCTGAAACAAAACCTCATAGACACAGAAAATACTTATCAGATGGTAAGGGGGTGGGGAGTGGTAGATAAGGGTAAAGGGGATCAAATGTATGGTGTTCAAAAAAGAACTGATTTTGGGTGGTGAACACGCAATGAGATATATAGATGTTGTATTACAGACTTGTACACTTGAAATTTATGTAACTTTACTAACAATTGTCACCTCAATAAACTTTAATTAAAAAAAGAAAATATTAGATTTGGTATAATTTTCAATATGGTGAGAAAAAAAGTACTCATAAAAGTGCTTTACTGATAAAAAAAATATTAAAAGTTGAAGAAATAAATTATTTGACATTAAGGATGTTTCCCAACCAATGCATGATTTCTTCCATTTACAACTGTAATTAATAAAGGGAAATGTCCCAAGTTTAGTAAGAATGATTCTGTAGAAAATTTAATAATTCAAAGGAGAGTCTAAACTGTTCTCTCTACATCTCCCAGTTGTGTTACAATAAGATGGTAATTTTTTTCTTTTTTTTTAAGGTGTATTTATGTGTGTTTGATGGAAAAGGAGAAGAGGAGTATCTGAAATTGGTCTGATATAGGACAACTGTAAGTATCCATATACAAAATAATCATACACAGGGCAGAAGTATGACTGAGTTGTGGGATAAGGCTGAGAGGCTAAATTAATTTGCTTAAGGAATTTGTTTTCACAGACGACCCATTGCCATCTCTCATAACACTACCATTGAATTAGTTTGGGAAGTTCTACATACACTCCACCATTAATAGCAAATGTCACCTATGTAAAAATCTTTGTGTTTACAGAGGAAATGTAATCAAAACAAAACTTGTATGACTTTGACCCACTCATTGTCACACATAAGTTATAAACACGTGGATCTTATGGCCCTATGAGCCAGTTCACATTGTTCGTTGTCAACCTATCATTCCATTACAGAGGTATCAACCAGGACTTATACCATCCAAGGAGAACTGGCATTTCACGTCTTCTTTTTTTTTTTTTCTCCTTAAATTTTTTAAAAAAGTTTATTGGGGTGACAATTGTTAGTAAAATTACATAGATTTCAGGTGTACAATTCTGTATTACATCATCTATAAATCCCATTGTCAGTTCTCCTTCCATCACCATATATTTGATCTCCCTTACCCTCATCTCCCACCCCCTTCCCCCTTAACCTCAGACAATAGTTTAGTGGTTACAAGATGGTAATTTTTAAATCTTGAAATTTTACACATATGTCCCATACCATTTGAGGTCTGTATACAGATGCATACTAACATGATGGAACTTACCTTTCATATTTAAAAATTATGACAAATTGCACATGTTTTGCCTTCATTATGGAAACCTGTGTCTCTGTCTGCTCAGAGAATTCGTTAGTGTATGCATCTCAAATGATGTCTATATAAATACTCAAATTAGTGAGAGCATTAAACTCAACTCATTAACTTTAGCTACGTTATTGGACAAATCCATACTATAAACAGAAGAATGTCATGCTCGTGTTCTAAATGATTATGATAAACTTGTCATGCTGTTTGATGTAGTGAGGTTATGATATCATTGTTCATGAGGCTGAGTTAGTAGAATTATATTCTGTTAATTCTATATTCATGGGTATTTTTATTTTTGATAGTGAACGTAAGAGTGACTTAATATTAAAATAAAAGGACTTTTTATCATTTTTTTGGGAAGCAACTTTTATTTTTATTTCTCTTCACCCACTCATGCAGATACCACATCCAACATCTTCTCTGATTTATATCCAGAATAAAACATAAAACAAAAAATCCCTAACATAAAACAAAAATCTGATGTTTAAATAAATTATTAATTGTTCCAGAGAGATTAAACCTTATAAATACAGGCAGTTACTTCCACAGTTGTATCTCTCTTCATCTCAATTGTCTCTTGATTCTGTGATTCAAGCTCATACCATGGGTCCAATTTGTGAAATCAATATATGATAACAATAGATTGTGTCATGTCATGAAATCAACATTGATGCTGAACTTTTTCAAGATTTCAGACCAGGTCTTACAGACAAGGAATAAACACACTAAGAAGATAGTATATGGTGTTTCCATTGTAAATACAGAAGTCAGAAGTTTGGGGGCTTCCATAAACTTTCAGCTTAACCTGGAATAGAGCAAGAGAGATATAGGGGCATATTTTAAAAATCTGAGTGATTACTAACAATTGTCACCCCAATAAATTTAATTAAAAAAAAAATCTGAGTGACAAAACACATGCAACACTACGCAAGCAGGAAAGTGAAAGACCCAGCCAAGAAAATTTCATCCTCTGAGAGGTAGTAAAACACCAAAAGGTGAAGGGCACAGGGCTTGGAATCATTTTACCTGGCTTTGAATCCTACCTCTATAATATAATATAATAACTGCTAACCTTGAGCAAGATACTTAATTGCATTTGTATCTCAATTACATTAATAAAAAGGATGTAATGTAGTACTTAACTCAGAGTTGTTGTGATGTTTGAATGAATTACTACTTTATCTTATAAAATACGAGTCATAATATTAACCAAATAAACTATGACTTCCTAGAGGTTGTCAGACATACCCAATTTCAGAGATGTAAAAGAAAATGCTGAAAGAATCAGTACAAATATAGTCCATATGAGCACCTGGAAGAGTGTCTGGCAAATTGCATATGTCTATTGAATGTTAGCTGTTATAATTTGTAATGTTCCAGTTATAATCATATCAAGAATAATCAGTAAGATGTATATGTGTTGTTTGCATATTTCATTTCTGGAGAAGGGATAATTGTGTTCCTCCACAAAACAAGGTCATTAGAAACGGAAGTATTTCATCTGGTAATATTAGCTAACATTTTACTGCTATTTAAGGATGGCTCTAGGGAAATGCTGTTTGGAAGGGGTCACACCTCCCAAAGGCACAAACAGCCGCCTAGGACAGAGCCCTCTCTCGTGGGTGAAGGAACTACCCATAGGATTAATATAGATGAGGCCCTGAACTTCTTGCTAGAAAGTTCAAAATATTTTCATGTGTAAAACATTAATAGTAGGTAATATGAAGACCATAAAAATCTTCATAAGAATAACAGTATAGAAATTTAAAAATGATGGCAAGCAGCTTACTCTATTTTTTAATGAAATTGAGATTTTTATGGGTTATAAGTATATATATATATATATATATATATATATATATATATATGTCTTCACCCATATATTTTTAGACTAAAAGTTGGATGACTTTAATAAAGAATAAACAAACACCTGAATCAGTAGGTTCCTAAATCCTTTTTTAAGAAGGAAGCAATAAATATATTTTACTGAATGAATGAATGAATGATGAAATAAAGCAGCAAATTAAATGAACAAATGAAAAATAAATAAATGAGGCAGTAAGTTCCAGTGTAACAGCAAGAAGAGGGATGTCACAGCCAAAGTACTGGCCTGGTCATCTTACTCAGAACCGGGGTCACAATACTTTTGGACAAGAAAGCCTATTGCCTAGCACATTAACTCAGGAAGAAAGGGTTCAGCTAAGTCACTGAAAGGCCAAGCAAAAAGCATACACTAAAATGGAAAGATTTGTTTTCCTTACTCATGTCAGCAAGGTGAAGCATTTCGTTTGCTAATAGCCAGTGAACCAAAGGAATGGAGCACCATTAATGGATGTCTTAAATTATGGGAAGTAATCGGGTTTCCCAAATGAATGTTCTTTCAAAGCTCTAAAAAGGAAATGATGGGCAACCTAGAACTGGAAGAGCTATTACATTAAAGAGCTTCCTTTACATCTTGAAATGGGTACTGAAAGTTTAGTAAAAACAAAATGAAAGATGACTAAACTCCTAAAGCAAAATAAAGTAGAATGTTCTTGATGACAAATAGGGGGGAATCTTCACTCATGACTTGTGGTCAGGTTCCCAACTCTGGAAACAAATAGAATTCCAAAGTTCACAAAATTAAAACAAAAGTTCTATTACAATAAAATAGAGAATGTCAAGTGAGAAGTGATGGGGTTCACTTATATAAGTTAAATTACGTAAGCTCTTAAATCTGTAGCTAAAATTTGCCAAGATTTGTCCAAAGGAAAAAGACAAGAATTTGGTTTCTTGGGCTTCCACATGCTTAGTATTATCATAACACACCTGGATAAGAAGGGTAAATCTTTACAGACTCTGAGGGGTTGGAAAGAGATTTCTGACCTTCACATAGGATTTCTCAGTTGACTAGATATGTGATATTACTGTGGAATTTTTTTCTTAACCCTATCTACCTGTCCCTATTGTAGGCACAATAAAGCTCAAAAGAGCTGTAATTGGGTACACAAAGCCCAATTTGCCGTCCCATTTAATCACTATGGGGTTCTCATTGTGGATCATCAAGTCATGATCCCTTTGTCAATTCCCTTAGCTGATAGAAAGTGAAAAACATTTCTGAGGAGGCTATTTATTTTGCTATAGGCTAATGATGCTTGTCCTTCTTTGATAAAGAAACAACTTGCTCTGGGGTCATTGTTTCATCTTTCTCCATGTCCTGTACTGCTAAGTTTAGCGATACTTACTGACTTTAAGGGAGCTTAATAGTGCATTGAGAAAGAAAGGAAACATAGCAGGAATATTTAAGAGGTTACTTCACAAGGTCAAGTTTCCTTTCTGCAATTTCCTTATGCACATATCAAACCATTTTGTCTTTCTATTTCAGGATCCAGGGGATGTTTGGTCTCTTACTTATGCACAACCTTCATTAAAGTCATGAAAGTGTTTCATTTGAACTCTACACACAGTACAATTAACACATGGGCTCTGTTAGTCTGTGTATGCAATTCATATTACCTTGCTTTGAAGGTCTCTCACCAGTGCTCCATGGATAAAATCAGAATTTTGATACTGATTTTTGGATCTGCCTCAAATATAAATACATTTGCTAAGATGATGAAAACCAGAAACTAAGCTGTTGCTTTTTTTCTGACATAGCATCAAATTCGGTGCCATCCACAATGCTTCTTTTAGTCATCTCCTCTTCCCCGAATTTCCTAATGCCATTGTGATGACAATAGAAGAGAGTGAATGGATTTAAGTTCTTATTTTCCTTTAAGCCTTGGTATAAAGTGCTTCTAAAACGATATTCCATTTATATAAAATAAGCATGGATGCATACACAATGTTTAACTATTCCAAAGCATTTTTTTTATTATAATG
Organism: Rhinolophus sinicus; assembly: GCF_036562045.2. NCBI lineage: Eukaryota > Metazoa > Chordata > Mammalia > Chiroptera > Rhinolophidae > Rhinolophus > Rhinolophus sinicus. Next base: position 39,791,950 of record NC_133761.1, on the reverse strand, counting down.
AGATGCATCTTTCCGGATTTTCTGCACAATCAGACTGTAATTAAGCACAGGAAGATATAGATAAGTGCATGCGATGCCTGTTTAATTAAACGAGAAAATGCCACTTAAGTATCAATTTGTATGACATTCAATTTACTAGGAGGATTCAGAAAGTTACTCTTTTTCTCATATTTTCTTTTATATGTATGTATGTATTTATACACATGTATGTTTTCACACGGAAATCATATTCTCATGTCACATGCTAGAGTTGCTGCCACATGTATTGCCCCCATCCAAGAAAATGTTGATATACATTGAAAATCCCCATGAAAAATAAAACGCTTGTATAAATTCATGTAGGGCAAATAAAAAGGCAGCCCGGACTCAGCAGACTGAATCAATGTATATCTTGCCTATTGAAACAATGACATGATTGTTTGCTCACTGGTTTAATGATATTCACTTTCTCCTAATGGCAAAATGGAAAATGTGGGTGCCAGATGCTGTGCCCAGAGCAGAGAAGAGAGAACAGGGGAAGGAGTAGAGAAAGGAATTTATCCTGACACCAGAATGTAGTATAACTGTTTAGTTTATTAATGCTGTTTTTTTTAGAAAAAATTACTTTGATGTCTGCAGCTTAAATTCCCATATTTTTGTAACAGTTCGGCAACAAATTTACATATTTCCTGGAATCTGCAGATATAAAAGCGGTAAAACACTCTAGGCATTATTAGACAGTAGATAATAACCCATTACCATTGTTTCAATTAGCAATGAAAAAGTGACCTGCAGTGTTCAGATGACCCACTAATGGATTTAAACGCTTTCAAATATTAATGTAGGTTTTCTAAAGATGAATCCTAAACCCATTATTCCTGGAAAAACTATGAGCTGAAAAGCTGGCAATAATTGTGCATTATGTGGAAAGGCTCATGGTTAATTAAATGAATACCTAGCATTACACTATTCACTTTAGTGCTACAAAATTATTTCTCATTGATTTTTACATTCTGAGTCTGTGATTCAATTTACTTCTGCAATTTGTGTTGCCGTGTCAATAAAAAAGAACTGTTTGAAGATGGAAGCATTAGGGACTGATAAATACATTAAGATCCAATGAAAACTGCTGTTTTCCTCTATTGAAATATCACTTGTAGCAGCACTTTGTTATGTATTTTATGTGTGTGTGTGTGTGTGTGTGTGTGTGTGTGTGTGTATGTATTTTGCTTCAATCTCTTCTCTTTTCCCCTTTTCTATTCAGGATCTAAAATGTTAGCAATTGCTTGATGGTGAGCAATTTTTCAGTAACAAGTTCTCTCACTATCAAGAACAAAAGCACCATCAATACAAATCTGTTCGTGTTAAATGAACTTGATGGCCACATTCTTCATCAAAGACAGTGTGGGTAGTTACTCTGTGTATGTTGTTTTAATTTCAAGGAATAAATGACACTCCTGTTTATTAAACCATGAAAGCTAAACAGTAACAAATAGTTTCAACCCTGTATAAAATTTTTGCAATATGAATACAATCTGATGTATTTATGAAGTGCACATTTTATTCAAAAACCTTATTACACATTTTACGATTGAGTCTACATATGTCCTTTTGCAAATTACCTGGACTCAGTTCTGTTAAAGTCTAAAGTTGTAAGCTGAGATTTGCTTTAACACTTTTTTTTTTTTAACTTCAAAATGTTGCAAACTTCAGTTTTGTAGTTCTTGGTGTCTAAAGAAATCTTAGATGTGTTTGTTATCTTCATGTGACTGAGACTCATAAGCTGGGGGTATTTGGCATGTATAGTAAATTTAACCTTTCCTGAAATAAGTAGGTTTATCAGTCAAATGTAATAATCAATATCTTCTACCTTAGACCACCTCTTTGGAGTTTATTGTGCTCCAATTGTCTCCTTGGGGATGGTCAGTAGGCCTTATCTCACTGTATGTCTGAATTTGTCTACACTCTACATAAGACCCAATGGAGAATCAAATCTCAACACAGATAGTGTGCTCATCACTAAAGGAGTCACCTTCCATTGTCTACAGCCTCCTTAAAAGCCCCATCTTCAAGCCTTTACTTTACATATTGAGCTGAGTTGCTGACAAATTTGTGTTTGACCATTGATTTGATATCCAGTGTACTCATATATGTGAAATATTACATTGAAAATAATTTTGCAAAGAGTTTTAAGAAGAGATCATTCTATGGACATAAGAAAATTAACCAAAGAAGAATACAAATAACAAATAAATACAATAAAACTTCAACTTCCTTATTATCAATGAATGCTGATTTAAACCAATTAGTTATTTTTGCCTATCATTGTCAAAGATAAGAAAAAAAAGATATTTCATATTGATGAAGGAAAATGAAGCATGCATAAAATTAAATCACTGGTAGAATGTATAACGATGCAATTTTTAAAAGATGATTTGAGCATTTTTTTCTTTAAATTTGGAAAGTTTTGCATATCCTTTCACTCTGAAATTCTACTTTATGGAATTTAAACTCAGGAAATAATTATGGATGTGTGAAAGATTTAGCTATATAAACTGTCATCTAGACCCTATGGTGTCATTTATGAGAGTAAAGAAAAAAGATTGGAAGCACCCTATACGTCTAAAATGAGGAATTAGCTAATAAGTTATGGTACATTACTGCAACTGAATATCATTCACTGATTTAAAATAACATAACAATATTTGATTATATATAAATACATTTACAATATATTGTTGATTGAATAAAACACATCACACATGTACACAAACACACACTTACAAGTGACCAAACTCTGTATAATATACTTGGTGTTTAAACAGTTAAGTTGTATAATTTCTTCAGTAATTTTGAAGATATTCTAAAGAATTAGAATTATTGTTTAGAATAATTCTTTTCTTATAAAAACATAACTCATGTTTACTGTAGAGCAATTTAAAATGCCTTTAAACAAAACAAAACACTATCTGTATATTCACATGTAGCTATATAGAAAGAAGGGTAGACTGGAGAGATATAAACTAAAATGTTAATGAAAGTTGTTTCCTAGCTATATTATGAATTATTTTTTTTTTTACATTTTTAACTTGCATTTTAAATATTTCTACAAATAACATGGATAACGTTTCATAAAAATATGAGTTATAATTTTCTTTTAGTTTTTCTACAAAGAAACTAAGTGGAAATAAGCCCTTATAATTTTCATGGAAGGAAAATGGAAAAATTAGAAACAACCATAACAGAGGAAAACAATACTGATTTACCTGTCAAAAATCCTGGATTAGAATCCTAGCTCTTTGAGTTACCAGCTGGGGGACCCTTGGCAACTCATTTAACTTCTCTGCGCTTCAGTTTTCACTAAATACAGTACTTATGTCTTCCAAAGCAATAATGGTCAAATGCAAAAAGAAAATGCCTGCCTAGATGCTTCTGAATATTGAGATGTAGTGACATCTGAAAGAGCTGAAAATGGGCTTAAATATCATTGATCCCTTACTCCTGTTCCAGTTCATTGCTTCAGTCACTCTTCAGAATCATGTACACTTAAAAGTAACATGACTTTTATCTTGTGGCACTTGCTCCAGAGGATTTTCTCTCATTAAAATGAAATATACTGTTTCAGAAGAGAGCAGAACAATAAGTAATATAGCAATGTTTATAACATTTTCATTCCCAATAATTAGTAAAACATCATTTTTATTGATGTGGACTTTATATGAGCTCTGTCAGTATAGGGTCCATGCTACATTTTGCTTACTCCTGTATGCCCTGTGTCTGCATGTATTATGTTCATATTGTCAAACGGATAGATACAATACATCCAAATGAGAGTTTCAAAATTTGAGCACTGCATTTTCACTGAATACTGAATTTACCGCCATTGCAACGAAATTAAAACAAGTCATTTAAAAAAAATGATTATATAACACTATGCTAATTGTTTAGCTGTTAAATAAAAAATGTATAATACTATAAAAGAACAGTTACTGTTCTTAGAAGCTGGGGTCATCCGTTTTGATAAGCAGGAACCTAGCTCCGTCTTTTGTTAAGGGCCCTAACATCCTCCACCCATACCCACAAGTCAAAGTTGCAGAACTTGGAACCAGCTCCTGGCTTATGCCTCTTAGGCAGTGCCTGTGCTTGTTGAGGTGTTGCTGGCTGGTGGAAAGGGCCAGGAACAGGACTCTGGGTTATGCACATAACACTCTTTCTTTGCTAACTGGGCAAGGAGATTTAAAAATGATCTCTTTATAACAGAATTTTTCAGTATCTGGATTATTACATAATTACCATCAATGAAGGTGGACTCCAAGGATGACACACTTTTAAAAGTTGGTTTGGGCTCATGCTGGGTCTCAGTTCAACATATTTACTAGGGAAGAAAACTCAGGCACTCACTACCTCAGTTTACTCACTTTCAAAATGTAACTATTCACAGTATATAAATCAGGACTGTTATGAAGGCAAAATGAGTTAATATGTGGACAGCACTATAAAGTGAAGGCAGAGAGTAAGCTCTCAAATACTAATTCCTATTTCTTTTCCTACTACTCTACTACTGCTACTGGACCTCAGAATGATGTTTTAAGAGGTCTCTGCTGAGGTGAGACAGAGTAAATGGGAGTCTCTACAAACTAAATGGTAAAGTAAGAGAATAGTTCAGATTATTAATGCCATGAAGATATTTCACTAAAATTCCGTTATAAATCACTTAATTCTATACTTGATAGGCACAAATAGCTACAAATATTAAGACAGCATAGTTTTAAGCTCAAAGAAAACTTACGAGGTATTTGGTATGGCCACCTTAGTTTGTTCTTCCATCAGAGAGGTTGAATGGATTCCTAAGTGGTGCTCAGTCAGATGCTAGGTTAAATGTAGTTCCCATGCTGCATGGGCCAGACACTCTACCATATTTATTTATTTTTCTTAATGGTCTAGAATAGACTATCTTTAAATTAAAACAAAGAAAAAAGGTAACTGAAAAAAAGAAAAAAAAACTGTTCTACCCATCTTGAGGCATTGAAAGAGACACATTTTTTGCAGTATTGTATGTTTACAAATTACTTTATTAGACTATAACACACACAAACCCCCCACACACAACATACACACATATATGTATGCATGCTCTCTGCCTGCTAACTGTTAACCAATATGCTGCTAGATCTGGGGCTTATAAATATACTTTTATTAAAAAAAATTCAAGATTCCTATGTGTAACTGCTTTTTCAGTAGTGTTTTGCAGAGGAATGAGGGGAATGATAATGAAGCCTGCTAGGTTGATATCCAGGGCATACACTGGCTGTACGGTAGTTATGTTGTCCCTAGGTTCTGAGAAGTGCTGATAAAAGATCTCATTGCTGCAATATAAAGGGAACACCTGATCAAAGCATGCCCCTCTTATTCATTTTGAAAATAACATATAGAGTTAAATGGACCCAGGACTGAGGTATTAGGTTGGTGCAAAAGTAATTGAGGTTTTTGCAATTATTTTTAACCTTTTAAACCGCAATTACTTTTGCACCAACCTAATATATCGCTCTAGAAGGGAGTACTGTTGTCAGTAGAGAAGACATTATTCTATGCTGACAGTTCAGGATGGTGTCAACTAATTGCACCTTCAATAACAGGAAATGTGGCATTCTTCACATTTTGCCAAAATTCACATGTGATTAATTTTGTTTTTGTTTTTTGCTTAGATTATCTTTACTTGCACAGTTACCTTGATTAATGAACAAGCAAATATTGGGATGTAAATATCAAAATAACTGCAATATAACTATGTATGGGAAAATAGGTAAATAAAAAGAGTAAAATAAAAAAAGAGCATTTTATAATGAAATTAACAAGGAGCACATTTAAACATGCATTTTCTTCTAAATGTTTTAATAAATTTGATAACTACATTCATTTTACTTAAAGTTGGCTAACTCATACCAAGGGGGGAAAGATTAATTTATACCAAGGGGGGGAAGATATATCCTCTGTGCTATACTATAAAAGCTATGAAATCTAATTAGATAGTACAAATTCAATAGAAATTATTATAACCAGAAATAATTAAAACACAATAAATAGCATGGATTTTAGAAATTTACAGTCTAAGGTTGACAGTGCATACGTTATTAAGCTATGCAAAAGTCATCTGGAACAACATTTATTCCAAAGTGAAGTAAATGAGAATAATGAAGATTATTAAGGTGACCATAAAGATGGTAAACCACAGAGAGGGAGGAGAAAGTTTCTGAAAGCAGAATCAATGAAACAGTGTCAGAAATTCACAAAGGACAGAATATCTGTTTGTGAAGACATACTGCATAAAAAGTACTTTTTGAATAGTTACATATAGCTTCATTTATCAAAAGCAACAGGAAATAAATTTTGCATAATATAATAAGAAAAGGAAAACTGCATTTTATGCAAAAATTGATGTGAATTCACTTTCTTTGATACGGCTTAACTAGACCTAGCCTCTCACCTCTAATCATAACAGACTCCTTGTTTAATTATGTTTCTAGTTCTAAAGATGAGCTAACACAGGGAATTTGATTTTTATTGATCAGGACAAAAATAGTCTATATTCTGATTAACTATTTAACTTCTCAGCTTCTTCTTTTTTTTTTTTTTTCTTCTTAAAGTGGTTCTCTTATAGTCACTGGAGTTAAGCACCTGACACATAGACAGGATAAAGGAGGACATCCTCAGATAGTACAAAACAACTTTAAATAGTGTTATAAATTAGTAGTTCTTTATTAAATGCATAGAGAGCCTGAGAACTAAAACAGGAGTGGACTTTCACTTCACTGAAGGAAATTGTACCATTTCTTAATGGTAAAGAAATTACTGGAACAAGTAGGACAATTTAACGTGAAACTTGACTGTACATCACAACATTTCATCCAGCTAAAAAACAATCAATTCCTCACCGTCCCAATTTAATTGCAAGGCCAATGAAATCACAGAAGAGCAAACATTAAATTAGATCTGAAAATATGCAATTTATTGCAGCAATCAAATAACAACAAAACTACTAAAAATACAGCATCCTTTTTACTTACATACTGTGCATGTGTTTTTAACATATTCTGAAATATGTGTCCATTATAGACATACCTATTATAGTTTCTGCAGAAAGTAACTGAAAAACTAAATCTTCATTTGGTCTAAATGTCAGGGTCCAATGTTCATTGCAGCTTTGTTTACGGTGGCCAAGACATGGAAACAACCAAAATGTCCTTCGATAGATGAATGGATAAAGAAGTTGTGGTATATATACACAATGGAATACTATTCGGCAGTAAGAAAAGATGATATAGGAACATTTGTGACAACATGGATGGATCTTGAGAGAGTAATGCTGAGCGAAACAAGTCACACTGTGTTTTGTGACATTTTTTCCTAATTTTGAGGCTGTGGAAAAGCAGATTTGGTACTCATTGTCATTGTCTTTCTTAGAGTCTCAAGATATTAAACTAAGAACAAGGATATATAGGTATGAAAGAGTTTGCTATTGGATAAACATTGTTTAGAACTGTACATCTTGCTGTGAACTTGAATTAGCTCTATGGATTTAAAGAATGTCTATTCTGAATGTCTATTTTTCAGTACAAAATTTGCTGGACACTATTTCAAATTTCCAAGTTCCTACTGTACGGAGAGAAAACATAATTACCTATGATCAGTAATGTCACAGTTCTTAATATAACTAAAATAACTGTCCACCTTTAAAATGAAAGAGGCAGGGAAACAGTTTAAAAACAGGCAAGAAACACAAAATATAGCAACATGTCTCTTAAAGGAATTACTTAATATTTAAAAATGAAATTATGCAAAGCCCATGGAACTCTTAAGTCCACACACACACACAGACACACACACACAAGATATATATATATCTCAACCTCATTTAAGATTACACAAAATTCTGTGAGCTGAAATTCACTGCTGATAAGAATAATGAAAAGTGTTTGACTTAATGAAAAGTGTTGAACCTTACTTTCCTTGGAGTTTAGTAGTATATGTGATGTAATAAATTCACACTGTTCTATGTTAAATTCTTTCATACAATAGGAGCTTATAAAAAAGAATATAGACCAAAGAGTCAGTTGCATAATGAGATTTAATCTATGTAAAATATATCCCAGAAGAAATGTCTTTTACTTTGATCATATCCCTCAAAACAAGATCCCCTGCAGGAAACCACAATAAAATGAGAGGTTGGGAAAAAAACTCCTTTGGCAAGCAAACTTGCTTTCTAAAACAAAAGTTCACCTTGCCCACCAAGCCCATGATTCTAGGGTGGGCTTAATTAATGTCAATGAAATCTCAAAGGTTCCCTGAGGCTTAAAGGGGAAATAAATCTCAATGGGTTCTCCATAACTTCCTCTCTGAGATACTCAGATTGGAAACACACACACACACACACACACCCCTTACAGATTTTAGCACATGTGACTTTCAATGTGAAACACACACACATACACACATACACACAGACACACACACACACACACACACACAGGCACGTTTCAGAACCATTAAGCTGTTGTACCACTCAGGGAAATAATTATATTCACTCCTGATGCACACACTGAAAAATGATAATTTTTATGAAAGTTCTCTTCAGTTGTTTTCCTACCTTTCCAATTATGTCAGGTATATCATTTTGAGTCTTTAAGTCACTTTAAAAGTTTTTTATGCAGACTTCAATTTTTGAAAGATCTCAGAAATACACAAGTAGTCTTAACAAATATGGTGTGATTGCTGTGTGGTTTCATGTTGCCTTTGTAGTTTCTAAGACCCTCTAACATCATTTAATTAGCTAAAATTTCTCCTCTCTTGAGAAATGGAAACTCAATGAAATGTCAACAATGCTGTCAGTCTGCTTCAGGCTGAACTCATTACAAAAAAAACTAAAGGTAAAAATAGTCTAAAGCAGAATTCTTTGTCATAATTTGAGGCCTACACCTTATGCCAATGTAATCCATATGTGATTTCATGAAAATTCTAAATTGGAAAGAATAGCTAATAAATTATCTCAACAGAGGCAATAATTGACCAGTCCTTGCATAGAAATTTATCTAATTAGCCAAATAGCATATCAAATTCTTTTGGGGATTAGCTGAGTACTACATTTATTTCTTGATGAAATTTGCTTTTCTGTTCTGGAAAGGCCAAAAACGTTCTGTGCTGCTTTCTACTCCTAAAATGAATCATTCCCCAAGAAAGAAAGAAAAAAAACAGTCATTGTCTTCTTAAGCCAAGTAGAGCCAAGAATTGAAGAAAAATGCCTCACTTTATCTGAATTATCAGGGAGGGTTTGGGACCTATGGACTCATTACTAAAGACAATAAAATTTGGCATTTTCTATTGTCTGAGGGTTTATAAAGACTAAATTTCTTGATTTATTTAAATAGATGATAGGAAAGCACAAACTACAAAAACAAGTGCTATATACTGAAGGCATGTGAATTACCTCCTTGCCAAGGATAATGCAAATTAGAAGTATGTAAAGCTTTGTCTGCACCTGGGATCTTTAATGAGGATAAAGAAAAAAGCAGACAGAGATTCTCCTGGGGAAAGTGAGGATCGTTATTTGAATAACCTGCAGTGAATTCTAATCAATGCGACGTGACTTTGAAAATGAATGCGGTCTTTCAACCCGCTGTACTTGAGCGGTAATATTAATCATAACTTCATGGTACAGTAAAGCTTATGACAAATACTTATTCAGTGGACTCAGAAAAAAGACTGGCTTCGATGTGCCAAGGAAATATGGAACCATGGAAAAGCAAAGGTTCTTCTTTTTTCCTCCTTGCTAGCCCATTTATTGGCCAGTGTATTCTGTTATCTTTCTTTGATTATCTCAAAAGAGATTGATGCAAATTGCATGTCATAACTGCAATTGTTTTCTTTTTTTCCCCCAAAGGTGACATTTTACACGTAGCTTATTTCCTGACACACTCATACCAATATTCTTTAGCATTAAATTAAACTAGGATACTGGTGTGCCAATCTGCTAAACGACACAGAAAACCTATGTAACACAGGAGGGAATTTTAGCCCTGCTGCACTACTATAGCCCTGCATTCTTGACAAATGCATCCTCGACCCAAAGAAGGTTGAGTCTATATGTACAAAGCAGATAATAATGGTTTTCAAAAAAATCAACTATCAAGAGTTTTCTGTGAAAGAAAATGTGATTAATTTTTGGCAAGTTGATATTAAAAGGTTTATATCAGAGGAAAACAACATGTTAAAACCATTTAAAATCACACAAGGAAAGTAGAAGATGGTAAAATAAACATCTTAAATAATTTAAATCATCTTTTGTCAGAAAGTAATTCAAGGGGAAGAAGAAGCCTGGCATATTTGCATTGGCTTAACGGGAATAGTGTTTGGTAATCAGAGCTGTCATCTTGATTATCGCTGTTGCTATAATGCACTAAAGTGAACAAAGGGTGTGACTCAGACACACTGTCCAGCATGTGCCATTACTTCATGATGAAACCTTTTTCATAAGGCAAAACAGTTTAATTTTTCAAAAGTGTATTTTCACAGGGGAATAGTTTCTGTATTTCAGGTATGAAGTAAAAGGGAATGTTTAGTTGTACTCACAAATCCGAGGGCAGCCAAAGTTATGCTCTAAAGTTTTGTTTTGCAGAATTGAAGAACAAGAAGATGTCATTTCCTGCTTCAATGTTGCACTCAAATCATCATTCAGTATATGTATATTCCATCTGTGTGTATCAATGTACACGCAGATGGATTATACATATATTGAACATGTATCTGTATATGGGACAAATATGAAATACATGTAATATTCCACATATGGAATATTTTATATGTATGGAATATACTAACTCATGTATTGTATGTATGGAATGTACAAACTCATATATATATATATATATATATATATATGTATGTGGATATAATGTACATAAAAGGGTGGAGCACTAAACTTGCAGTCATACTTGATTGCATCATGGACCCTCATATCTGCTCCTTAATAATTATTTTTAAGTGCTGTTTTGTTATCTTTTACTGACAGTTCTATTCCTAGCCAAAATTATGAAAAATTACAACTTGTTTTGTGTGTGATTTTAAACTTTAAACCCTAAGGCTGATGAAATCCAACATTTTTTGGCTCTTCCAATACGCTAAGAAGTTAAACCTTGTATGAGATAGATACTATTTTTATCCCCATTTTAGAGATGAAAGTCTTAGGGATGTTAAGTTACTTTCTTAACTTAATCCAAGTTGTAAGTGACAGAGCCAAAAATATTTACACTTCTAATATTAACACTTTGTGCTTTTAAAACCCCAACTTTATTGAGTTATAACTTACATGCCACAAAATTCATAAATTTTAAGTGGATGATTCAGTGATTATTAGTAAATTTACTAAGTTGTGCAATCATCTCCATAATCCAATTTTAGAATATATTCATCTCCCCAGTAAGATCCCAGATACCCGTTTATGGGCTGAGTGTAGACAAACACGGACCTATTTCCATCTCTATAGGTTTGCTTTTTCTGCACATTTCATATAAATGCAATCACACAATATCTAAGGTTTTCTGTGTCTGGCTTTTTACTTAGCATAATATTTTTGAGGTTCATCTATGTTGTTACCTCATCCTTTTTTATGATGCATTTGTCCATTTTTCAATCTGCTTATGGCTTCAGCTCTATTTTGAGCTGTTTCTATTTTGATCTCAACTAAGAATGGCAAGCAAAGAAAGCACACTGGGATTGAGAGGAAAAAGATCTAGCTTTAGGCCCTATGACCAAGACAGTTAATCTCACTACTATTTTACCTGTAAGATTTTGCTTACTGAGAAGACCAAATGAGATAAAGCCCATAATAGTACTTGTAAAACCATATAAAATGATAGTTTATTATTATTATGTTTATTACAGCATCATGAGGTAAATGACTCAAGTTTTCAACATGGAATTATCTCTCTACACTCAAGGAATTCTGGATCTGGGGTGAGAACATTTGATTAACATAATTTTAAAAGTGATAAAGAAATCCAAGATCCTTCAGTTCAGGTAACCATTTCCTCATTATAAAGTTGATCTAAACTCAGGTTGAAATGTATGTATGACAAGTGGTAGTGTTTAATTATACTAAACTTATAAACCATGCCCAAATTCTATTCAAGGCAGCCTATAGTAGTGTTCATCAGTCCCAAATTGTGGGAATGTGCGTAAGAACCACCCATGGTGTCCTTTAAAAAGTGCAGATCCTGGATTTACTATAATTGGCACTTAAAAATGTTCATTTTTAAAATTTCAGATGATCCATTTCTGTCCTAAAATTTTAGAATTAAACTTGAGTGAAAACAGTTCTTAGATGTGTTACCCAGAGCATAGTCATCATAATAATATTAGAATATTCTAGAATCATGCCACAAATTCTAGTTGTGCAGGGGTTACTGTTGGCCTCTAATATCCATTCTGCCCTTCTTCCTTTTAGTACTATCACCCCAGAATTTTGACTGAGTACATGGTTACACGGCCTTCCTTGATACTAGGTATGATCATATGATTAATTTCTGGTCATTAGTGATATATGCTATTTCTGGGTCATGTTCTTAAAAGAAAGTAGTTTGCTTTTCATTTCTCTCTTCCTCCTTCTCACTGGCTAGACTATGGACAGGATAGTGGTTATCCATCAATGATCATACAAATAAAGGCAACATTAGTGAATGGTAAAGTATCAGGATAGAAGAAATAATCTCACTAACTGACTAGCAGCTCCACTTCTTAAGATAGAGAAATAAACTTTAATTTTGTTTAAATTATTGTTTTGTTCTCTGCTAAATAATTAAACCAATGTTTTAACCAATACACCTGCTAAAAGGCATTCAATATTCAGAAAATTCAGGCAAATAACTTTTGAATGTTTCAAATCCTTAAGTTGTTTCTTTTCTGAACACATGCATTTCACATATTTAAAGATGTGGATTTCTCTACTATCCTGTGCAACAAGGTGCTCAATTTGAAGAGCCTGAAGATTTGGTAAGAGAAACACTCCAACATAAAACCTTGTAGAGGAGGGAGCATAGAGAATCTAGTTTGTATGGCACGTGTTTGCATTTGTCCTTATACTTTTAGTAAATCTGATATCAGAGGTATGAATGTATTAAAGCCAGATGACTTGTCTTTGTTATCTTTGTTTTCTTCAGAGAACTTGGCACACAATAAGCACCCAAAACTATCTGCTGATTTATCCTCAGCGAAAGATTCCTGTGCAGCACGAATGCAGATGTAGTGAAATTTGTAGGCTTATCCATAGGTAGTGCATACTGGGACTATTTATTTAAAATGGAGATATGAAGAGTACAATATTAGTCAAGTGGAATTGGTAATTGTTGGATTCCTTCCTAACACTTCATGGCTCTCTTTCCCTTTCCCCATAATTCATTGCTGATTCTCTACTATTTTAAGAATAAAGTACAAAAAGAAAAATTCAACACCCTCCATAAATGGACCTCTTTCAGTTTATGTGTTTCTATACTTGCCCTGAATTATCCCTGGATTTTCCTGACCTTACATTCTGTTCTACCTGTTCCCTCTGCGTTGGGGCATGTCTAGCTATCAAATTCCCATCCACTCTGCATGAGTGAATACCCTTTAGTGTTGTATGAATACAGAGATTCCCATGATGGCAGGTAAACAGCCCTGACAGCTCCATTCTAATAGATTTTGAATGATGATTTCTCACTGAAGAGACCACATGCAGCATGATTCCAAATCAGAACTCAGAGCACTGAAGACGCCTGTTGATCAAGAAGGCTTATCCCCATATTCCGGGCTCCTGATGTCCACTCCAAGTGGACTAAGATCAGAGTTGATTCTCTGACACAGCCCTTCTTGATGGTTACTTCCATTTAAGAAGCCCTACGGGTACATCATCACCAAAATACCTTCTAAACATTCTTATGTCCACCACATCTGGATACCATGCATGCCTCCCCCACCACTACTATCTCAATTACCATTAGCTCCTACCTGAACTCATCTGAAGTACTGCAGCAGCCCCCCTACTAGTCTCTCTTCTTCTAATCTATCCACCCAGTTAATTCTACACAAAAGTATTAGAATGATTTAAAACCCACCAATGGTTTCCCATTGCACTGACCATGAATCTAATAACAACTTTAATGATCTAGCTTGTACCAGTCCCTCTGACATCATGTTGTACTATCCTACCCCTGTCCACTGTACTCTAGCCACACTGGACTGTGCCTCAACATGCCAAGCTCTCCCTGTTTCATGGCCTTTGCACTTGCAGTATCTTCTGCTGGGAACACATTGCCCTTCCAGCTTTGCCTGGCTGGTTGCTTCTCATAGAACAAGTCTCAACTCAAGAGTCACCTTTCAGAGAGAACTTCCTTGGCCTCCACTAGCTAATACTCCTATCTCACCATATCAGACCATTTTCTTCAGAGAAGTTAATATTATTTGAAATTAATTTATTTTAATTGAGCACATCATTAGACATCAATAAACTGCTGTTAAATGAATGAGTTTAGCACGGTGGTGAAGAACTCAAGCTCTGGAGCCAGTCTTCTTCAGTGAGCCTTGACTCTGATGTTTGATATCCATGGGTCTGTGGGAAAGTTACTTAGCCTCTTTGTGACTTAGTTTCCTCATCTGTAAAGTGGTGATACTAATAGCACTTACTTTATAGGGTTTTTGTCAAGATTAGATAAATTAATTCATGCAAAAAAGAGGAAAAATGCTTATGTGGAAAACCATATGCACTCAGAAATGTCAGCTCACAATTTAAAGAATTACATTAAAATTTTTAACCATGATGAAAGCCGAAAATTTCTAACCATGATTTTAGTAACTACATAGGTTTGTAAAATGCTTAAGGCTTTAGGTGGAACCAAAACACTGAGTGATAATTATACGCCAAATTTTTGGGCTCCTGAATTGTTAAGGCAAGGTGCTGTTCAGGATACTGATTTTTCTTCATTAATTCACTGATTTATTAAGAATGTTTTACAGAATTATTATATGTAATGGTCTGTGTTAGGTTCTAAAATAGATGGATTGCCCATAGACTTGAGAACAGATGTAAATGAGCACTTACAGTATGATGAACATCAAAAACTATGTATTCAGAACTATGGGAACACTGAGGAGGAAGCATGGAGGCATGGAGAAAGAAGCAACTACCCCAATTCTCTTGGGGCTGGGGATGGGTGGTCAGGAAATGTTCATTGTATTTGTAAGGAAGGCTCTAGCTTTGGACATCTTAGTATTTTGTGAGCACCTATGGACTCCCCATTGTGGGTGAGAACATCATGCAGGGAAGATGCAGTCACTTCATAAATGCATAACCGGGAAATAATGCAGAGTCGTTTGCTCTACTCAGCAGCATGTGAGTAAATATGCCACCCATATGTATTTACATAAATGCAGAATTATAGGCTTGCTCTAGAGGGGGAAGAAGAAGAGTGGCATATCAAGCATTTCCTGATGGATGTTGTCTGCCAGTCTGTTTGTGCTGGCTGATTGAAAATCACATGTGGCTTTCAGATGTAGAAAAGGAAAATGTTTGCATATAAAAATGGGAAGATTTTTAGTATAATGCTTGACATGAACAACTTGAGCAATCATACAATGTTTTCCCCCTTTTTTCTCTAGGTTGGTCCTTTTTCAGGGATGGGGTTTGTTCTAGCTGAGCCTCCCTCTCCATTTCTGTATTGCACAGACATGATAAGGGTGGGAAATTTATTTTCCCCTGTTTTCCTTTTAATCAATGCCACATCTTACTACAAGAGAGTGGGAAACAAAATTCTGATAAGATTTATTTCATGAATGAATACATCTGAAGTTGAGTTTTCAACTGTGGGGGTGGGAGATCTGTGAATAGGGCACTAAAGAAGTGTAAGAAGAAAAGCAGATTAGCTGTTTACCTAAATCTGTCCTAATTGAAAAGTAATAAAGCTCCAGAAGAGGAAATGATAAGTCATTTTAATTGAATGTATTAGTTTTGAAATAAAGTAGACCTAGATCTGAAAGCTGCCCCTGCTAATTTTCAATTATTTTACCTTGATGGAAGAGCTGGGTAGGGCTCCTCAATACTTATTTTCTCTTCTTCCTGGACACATAGCCAGATTGCATTTCCCAGCTTCCCTTGTACTTAAGTGTGGTCACATGAATGAATTCTGGCCAATGACCACCTCCACCCTAATCTATGGCCAAACTACATTGGAATATCACATGAGATAAAAATGAAGTTTTGATGAGTTAGGTTGCAGAAATCTTAAGGTTGTTATACGCAGCTAGTCTACTCTTTCCCATTTGAATAAAATTCCTAAACTCTGTTTTAGATTCATCTGTATAGTAGTGCCAACATACCTTCCTTGTAAGTTTATGAGGACTGTCCCTGTGGATTGAGTCTCGGGGGTAAGGAGTGTGCGCCTCAGGGAGCTGGAAAAAGATGTGTGGAGCCGAAGGCAAAGTAGATGTGCTTTGTTCACCCTTATGGAGCTCAATCGGCCCCGTCGCTGGATTCAGCCAGCAGCCCCCATCCTGGCTCAGCCAAACACCTCCTGAAATAGCCGGACACCTTTATACCATACAGAGACAAAGGTGGCATACAGCCATGGTGCTTACACAAGAGTATATTTTTAAGATGGATGGCACCTGTGCTGCCTTCCATTGTGTCAGACCAGCAGGTCGCCTGGTCAGGGTCAGCAGCTGGTCGGGGAGGGAGGCTGACCAAGGCTATTTTCCCTACACCCTACCCCTTCAGGGTTCCTCACCGGCCAGTTAGTCTCCTCTGGCTTGGGCCCTCGCTGTAGATCTCTGTTAACAGGGCAGAGCCTGCACGCAGAGGCCACAACAGCAATACGAAGAAGAGCAGAAGGCCACTAGGAGACAAGCCCCTCCTCCCAAGAGGGCAAAGGCCCATCTTCAAGAGGAGGAGAGTTGAGCCCACCATTTTCGCAGGGGGTCTCCTGTCAGGCGCTGAATGCCACTAATCTCTCCTGTCAGGGCAGACAGCACCTGACTTACATTTGTCTTATTATCAGCAATGTATACACAGCAGTAAGCATGCACAATGGCGCAGGTCCCTCCTTGGGCAGCAGTTAAAATGTCCAAAGCCATCCAGTTTTGAAGGACTTCCTTCTTCATCTGGTCTACTTCCTCCGTCAGGAGGCCCAGGGCCTGGTGTGTTTGGTTGAGAGCTCAGGCAGTGTGTTTGGCAAGTGTACTTACTTGTGTGCTTCTTTTTTATTTTTAATTTTTTAATTTTATTAGTTTCAGGTGCACAAGACAAAGAAAAACTTAGACGTTTATCATTTATGTCCCTCACACTGTGTGAACCCCCCTCCCCCTATCCACTATCCTTCTGACATCGCACAGACCCATTACATTTCCACTGTCTCTATTCTTAATGCTGTACTCCGCTTCCTGTAACAATATACATACAAATATATATATGTACATACATATATATATACATATATATATATTTATATAAAATTATAGTTGGCATTCATTATTGTTCAGCTTCAGGTGTACTGTGCAGAGATCAGGCATCTACATCATCCCTGAGGTGGTCTCCCAAATGGGAAATATGTCCATTGGATACCCTACAACATCTTTACATTATTGATATACTTCCCCAAATTAATTTTCAAAACCCCGTGGCCATCTTGTGGTTACCGACTATTTTCTAAACCTCTCACCTTCCCCTTATCCCCAGCCCCTCCCCTCTAGCAACCCTCAGTTTTTCCTCTATGTCTCCAAAACTGTTTCTGATTAGTTCATTCACTTCTTCTCTTTAGATTCCGCATATAAGTGAGATCATATGGTATTTATCTTTCTCTGTCTGACTTATTTCACTTAGCATAATGTTCTCTAGGTCCATCCATGTTGTTGCAAATGGTAAGATTTCTTTCTTCCTTATGGCTGCGTAATACTCCATTGTATAAATGTACCACAGTTTCTTAATCCAGTCATCTACCGATGGGCATTTCAGTTGTTTCCATGTCTTGGCTATTGTGTATAGTGCTGCAGTAAACATAGGAGTGCATAAAGGTTTTTGAATTGGAGTTTTGAATTTCTCCGGATAGATACCTAGGAGTGGGATTGCTGGATCATAAGGTAGTTCCATTTTCAGATTTTTGAGATACCTCCATACTGTTTTCCATAGTGGCTGCACCAATCTGCATTCCCACCAACAGTGCACAAGCATTCCCTTTTCTCCACATCCACGCCAGCACTTGTTGTTTGTTGATTTATTGATGATAGCCATCTTGACTGGGGTGAGGTGGTATCTCATTGTGGTTTTTATTTGCATTTCTCTGATGGTTAGTGAGGTTGAGCATTTCTTCATATGTCTGTTTGCCATCTGTATGTCCTTTTTAAAAAAATGTCTCTTCATGTCCTCTGCCCATTTTTTAATTGGGTTGTTTGTTTTTTTGGAATTGAGTTGAGTGAGTTTTTTTTTATAAACTTGTGATATTAACCCCTTATCAGATATATCATTGACAAATATCTTTTCCCATTCAGTAGGCTCCCTTTTTGTTTTATTGATGGTTTCCTTTGTTGTGAAAAAGCTTTTTAGTTTGATGTAATCCCACATGTTTATTTTTTCTCTTACTTCCCTCGCACGAGGGGATATATCAGTAAAAATCTTACTCCGGGTAATGTCTGTGAAGTTTCTTCCTATATTTTCTTCTAGGAATTTTATGGTTTCAGATCTTACATTTAAGTCTTTAAGCCATTTTGAATTTATTTTTGTATGTGAGGTAAGGAGGTGGTCCAGCTTTACTTTTTTGCATGTGTCTGTCCAGGTTTCCCAGCACCATTTATTGAATAGACTGTCTTTACCCCACTGTACATTCTTGCTTCCATTGTCGTAGATTAAATGGCCATATAGGCATGGATTTATTTCTGGACTCTCTATTCTGTTCCATTGATCTATGGGTCTGTTTTTATGCCAGTACCATGCTGTTTTGATTACTGTAGTCTTGTAGTATAATTTGATGTCAGGTATAAGCTCTAATAGTTTCTAGGGTTCTCTATATATAGTATCATGTCATCTGCATATAATGACAGTTTTACTTCCTCCTCACCGATTCGGATGCCTTTTATTTCTTTTTCTTGTCTGATTGCTGTGGCTAGAACTTCCAGCACTATGTTGAATAGAAGTGGAGAAAGTGGACAACCTTGCCTTGTTCCTGATCTTAAGGGGAATGGTTTTAGCTTTTCCCCATTGAGTATGATGTTAGCTGTGGGTTTATCATATATGGCCTTTATTATGTTGAGATATGATCCCTCTATCCCCACTTTCTTAAGGATTTTTATCATAAATGGCTACTGCATTTTATGAAATGCTTTTTCTGCGTCTATTGATATGATCATGTGATTTTTATTTTTCATTTTGTTAATGTGGTGTATCACATTAATTGATTTGCGGATGTTGAACCACCCTTGCATACCAGGGATGAATGCCACTTGATCATGGTGTGTGTTCTTTTTAATGTATTGCTGAATTCTGTTTGCTAATATTTTGTTGAGTATTTTAGCGTCTATGTTCATTAGTGATATCGGCCTGTAGTTTTCTTTTTTTGTGGTGTCTTTGTCTGATTTTGGGATCAGGGTGATAGTGGCTTCATTAAAAGTGTTTGGGAGTCTTCCCTCCCTCTGGATTTTTTGGAAGAGCTTGAGGAGAATAGGTGATAATTCTTTTTTGAACGTTTTGTAAAATTCACCTGTAAAGCCATCTGGTCCAGGGCTTTTGTTTGTTGGGAGATTGTTGATTACTGATTCAATTTCCCTGGTGGTAATCAGTGTATTCAGTTTTCTGTTTCTTCTTGAGTTAGCCTTGGAAGGTTGTACGCCTCTAGAAAATTGTCCATTTCTTCCAGGTTGTCAAATTTGTTGGCGTACAGTTGCTCATAGTAATTTCTTAAAATTTTTTGTATTTCTGCGGTGTGTGTTGTCACTTCTCCTCTTTCATTACTGATTTTATTAATTTGGGTCCTCTCTCTCTTTTTTTTAATGAGTCTGGCTAACGGTTCGTCAATTTTGTTTATCTTCTCTAAGAACCAACTCTTGGATTCATTGATCTTTTATATTGTTTTTCTGGTTTCTATTTCATTTATTTTCACTCTGATCTTTATTATCTCCTTCCTTGTACTCCCTTTGGGCTTATTTTGTTGTTCTTTTGCCAGATACCTTAAGTGTGAAGATAAAGTGTTGATTAGTGACGTTTCTTGTTTCTTTAGGTAGACCTGCAATGCTATGAACTTCCCTCTTAGGACTGCTTTCACGGCATCCCATAGATTTTGGGTCATCGTATTTTCATTTTCCTTTGTCTCGAGATATCTTTTGATTTCTTCCTTGATCTTCTGCTTAACCCATTCATTATTTAGTAACATATTATTCACCCTCCATGCATTTGTGTGTCTTCCAGTTTTTTTCCTGTAGTTCATTTCTGATTTCATAGCACTGTGGTCAGAGAAGACAATTGGTATGATTTCAATTTTCTTAAATTTATCAAGACTTGCTTTGTGGCCTAACATATGGTCTATCTTGGAGAATATTCCATGTGCCCTTGAGAAGAACATGTATTCTGCAGCATTGGGGTGGAATGCTCTGAAAATATCGATGAAATCCAAGTGGTCCAATATATCATTTTTTTTTTTTTGATTAAATTTATTGGGGTGACAATTGTTAGTAAAATTACATAGATTTCAGGTGTACAATTCTGTATTGCATCATCTATAAATCCCATTGTGTGTTCACCACCCAGAGTCAGTTCTCCTTCCATCACCATATATTCGATCCCCCTTACCCTCATCTCCCACCCCCCACCCCCCGAATATATCATTTAAGGCTGTTGTTTCCGTATTGATTTTCTGTCTGGAAGACCTGTCCCTTGTAGTCAGAGGTGTGTTGAAGTCCCCTACTATGATAGTGTTACTGTTGATCTCTGTCTTTTTGTCAGCCAATATCTGTTTTATACATTTAAGTGCTCCTATGTTGGGTGCATAAATGTTTACTAGGGTTATGTCCTCTTGTCGGATCGATCCCTTTATTATTATATAGTGCCCATCTTTGTCTTTTAATATGTTCTTCATTTTAAAGTCTATTTTGTCAGATATAAGTATTGCAACTCCAGCTTTTTTCTCATTTCCATTTGCATGAAATATCTTACTCCAACCCTTCACTTTCAGCCTGTGTGTGTCTTTTGATCTGAGGTGAGTCTCTTGTATACAGCATATACAAGGGTCTTGCTTTCTTATCCACTCAGCCACCCTATGTCTCTTGATTGGAGCATTTAATCCATTTACATTTGAAGTGATTATTGATAGGTACACAGTTATTGCCATCTTTAAATTTGTAGTTAGATTGTTTTCATCTTTCTTCTATTTACAGAAGTCCTTTTAGTATTTCTTGCAATGCTGGCTTGGTGGTAATAAATTCCTTTAGCTTATTCTTTTCTGGGAAGCTCTTTATCTCTCCGTCAACTTTAAATGATAGCCTTGCTGGATAAAGCAACCTAGGTTGTAGGCCTTTGTTTTCCATCACTTTGAGTATCTCCTGCCACTCCCTCCTGGCCTTCAATGTTTCTGTAGAAAAGTCATTTGATAGTCTTATGGGAGTTCTCTTGTATGTAACCCTCTGTTTTCTCTTGCTGCTTTTAGGATTCTCTCTTTGTCTTTAACCTTTGCCATTTTAACTATAATGTGTCTTGGTGTGGACCTGTTTGGGTTTATCATGGTTGGAACTCTCTGCACTTCCTGGGCTTGTATGTTGGTTTCCTTCATTAGGTTAGAGAAATTTTCAGACATTATTACTTCAAATATGTTCTCAATCCCTTGCTCCCTCTCTTCACCTTCTGGTATTCCTATGATGCACATGTTGTTGCACTTGATGTTATCCCATAGGTCTCTTAAACCATCTTCATTGTTTTTTATTCTTTTTTCTTTCTGTTGTTCTGTTTGGGTGATCTCTGCTAAGTTGTCCTCTAAGTCGCTGATTCGATCCTCTGCTTCATCTAACCTGCTGTTAATTCCTTTAAGTGAGTTCCTTATTTCGGTAATTGTGTTCTTTAGTTCTAACTGGTTGTTCGTTATGATTTCTACATCCTTCTTGATGTCCTCTCTAAGCTCCTTAAACATTCTTATCATCAGTGTTCTGAACTCTGTCTCTGATAGGTTGGTTACCTCTGTTTCATTTGGTTTCATTTCTGGAGGTTTCTTCTGTTCTTTTATTTGGGACATGTTTCTTTGTTTCCCCATTCTGGCTGACTCTCTGTGTTTGCTTCGATGTATTAGGTAGATCCCCTAGAGTTCTTAGTTCTTGCTGGGTTATCTTACGTAGTATGTGTCCTTTATATTTGACTTGCACTACTTCGGTCTTCTCCTCTGCGTGTGCTCCAAAGGTGACTCTTGTGTTGTGTATATTGTCCTGTTAAAGCAGATCTTTAATTGCTTTCCACTTGTGAGTAGATGGGGTTAACTCCTAGGCTGACTATTTGTAATACTTGACTCTGCCCACCTCAGGGTGTTCTGCTGCATGAGGGTTGACCGCTTAAACGTGGTTTGGCCTCTATGGGCTCTTGTACCTATAAAGAATCCCCTCTGGGTGTGTCACTTGTAGGTCAAACGAGGTAGTTCTCTGGTTTGGTCTGGAGTTGGCCTCTGGGTATGTTGAATCTTGTGCCTCTTACGTTGGGCCCTGGTAGGGCAGTTTCAGAACAAAGCAAATCACCAAGCACAACAACAACAACAGAGAAAAAATCAAATACATTCACATGTAAAAAACAACCGACAACCCCCACTCAACACAGGCAAAGATATCAAAGATATAAAGACAAAACAAAACAGAACAAAAAGCAGCGCCAGTCTTGGCTAAAGCCCACTATATAATCTCCAGATTCTCCTCTGCTGTACCAAAGAGTCACCTGTGTATTGTGCAGGTAGAGCCGGTCACCTGATGCCCAGAGTGACGTTGGGACTGCAGATTTAGATGTGTGGGGCTGAGGGGTCTGGACGGTAGTTTTTACAAAGCCAGTGCAGTTTCTGCCCTTGCCTGCACATATGCACACTGAGAGTAGCACCACCAGCCCTGTGTCCAGTTCTCCTGAGTCTTAGGGCACTTCTTCCCTGTGTGTGTGTGTGGCGGGTGGGAGATTTCTGAGCTGCTGAAAGCTGGGAGCTGCGTCTGCCGCTTACTGCTGATGCCTGGGAGTGCCTCCGCCCATGTAATTGCCCTTCCTTAGGCAGGCCAGAAAGGGTGGGGGCTGGGGATGGAGGGGTCTTCTGTCTCCCAGCCCAGCTGTCTTCCACTCTTCCCACAGGCCAGAAAATGTGGTGGCTGGGGACGGAGGAGTCCCCTCTCTCCTAGCCCAGCAAAAATCCCACTCCTCCCAGCCTCGTCCCTGAGCCATAGCCTCCCGCCTGTCTTCACGGAGGCCGAGCACCAAGGCTCCTCTGTAATCTGACACTGCTCCTCAGTTCAGGGGCCAGTTCAAGTCTCTGGAAGGGCGGCAGTAGGGTTGGAAGAGCGGGGGGGAGGGGCCCAGGTATGGAGTTTGTGTCCTTTGTCCGCCCTAAGACTTAACTGGAGGTATCAGCTGAGGTTATTGCCTCAAATGCTAAATATGCTGCCCCCGCGGCGGGGGAGGTCTGCTGTGGGACACAGGGTAAAAAGCCCACCTCCTGGCTTTTGTGTTCTCTTCTGTCCTGCGTGTCTGCAGCTGTGGATTGTGGGCGGATTTTCACAGCCGAAGGTGCGGGGCGAATATCCACATCCGAGGGTGAGGGCAGAATTTCCACAACCACAGGTGTGGGGCCGCATCCCCACAGCCACAGGTGCGGCGCGTCTACATTCTGCTCCCTTCCTTCTTCCCCTGCTCGCCCAATTTTCCCCACCTGCAAGTAATCCCTGTGCGAGTCTCTTCGCTGTTCTGCGTGATGAGCAGAGAGTCCTTTGATGTGTTATAAGCGTCCCTTTTCTGATAAGATCTGGTGGAGAACTCAAAAAGTGTGCCCCGCTGCCGCCATTCTGTAGTATGTCTTCCAGTTACTTGTGTTTTCACAACAATAGAACTGGCTTGTGGACTCAGAATAGCCAAGGGGTAAAACCACCCATGTGTCCTGTTGATGCGGTGGTGTCTGGTTTTAAAGGACTCCCAATTTTGGGGTTGACTTTCTAGCATGAGTCATACACTAGCTGGAAGGTATGGCTACCCCTATGTACAACACCTTGTCCACTGGGCAGGGAGGTAGGGCTAGCTCTACAAGCCACAAACCCACAAGCTCCCATCAGGGACAAAAGTGGTGGAGGCCATCCCCTATTGCTTTTGGCCATTCCATCATACACGACTCTCAGGGACTCAGGTTGTGTTTTGACATAGGGCTACAGGCACCCAACCCATGTCTTTGATGTCAGTCTGTCGTTCCAAACACAGAGGAATGACCTGGGTAAGCTCTATACCTTCACTGATGAGCCACCCTCACCCATCTCACACTGTATGACCCCAAAACAGATTGGTATGGCTTTTCTGTGCTCTCATGTGCGAGAGGATGTGTCACCAGGTTGTGTTCCAGCCCGCCTATTGAGGATTCTAGCCTTGCAACCAAGTCCAGTTCTCTGTGGTGGCTGGATAGATATGCCATGGCAACCCCACCACAGCACTAGCCAGAAACTCCATACAAATCCAACAGTTGGAGACTTTGGCCACTCTGGCGTAGGTGTGGGCCAAGTCTACCATGGTCTTGGCCCACAGGCACCTACAGACAGAAATAAACAGTTTTCATAGGAACCAGCAATGGCATCCCTCCCTTCTGGGAGGATACATGTTAGCTTTTTGTCCTGGGAAAGGAGTGTTGCTGTTACCGGCACCTTTCCCAGTTTGTGGTACCAGACCTTTACAGCAGTGCCTGGAGTCGCTTGTGTGGTTTCAACATGTAACAGGATAGGGGACTCTGAGAACGCAAAAGCCCCTCGCAAAATTGTCCCAGTGTTGGGGCCTCTGTAGACCACAGTCACTTGCAGTGGCCACTTAGCCACCACCCCTGGAGTGACTTGTAAATCGTGGGTCACACCAGCTCCCCATGGGGCTAGTAGGCCCTACCAATGACAGTGGAGACTTTTGACCTGCCAGAGCCAAGTCCACTGTAGTTATTCTCCTGCTTTCAAGCTTGTGGGTGCTGGTAACAGGATGTTTTCATTTGTACCATATCCCAGCTATAACAGTGTCTCACTGGTAGTGACTTGTAGTTGTATGAGAGCGGCTGTCCTATGCAGCAGAGTTTCTCTTGGTGAGCGCCTGCCCTTTCGTGGCCTCTCATTCAAGCTTCTCAAAACGTCCCACAGATGCATGGCCCAGTGGCGCATTGTGGGAGGATGTTTCAACACCCAAAGGCCTTGTTTCAACATGCTGTTATAACGCTCAATCATGCCAGCTGCCTGTGGATTGTATGGGGTATGGAACAACCGTTGTATGTCCATCCTGGCAGCCCATTGCTACACTTCTTGCCCCTTAAATTGAATACTCCTGTCACTTTTAATGACCTGGGGGTGCCCATAGAGGGCACCCAGCTGTGTGAGAGCAGCCACCGTATGCCACTGATTTGCAACCAGACACGGCTAAGCAAACAATAACCCTGTAGTAGTGTCTACTGCTGTGAATGCATAAGTGGCATTCCGGGCTTTGGGCAGGGACCCTATGCAATCTACCTTCCAGCGATTGGGAGGCACCCTCCCTCGTGTGAGCTGCTGTGTCTCCCAAGGGAGTTTTTGCTATAGGGGGCTGTCCTGGGCACAAACGACACAGTCGTGACAGGCATCAGCTACCTCATGCCATTTCAAGGGAAGCCTGCAGTGTCTGCTCACCTGCCACATGGTTCAGCTTCCAGTGTGCTGCAACTTCCTGTGCAGCCAATGGGCCACATAAGTGGCTGGAGCCCGTTCTAACCACTGGACCCGTGCTAAGGCATTTGCCTCATCATTACCTGGGAACGTTAAAGGGGAGTGACCTGTGACGTACATCAGGGTCACCTCCTTCCATGCCCTAGATCCCAGAGATCTTGTCACATGGCTTGATGCCACAGTGGATGGTGTCCTGCCAACCAGTTTTTGTCCTTCCACGTGGGAGCCACTATGTCAGGCCCTGAAACACCACCCAGATGTCTGTACAAATTACCAGGGGCCCAGGCTCATGGCTGATTATCATTCATGCAGCCTGTAAGTCAGCCCATCAGCTACTCTGATCCACACCCATATCAAACCAAATGTTGTCTGTTTTGGGTTGTACACCAATAGCTGTCCAAACGGCAGTGGCTCCCCGACTGGAGCCTTCAGTATACCAGGCATCATCGGTACTGGAGGCTGTCCTGTTCTGTAGCGTGAGGGCTCCAAGTCCTCCCCACTAGGTGGAGCATTTGGCACGGCCTGGGCTACAAGCTCCACAGGCTCTTGGAGCTCTACAAGCTCCACAGGGCCCAGGACCTGTTGTAGCTCTGTGCTCAAAGGGCTTGAACTGAGGGTGCTACATTTTTCTAAGCAGACACCCCACTTGGCGAGGTTGGTGGTCTGTTCCACCCCCATTTTGGGTCCCTGGGTCCATGTATGGACCCAACCTTGGATAGGAGAGGTTGTACGAACCAACACCCATGCCGTTCCTGTGATGGCTTCTGTAGCCACCAAAGTTGCATACACAGCAGTCAACTATTTCTCTATCAGTTTGTAGCGGACTTCCGCTCCTTTCCACAATTGGGATCAGAACCCCACTGGTGACCGGAGACGCTCTTGCTATTGCCAGAGGCCCCAACCGTACCCTTCTTGGGTTACGTGAACATCAAGTTCAAACAGGCAACCAGGGACTACTACTTGTAGTACCTTTGCCTGCTGCACTGCCCATTTAGTGGCAACAAATGTCTGCTCTCTAGCATCTGTGCAATCCCATGAGGCACCCTTCTTTACCATGGAATATAAGGGTCTTGCCATCTGTGCCAAATGGGGTATAAACACTCGCCAATACCCCAGCAGACCTAAATACATTTGTATTTGGGAGACCTTGGTAGATCGGGGAAACGTCATCATCTTATCAATAACAGCTTCTGGTATAACCTTTGTCTTACTCGACCACACAATACCCTAAAACTTTACAGATAAGCCAGGGCCCTGGACCTTTTCCTCGTTCACCGCCCAGCCACACGACTTCAGGTGGCAGAGGAGAGAGGGAGCTGTTTGCTCTAGATCTGGAAGAGAATCAGATGTTAGTAAAACATTATCCACATAGTTAGTGAAACAGGGCTACAGAGGATGGGTATTCACACTGTGCCAAATCTTGGGCTATTAGCCCATGGCAAATAGTGAAGCTATGTAAATATCCTGTGGGAGGGCTTGGAAGGTACATTGTCACCCATCCCAAGTGAAGGCAAACTGTTCTTGACTCTCAGGTGTAATGTCGACAGAGAAGGTGTTCGCCAGATCCACTATAGAGTGATATGTTCCCAAGCGTACAGTCAAGTGGTTTATCAAATCATGAATTGAAGGCATTGCAGCAGGCAGAGGTGGCGTCACCTTATTCAATTCCCTATAGTCCACAGTCATTCGCCAAGTCCCATCTGGTTTTTTCACTAGCCATACTGGGGAGTTAAAGGGACTGTGCATTGGTCTCACAACGTGTGCTTTCTCCAGCTCTAAAATTGTGCAGCCAATCTCTTCATGCACACCCTCCCTCCCCAGCAGGAAATACTGTAATACTGTAACCATGTGCCAAGGCTGCAAAAGCACTTGAGGGGGGTGGTGAGAATGCCTGCGTATCACAGCTTTTACCATCAGAATTCGGAGGTGGAACTCTCCGACCAAAGTCTGTAAGCTGAGGCCATGCAGCACATTCACCCCTAGAATATATTCCAGGATGGGGGAGACATACACCATGTAGGTATTGGGGGGACACCTTCCTATACCCAGTGGTAAGGAAATGGCTTTCACCTTCATAGTCTTTCCTCCATAGCTATCAATGTAGATTGCTGGTCAGGGAAACAGTTCTGGGTTTCCATAGATGAGGCTGCATTCTGAGCCAGTGTCAACCAGGGCCAAAACCCTCTGCACATTAGAAGGGGACCAATGGATGGACAATTCCATGTAGGGCCTCTGGTTTCTGCTCGTCCTTGTCCCTTCCCCCACCACCGCAGTCAAACTGGAAGGAGCCAGCCTCTGGTGGTCACATGAACTCCTGGAGGGACACGGGTCACGCTTTCCTGGACTTCTCCTTGGGGCTTTGTCAGAATTGTTGTTCTGGACGTAACTGTTTCCACAGTTCCAACAAGACCGCATTGGGTTGTAGGTCTATTTTTTCCGGATCAATCCCTGCTGCTATGAGGTCTTTTCACATTTGCGTGTGCGTCACCCTTTGGGGCCCTTAGGCTTGCCCTCGTACTTTTATTTTGGACTTCCTTGCCTGAACTTCTCAGACCTCACGTCCTAACTTCCCCTGTCGCTGCCACATCTCCCAGGGTGGCCATGGTGGTTGTGACTTTGTGAACCCGCCACCCCACATAGGGCGCAAGGATAGCAACCAAGGACCCAAAGGCATTTGCAGGGGCAGTGTCCAAAACCAGATCTATCATGTTAATTGTAAAATGCCTATCATCACTATGTGTGTTAGAGTCAAAAATAGCATGTCTCATACCCATTTCATGGATGATCTGTACAAGTTCAGTGTACGATTGTCATTTGCTCACAGTCTCAGGCAGCTCGCCTGCTTTTTCTACTCTCTATCCACTGCAGGAGTGAGCCACTCCATGAGGTAGTGGTTGCCCTGGCCTTGAACTAGCCTATGGCAATTTTGCAGCCGTTGCCATAGAGACGGGTGCACCATCGCGGAGGCTAGCTTTTCTGATTCGCCTGGGGAGCAGAGAATGCTGTGCTCTCCCTTGTACCACAAGTGCGACAACCAAGCCAGCAGCGGCTCACGGGGGGGTTGCTGGCACTGTTTTCCCAAGTCTCACAACTCCGTGGGAGTATAGGGAGTGTAAGTTGTGAACTCAGTCACTGATGGGTTGCAGGCAGGAATACCCCCCAGGCCCCAAAGCTTGTTCATGTTTTAACTTTTGCTGTACAATGGGCCGAATGCAGGGGTTTGGGATGTCTTCAGCCTCCCCAACATCTTGTGTCAGGGACTCCTGGGCGGCATCTGCTTCAGACCCTCCACTATGGAGGGTCTCCTCGAGCTGACGGACTCAGGCCTCCAGCATGACCTCCTGAGACTGCAGGTCCTGTACGGGAGCCACTTCAGCAAGCACTTCCTCTTTGGTGCGACACAGTGCAGTGAGGAACATCCAGCCCACACAGCTGGCAGCACCTATCGCTTGTTCTGGCAACTGCTCAGTTAAAACCTGCAAGTCTTCTTCTATGCTGGCTGGAGAACCATCCACGTCTTCCCACCCCTGCACAGGGGCCCAACTCCTGAAAACAGCGGCTACTGGGTACCACACACTGTGTGGTGGCCACATGTTCTCCTGTCCAGGGGTGGACAGCTCTCTTACCTGACCGAGACCCTGCTCGCTGCGACAGGTGTCCAGGTGGATTGAGTCTCAGGGGTAAGGTGTGTGCGCCTCAGGGAGCTGGAAGAAGATGCGTGGAGCCGAAGGCAAAGTAGATGTACTTTATTCAGACTTACGGGGCTCAATCAGCCCCGTCGCTGGATTCAGCCAGCAGCCCCCATCCTGGCTCAGCCACCCACCTCCTGAAACAGCTGGACACCTTTACACCATACAGAGACAAAGGTGGCATACAGCCATGGTGCTTATACAAGAGTATATTTTTAAGATAGATGACGCCTGTGCTGCCTTCCATCGTGTCAGACCAGCAGGTCACCGGGTCAGGGCCAGCAGCTAGCTGGGGAAGGAGCCTGACCAAGGCTATTATCCCTACAAGGCCCCTCAGGTGCTGCCTTTTTCTAGTCTTCCGGTTACTTTCCTCTACTTCCATGTACTTATATTGTTTTCCTTATAACTGTAAAACATTTTTTCCTAGTCTTCATTCTCTCATGCCCATTCTGTTTGTTAGTTGGAGAAAAATTGTAGGAAAGTAAAGTAGTTCAAGAACTGTGAGTTTAAATATGCCATTACTAGAGAGCAGTAACAAACTCTGTAAATCCTAATTCACTGTAATATATAAGTTGGGGCTCACCACGGCCAGTCTCTGAGCAGTCACATTAATGGAAAACATAAAGTAGTCTCTAGAAGCCTTGACAGATAATATAGATCATTACTAATTTTCTCAAGGGGATTGCCACAGGGATTTTACACAAACATGTTGCACACAGTTTCTCAGAAATACTTTCTAGATATCAGACTCTCTCCTCTGATGTCACACTCATGTAAACCACTAAAAATTTCTCCCATGTTCTTATCCATTTGGTTTCCTTTCTATCAAAGTGATTATTGCCTTCACTCTCTTCTCCCCCCCATTGCTATCTCCCTGCTAGAGAAAAGAGATAGAATTTCTGGCCCTACCTTCTGGCCAAAACAGATCATACATTACAATGAACCTCAGATTCTATCTCCTTCAGGGAGGAAGGTACATGCCCTGGGAAGTAAGGCTCTAATTTCCTCCATCAGCTTATCTTGTAAATCATTCTCATGGAATATTTTCAGTCAACAAAATTCTCCACTTTGTTATATGATTTGATCTAATGACTGCTCAGTGACCTGAGAAGTGAAAAATCAGAATGGGTATATCCAAATCTTCATTCTTACAATAAGCAGTCATGAACAGCTCCCACTGTCAAAGAAAAGCTGAGAATTAATTCCAAGGAAGGATGAATGAAGCTGGCCTGAGAGGCCTGGGTGGAAAACAGTAATCCTGGACCTCTCTGAAGGTCTGGGAAGAGCTAGCCAGATGGGTAGGGCTAGTGCCATCCAGATTTGCTCTAATTTAATTCACATAGGGAGAAGCTTCTCTTGCTAATAATACCTCTTGATTCTGGCTTCCCATGGCACCTGAAACATCCACATTTCTAATACATAAGGATAAGATGCGGTGTAATGCTATTTTTATGTATGAGAGGTAAATATGATAATCACTGACATTACTTTAGACCAGCGTGTTTATTCAGCCTTTGGGGGATTGGGATCCATGATGAGTGACCTAAGTTGAAAATAAGGTGATCCAATCACTTGCGGTCCCAGTAAAGCAGGCAACCAGGAGCAGCCCAGCCCCTGTGATCTTTCATACTTGTGACCTCATGGCTATTAAGAATTGTGAATGGTCTAAGATTTTACTCTACTTGTGAACTATCAAGAGACATGTGATCCTTGAGTGAGAAATAAAGCAGTTTGTTACTCATGGAACAGCAGGCAACATGAGCTTTGTGTTTGCATTGATTCTCCATTGTCACTCGGGTCCCATGGAGGCAATGTGCATGGGTTTAGGTCATATCTGTGTGGGTTTAAGTCATAGCTGAGTGACCTTAAAGTAAGGAGATTACAATATTTTCTAATAGGTTGTAAGCAAATTTGTCCAATCTTTGCCCCAGATGGAGATATTATCTTTATTATTCTGAACAGTAAACAAATTTTCCCTTTTCTCTGGAGAGAGACACTAGCTCCATCCTTCAAGGCTGTTCTCTCTACATACGTCCTTGAAAAGACAGTCTAGAACAAAGAGTAGTCAGTGTCTCAGCTCACCAGATGTGCAGAAATTCAAGAGCTCTAGGAGAATTATTTCCTAACAGTGGTGGCAGTGTGTACTGAAAACAAGTCATATTGCGAATAGGTGAATCTACCTGGGTCCAAATTCAGCTCTACTATTATTATTCAGCAGATTTCAAGGAAGTTACTTAAACTCTCTGAATTTCAATTTCCTCATTTATAAAATAAGGAGGATATTATCTACAAAAGATATAATATAAGGATTATATAAAATGGTCTGTAAAATAAATGATAACTATGAGTATACATGCATATTATATAGTAACTTGTATTATAAAATTTATAATGTGATGCCATATATAATTTTATTTTGCACTTCTTATGAACATATATTATGTTCTCCTCTGTTGGCTAATAAATCTAGTTAGCTTTGAGCTGCTATTTAACTTGTTTCTATTGAACATCATAAAGAGCTCTGACAAGAAGAAAGGATACCTGGGTTGCAAGTCTACCACAAACCAGCTGTATGTCTTTAGCGAGTTGTTGAAACTCATTGGTCAAAGCAGGAGATTGGGCAAGATTTCAGTGCTAACAAAAATATTTCATCTTCATGCTAGGTCTGAGCAATGGGTAGTGACTGCCTGGAAAGTTGGGTTGAGAAGTATTTTGAACCAGTATCTTGGCTCAGCAGGATAAAAATGCCCATCCATGAAGAGCTAGACATACTTTCAAGGTATAGCCATATCTTCAAGGTACAGGCCTGAGGAAGGTTGGGGTGGGTTGGGTTGTAGGGTATGGAAATGTGGTACCACCCTTGACATTTCTTTGCATATAACAGTTGCTAAGTTAATATGTATTAATTAAGGAATTGAGGAATTGAGTAATAAGGTTTTCAGAAGCCTGGGTAAAGGATGAAAAATGAGGAGGCCATGAAGTAATGGACAGGTGAGGGGGGGAATCACTTTACAATGTCACTTTGGCATAAGGGAAGGTCTGCTTTTAGTTAGGCCATGACCTCTAAGCCAGGTTAACTACTTCTGGAAATCCCAAACTGTTATCAGGCAGTATGTGGAGCCCAGATGGTCTTTTTTCAGATGACTTGGTATGTTGATGCTGCCTCTGGTTTCTCCTGGACTCCAAATTACTTCTATGAAGCAGCTGCTCAAGCATTTTAATGGCCACAATTAAACAGTCCCAGAGGCTGACCTTTAGACATGGTAGTGGTTAATTGAGTTAACTGCCCTGGGCCTGCTATCTTCAGCAAAGCCTTGCAAGCCTAGCGTAGCTTAACGTTTTGTTTGGTTTTCTAGCTCATGTTCTAAGGGAAAATTTTACTTCCAATTACACTAGTAGAAATGGCAAAAGCCTTGTCTCAAGAATGATGAAGGAATTCCAATGTCTTTGTAAGAAAAAGGTCTTGTAAATGGCAAGTTTCAAGGTCTCTCAAAAATTTCTGGGATTATTAAATTCTTATTAGACAGGTAGAGCCAAACTGTTTCTAGAAAAAGGGAGAGAACTAGTGACTAGAACTTAATATTTTCATTAAGCATTCAATTAACTCTTATGAATGACCTATAAATGGCGACAGTGCTTTATATATGAAGAGACAGTGCTGGAAATTGGGGTAGAATGTCAGTCCATAAGAACAGAGATTATTTTTGTTTAGTATATTGCATTTTCCAAATGCCTAGAATGCTGCCTGGTATATAACAGATGTTTAATAATTTTTGAAAAAATGGCTGAACAAGAACACTGCCTTTATTAATCTCACAATCTAATGAGTACATGAACAGTGTTTATCATTTGTTATGAGTTCTGTGAAGGAAAGAAGTGTTGTGATATGATGTGGTAGGGAGGGGAAGGCAGAAGTATTTTGGTTAGAGCAATTCACGAAGGTCTCTTGGAAAGCTGTATTTAAGCTGAGAGACACGTAACAAAAAGGTGACATCTGTGAGAAGATTGTGGGGATGTGGAGGAGATTTCAAAGACAATAGCAGTAAGCAAAGGCCTTGAGGAAGAGAATACTTGTGTATTAAAGAAACAAAGTGAATGTGAGAAGAGATCACTGGTGAGTTGAGGAGTAGTAAAAACTTTAATCTGAATCATGGGCAGTAACTCAACTATATAAGTGTCTCCTAATCATATTGGGAAATTTTAGTAATCCATATATTAATTCCCTAGGGATGTCAACAAATTACCACAAACCGGACAGCTCAAAATAAGAGAAATCTATTCTATCACAGTTCTGAAGGCCAAAAGTCTGAAATCCAGGTGTTGGCAGGTGTGGGGGCAGAGTCCCAGAAAATAGTTTACAGGCTCTCGGCCTCACGTGGAAGGGTGCTGGCTCGGGTAGTAGATGGCCATCAGCTGGGGCTGGTTGGCCGTCAGCTGTAGCCATTGAGCCATTAGCCACTAATATAACTGCTGCAGCTACGAAGGAGAGCCGAGGAGAGTGGAGGAGAGTGAAAGAGAGTCGTCGGTGGGTTGCAGACAAAACGGACAGCAGGTCGCACGTCCAGTGAACCCAGCCTCCAGTGAGACCGTAGTGGTATGACTCCCCTACCTATGGCTCCGTGGGTGTTCCTTTTTGGCCTCACCATATCCTGCGTTATGTGGGGAGCGGGACCAGAGACCCTGCAGGCCTCCCCGCACGACAGCAGGATTTGTTCCTTCTGAAATATCTGAGGGAAAATCTATCCCATGTCCCTCTCTTGCCTTGTAGGTGCTGTTGGACATCTTTGGTATAACTTGGTTTGTACACACATCACTCAAGTCTCTGCCTCTGTCTTTACATTGTGTTTCTCCTCTTCTCTCTCTGTTATGAGGTCTGAAAATTACATTCATGAACTCATCCTAGAAAAAGTGCTACATACCTCATGCTGAATATCCTTACAGTCACCTTATAAGTACTCCCCTTGGGAAACTATGCACCAATGACAGCACCAAGTTCCCCCTTCAAAGAAATTTTGGAACTCTTTTTCTGGAATAGCCATCAGAGCTGTAATTAGGTTACCCTTGATATCTTGAATGTCATAAAAAATGTCTCTCTTTGAATATTTCCTTTATTTTTGGTAAAGAAAGAAGTCATTGGGTGCAAGATCAAGTGAGTAGAGAGGGTGTCCCAATATACATATTTATTTACTGGCTAAAAACTCCCTCAAAGACAGGACAGTGTCGTATCAGCAGGTGCATTATTTCTTCTTTTTTTTAAATTTATTGGGGCGACAATTGTTAGTAAAATTACATAGATTTCAGGTGTACAATTCTGTACTACATCATCTATAAATCCCATTGTGTGTTCACCACCCAGAGTCAGTTCTCCTTCCATCACCATATATTTGATCCCCATTACCCACATCTCCCACCCCCCACCCCCTTACCCTCTGGTAACCACTAAATTATTGTCTGTCTATGAGTTTTTGTTTCCCATTTGTTTGTCTTGTTC
Organism: Rhinolophus sinicus; assembly: GCF_036562045.2. Taxonomy (NCBI): domain Eukaryota; kingdom Metazoa; phylum Chordata; class Mammalia; order Chiroptera; family Rhinolophidae; genus Rhinolophus; species Rhinolophus sinicus. The sequence continues at coordinate 39,756,853 of NC_133761.1, read as the reverse complement.
TTTCGTTGTTTTCGGTTTATATACCACATATCAGTGAAATCATATGGTTCTCTGCTTTTTCTGTCTGACTTATTTCACTTAGCATTATATTCTAAAGATCCATCCATGTTGTCACAAATGTTCCTATGTCATCTTTTCTTACTGCCGAATAGTATTCCATTGTTTATCGAAGGACATTTTCGTTGTTTCCGTGTCTTGGACACCGTAAACAAAGCTGCAATGAACATTGGAGCACACATGTCTTTATGTATAAATGTTTTCAGAATTTTTGGGTAGATACCGACAGAGGGATGGCTGGGTCATATGGTAATTCTATTCGTAATTTTTTGAGGAACTTCCACACTGCCTTCCATAACGGTTGCAGCAGTCTGCCTTCCCACCAACAGTGTATGAGGGTTCCTTTTTCTCCACAGCCTCTCCAACACTTGTTACTATTTGTCTTGTTGATGATAGCCATTCTGACTGGAGTGAGGTGATACCTCATTGTGATTTTTATTTGCATTACTCTGATGATTAGTGATGTTGAGCATTTTTTCATATGCCTATTTGGCATTTGTATGTCTTCTTTGGAGAAATGTCGCTTCAGGTCCTCTGCCCATTTTTCAGTTGGGTTGTTTGTTTTTTTGTTGTTGAGATTCATGAGTTCCTTGTATATTTTGGATATTAATCCCTTATTGGAGGCACTGTTGGCAAAAATCTTTTTCCATTCAGTTGGTTGCCTCTTTATTTTGTCGATGGTTTCTTTTGCTGTGCAGAAGCTTTTAAGTTTCATATAGTCCCATTCGTTTATTTTAACTTTTACTTCCATTGCCTTTGGAGTCAAATTCATAAAATGCTTTTTGAAGACAAGGTCTGTAAGTTTAGTACCTATGTTTTCTTCTATGCAGTTTATTGTGTCAGGTCATATGCTTAAGTCTTTGATCCATTTTGAATTAATTTTGGTACATGGTGACAAATAGCAGTCCAGTTTCATTCTTTTGCACATGACTATCCAATTCTGCCAGCACCATTTATTGAAGAGGCTGTCTTTCCTCCATTGTATGTTTTTAGACTCTTTGTCAAAAATTATCTGTCCATATTTATGTGGTTTTATTTCTGGGTTCTCAGTTCTATTCCATTGGTCCATGTGTCTGTTTTTCTGCCAATACCATGCTGTTTTGATTATTGTAGCCCTGTAGTACAAGCTAAAGTTAGAGAGTGTGATACCTCCTGTTTTGTTCTTTTTTCCTAAAATTGCTTTGGATATTCGGGATCTTTTGTGGTTCCAAACAAATCTGATGATTTTTTTGTTCTATTTCTTTAAAAAAATGCCATTGGGATTTTGATGGGGATTGCATTAAATCTGTATATTGCTTTGGGTAATATGGCCATTTTAACTATGTTTATTCTTCCAATCCATGAGCATTGAATGTCTTTCCATTTCTTTGTGTCTTCTTCAATTTCTATCAAAAATGTCTTATAGTTTTCAGCATATAGTTCCTTCACATCCTTGGTTAAGTTTATTCCTAGGTATTTTATTCTTTTTGCTGCAATTGCAAAAGGAATTGTTTTTTTGTATTTCTTTTTCTGAGATTTCATTGTTAGTATATAGGAATTCAATGGACTTTTGTACATTGATTTTGTAGCCAGCAACTTTATTCGTTGATTGTTTCTAATAGCTTTTTGGTGGAGTCTTTAGGGTTTTCTATATATAGCATCATGTCATCTGCAAAGAGTGATAATTTAATGTCTTCATTCCCAATTTGGATAGTTTCTATTTCTTTCTGTTGCCTGATTGCTCTGGCAAGGACTTCCAACACTATGTTGAAAAGCAGAGGTGATAGGGGACAGCCCTGTCGTGTTCCTGAACATAGAGCAAAGGGCTTCAGTTTTTCACCATTAATTATGAGATTAGCTGAGGGCTTGTCAAATATGGCCTTTATTATATTAAGGTATTTTACTTCAATACCTATTTTATTAAGTGTTTTAATCGTAAATGGATGTTGTATCTTGTCAAATGCTTTTTCTGCGTCAATTGACATAATCATATGATTTTTGTCTTTTATTTTGTTTATGTGATGTATCACATTGACGGATTTGCGGATGTTGAACCATCCTTGTGCCACGGGGATGAACCCCACTTGGTCGTGATGAATAATCTTTTTAATGAATTGTTGTAATCTATTTGCTAGAACTTTGTTTAGGATTTTTGCATCTGTATTTATCAAAGATATTGGTCTGTAGTTTTCTTTTTTGTGTTGTCCTTACCAGGTTTTTGTATCAGGGTAATGCTGGTCTCATCAAATGAGTTAGGGAGTACTCTCTTCTTCAATTTTTTGGAAGAGTTTGAGCAGGATTAGTATTAGATCCTCTTTGAAGGTTTGGTAGAATTCACTAGTGAAGCCATCTGGTCCCGGACTTTTGCTTTTGGGAAGGTTTTGGATGACTGATTCAATTTTGTTACTGGTGATCAGTCTGTTTAGATTTTCCAGTTCTTCACAGCTTGGAAGGCTATATGTTTCTAAGAACTTGTCCATTTCTTCTAGATTATTGAATTTGGTGGCATATAGTCTTTCATAGTATTCTTGGATGATCCTTTGTATTTCTGTGGTGTCCTTGATAACTTCCCCTTTTTCGTTTCTGATTTTGTTAATTAGTGTCTTTTCTCTTTTTATCTTAGTAAGCCTACCCAAGAGTTTGTCAATTTTTTAAAATCTTTTCAAAGAACCAGCTCTTTGTCACATTAATTTTTTCTATTGTCTTTTTGTTAACTATTTCATTTAGTTCTGCTCTGATTTTTGTTATTTTCTTTCTTCTGCTGACCTTGGGTTTCACTTGTTCTTCTTTTTCTAGTTCTTTAAGGTGTACCATGAGGTTATTTATTTGGGATTTTTCTTGTTTCTTGATAGAGGCCTGTAATGAGATAAATTTCCCTCTTAAAACTGATTTTGCTGCATCCCAAAAGTTTTGGTAGGATGTATTTTCATTGTCATTTGTTTCTATGTATCTTTTGATTGCTCCTCTAATTTCTACTTTGACCCAGTTGTTCTTTAAATGTATGTGTTTAATCTCCATGTATTTGTGTTTTTTCCTGCTTTCTTTTTGCAGTTGATATCCAATTTCAAAGACTTGTGATCAGAGTATATGCTTGGTATGATTTCAATCTTCTTAAATTTGCTGAGGCTGATTTTATGTCCTTTTAAAATTGGTCTATTCTTGAGAATATTCCATGTACACTAGAAAAGAATGTATATTCTGATGTTTTAGGATGAAGTGCTCTATATATTTCAATTATGTCCATTTCATCTAATGTGTCATTTAGGGCTGCTATTTCGTTATTTATTTTCTATTTGGATGATCTATCCATAGCTGTCAATGATGCATATCAGTCCCCTAGTAAAATTGTGTTTTGGTCAATTTCTTCCTTTAGTTCTGTTAGTAGTTGCTTGATATACTTTGGTGCTCCCTGATTGGGCACAATATTGGTGAATGTTATGTCTTCTTGTTGTATAGTACCCTTTACAATTATGAAATGTCCATCTTTGTCTCTTGTTACCTTTTTCACCCTGAAGTCTGTTTCATCTGGTATCATTTTGTCTACACCTGATTTTCTCTTCATACCAGTTGCTTGTAGTGTCAATTTCCACCCTTTCACTTTGAGTCTACGCTTGAACTTGTAACTGAGATGTGTCTCTTGGACACAGCATATGGTTCTGTTTAGTTTTTTGATCCATTCTGCTACTCTGTGCCTTTTTATTGGTGAGTTCATTCCATTTACATTTAGGGTGATTATTTATATGTGAGGATTTCCTGTCATTCTATCTTTAGTTTTCTGGTAAGATTGTGTCTCCATTGTTTCTTTGCCTTTTTGTGGTTGTCTATTATTTCTGTGTGGTGGTATTCTATGTTTTTTCACTCCGTTTCTTCTTTGTTAGAGTATATATTTCAGTTCTGCATGTTTCTTGAATGGTTACCGTTAGTTTTATGTAAAGGAAAGTTTGATATTTAGAGTATTCCATTTTCTTCAGCACGCTTACTTTCTCCATTTCCATATTCCGGTTCAGGCCTTTACTCTCCCCTTTTTTATGTTTTGATTGCCACAAATTGTCCCTCTTGATGGTGGTCGAATAGCCTCCTTTTGTATTTCTTGCAGTGCAGGTCGTGGATTAGAAAATTCCCTCAGCTTCTGTATGTCTGAAAAGGTCTTCATTCCTCCTTCATATCTAAAGGATATCTTTGCTGGGTTTCTTATTCTTGGCTCATAATTTCTCTCTTTCAGTAGTTTGAATATTTGGTTCCACTCCCTCCTGGCTTATAGAGTTCTGCTGAGAAATCTGATGATAATCTAATGGGCTTTCCTTTGTAGGTTACCGTCTTCTTTTCCATGGCTGCCTTGAGGATTTTTTCTTTGTTGTTGATTTTTGACAGCTTCAATGCAATGTGCCTTGGAGAAAGCCTGTTGGAGTTGACGTAAGTAAGTTTTCTATTAGCTTCTTGGATTCGAGGATCCAGTTCTTTCCACAAGTTTGGAAAGTTCTCATCAGCTACTTGAATGTACTCTCTGTTCCCTTCTCTCTTTCTTCACCTTCTGGTATGCCCATTATTCCTATATTGCTCTTTGTGATGGAGTCAGAAAGGTCTTGTTGAGTTCTTTCATTTCTTTTAAGTCTCACATCTCTTTCTTCTTCCGTCTCGTCTGTGTAATTTCCATGTTTCTATCTTCGATGTCACTGATTCTTTCCTCCATCTGGTCAACTCTACTACCCAAGCTTTCTATTTCATTCTAAATTTCTTCTATTGAGTTCTTAATCTCCAGAAATTGTATTTGGTTCTCTTTTAAAATTTCAATCTCTTTGGTAATATGTTCATGTTATTCTTTGATTGTGTTTCTGAGTTCATTAAACTGCCTTTCTGTATTTTCTTGCATTTCATTGAGTTTTTTCAGAACTGCAATCTTGAATTCTCTGTCATTTAAGTTACATATTTCCGTATCTTTAACTTAATATTCTGGAGACTTTTAACCTTCTTTCTGGGCTCTCTTGTTGCCTTGGTTATTCATGGCAATTAATGATTTATTATTTCTCTTCCCAGACATCTACAGGAGTGGATTCTGCTACAGGTTGATAGGAAGAGGACTTTCTTTTGTTTTTCAGTACTTATTGGTAGAATGTTTTATTATTTCTCCCACTGCAGCCCTTGTTTCTCTCTCACACTGTAGTGTTACATTTTCTCTGCACTATTCCAGCTTCTCACACAATGGGGTGATTCCCTGGAAGGCGGGCTTCTCCTCTGTTAACAGTTTGCCCTGTGGGGATGCAGAGAGCTTTTGAAGTTACATTGCTCTTCCTGCACCAGATTCAGAGCATGTATGTTTTAGCAGTTCTATTTACTCCTGCAGGAATCTGCTCAGATAGGTGGGGACAGGGGCCAGGTGAGTTGTGAGAGGTGGCCCAGAGCAATGGCAGCGACCACCACCACAGCCGGTCCTGCTTCCACAGCTCCCTCACCTTTGCCAGAACTAGTTGGGTTGCACATCTGTGTCTGCAGACACAGTTCTCAGAACTGCAAATATTTTGTTCTTTGATCTGACACTGCTACTCTTCTGCTTCTAGCACTGGGCAGGTGGGGGCGGGAGTGAGCTCAGTGGGGGAAGGGTGGGGGCAGCTAATCTCATTGCCAAAGGCTTCCATTCTCTGCTCAGCAGTGAGGGCTTAAACCACCGTTTTAAGCCTTCTTCTCTCAGTCTTTTCTCCAAGGTCTCTGCGGTGATCGTTGTGTTAAGCTGTGTTACATGCTGTCCCCTCAGTCCTGTGGGCCATAAACGGAGCCCTAGAAATCCGAGTTCTTCCATCTCCCACAGCTGTGATAGTTCTGGGATGCAACGAGCTTGGAGCACTGAGCTAGGTCTGAGTCCTGCTCTCGCGTGGCTCCGTCTCCGCATTTCTCCCTTTTCTCCTCCCCTGCTTGTGCAATTTGCTCACCTTTAGGTGAATTCAGTAGTGAGCCTCTTCGTCTTGCCTATCTGCTGTGCATGCAGGGAGTCCTTTGTGGAGTTATATTTGTCTAATTTGTTGTAAATTTCAGGGGAGATTTCCAGAGGCTCACCTCACACTGCCGTTTTGATCACATCTCCTGTTATTTTATTTGGAACATGTTTCTTGGTCTCCCCAATTTGTCTGCCTTTCTGTGTGTTTTTCTATGTATCAGGTATATCTGCTATGTTTCCCAGTCTTGGCATGGTGGCCTTATGTGTAGGTGTCCTGTGGGGCCCAGTGACACAGGATGTTTGATCTCTGGAGCTGGGTGCTGCAGCTATGTCCCTTGTGTGGGTTGTGTGTGTCCTCCTGTTGTAATTGAACCTTGATTGTTGTTGGCACAGCAGGAGTTGGGATTGACCCTCAGGCTGAGCAGCTGTGAGGATTGGCCCTGACCATAGTGTATGAGCTGCTGTGTGGAGGCATGACCCTATGGGGTGGGATTCTCCCCAGTCATCTCTATTGCTGGCTGGTATCACCATTTGAGTGTTCAACTTGTGCGGCAATAAGGTGGTGTTCTGTTGTTTGTTCTGAGGCCTCTTAACAGGGGCTCTGGTGCAGGCCAAGTTCAGCTGCTCCCTGTGACCATCCTTGGGCTTCCTGGCAGGAATTGCAAAGTGATTTGTGATTGATAGACGCTTGTGCTGGACTTAGAGGTGCATAGAAGAGGACACACTACAAAATGTGGCCTGCTACCACCAATACTAGGCCTGTGGCATCTCAGCAAAAGGCACAAGCACACTGAGGCCTGCTGCCACCTAATGGCTGCCCATGAAGCTCAGCTGCTGAAACAGCTTTGGACAGTATGTGAATTTGGTGAGGCAGCATCTCAGGGAATCACCAGGGTGGGGTGAGTGGTGTTTGTCAGGTTAATGCAGATTCACATTTGAGGCCAGAGCTGAGCCTGAAGCCACTCAGCAAAAGGCACAGGGAATACTGAGGACAGCTGCCACTTGCCTGGGGACTACGGACATTTGAAAGCTTTGTTGTTGTTGTTGTTGTTCTTTAAAGTCTGCAGTGTAGACTAAGGCTGGCTTTCTGCCTCTTAAAGATCCTTCGTGGTACACGAATTGGATGAGGTATAAGGGCACCATTAGGGTGGAGTGAGTGAAGTTCACCAGGTTAATGTAGATTCAGCTTTGGCTGTGTTGGGGGAAAATATAGGAAATATGGTTCCCATATGCTAACTGTGTGAAAGGAGGTCTCAACACAGGGATAATTGTAGCTGTCTCTACCCCTCTTCTTGAAGCCATAAAACTCAGTCTCTCCCCGTATGTCTCTGGTGCCATCCGAGTCACTGTCCCACCATCAGAGCCCAGGGTGAATGCCTGCAAGCAAGTGAGTCCTTTAAGAGGTTGTCTGGGTTTCCAGCTGCATCCCATCTCACCCAGGTGATCTGAATTCCCACAGATGTTGTGTGGGCTCCTCTTCTTGGCACTGGTGCTCCAGGCTGGGGAGCGAGGTGTGGACTAGGATCCTTTGCTCCTCAAGGGGGACCTATGCAGCTGAGAGATCCCTCTGGATTCTCAACTGTCACATGCAGGTTAGGGGTCAGCCCATTTTGCATCTCTGCTTCTCGCACCAAACTCGACATGGCTTCTCTTTTATATCCTTAGTTATAGGACTTCTGTTCAGCTAGTCTTCAGATGGCTCTCCAGGTTGATTGTTCCATAATTTACTTGTAATTTTGATGTGGTCATGGGAGGAGGTGAACACAGTGTTAACCTACTTTGCCATCTTGACTGGAACTCTTTATCAGGGTTTCTCATAAGTAAGATTTTTATGACTAGAAATCCCACTTAAACACCTTGTAAACAGGATTCATAGCAGGTTCTCATGGTGCAAATCTGGCCAGGCCCTTGGGGAGAAGAACCACTGCATTTTGACTCTGAGTGTGGGAGGAGAGTAGCAAGGCCTTTTCAAGAATTGGTCTTTGCTTGATAGGTGGGTGAGCCAGAATACTTGTGGATGAATCTAGGACTAGTGGTCTCTGGCACACAAGGCACCCAGGTGTTTCTTGTCCCAGCATTCCCTTGCCACCTGGAGAGCTCCCAAGGTCAACCTGAGAACTAGATATTGGAAGAAAGTTCTTGCTTTCCCACTATGGAAGTAGTTACAATACCAATCATGGCTAACTTCCTTTAGAAGGGGCAAAAGCCTCCAAATACAGTAAATAGGTAGTATGGACCAAAGATTGTTCTCCAAAATATGCAAGCCTTTCCCAGAGGCTTGGAAGCAAAGGTGAATGTTATAACTGGGAATTTAATGTGGAACTGAAGTGTCTTCTTTTGGAACTTTAAAGTGAAAGGTCTTAGTGTAGGGCTATGAAGAATTCAAACTAGTTTTCATTCCACCCATCTCATTAATGGGAGTGATAGAACAGATTTTTGTGGTACAGCAAAAGTCTGAGTACTCTGGAGAAATACGGACCTTTCCTGAAATTGCAAGTTTTCCTGTTTGCAGCTTCCATACATTGTGTGGGGATTCTTCTAATGATGGGTGCTTCTGTTTTAAGTCTCTTTCAGTTGGAAGAGACAGAAAAATGAATTCCATTTGGCCTGGCCAAATAGGGAATTTAATGGGTGAGATAACTGTATAGCTGAAGTAGTACAAGGCCCTAGTTTTTCAAATTCTATCCCCGAGATCCAATTTGTTTTCTGAGATTCAGTTTACTGTGTCTATCCTAACATCATACTTACCGTGTTTCCCCGAAAAAGAGACCTACCCCTAAAATAAGCCCCAGTTAAGATCGTCAGTCAGATGGATGCATTTAGTACATTATGACAATGTTCCAGAAGATGACATGACAGTAGTTGAATAAATGTAGTTTGTTGTACATGAAAAAATAAGACATCCCCTGAAAATATGCCCTAACGCATCTGTTGGAGAAAAATTAATATAAGACCTGGTCTTATTTTCAGGGAAATATGGTATAAGACCAGGTCTTATTTTCGTGGAAACGCAGTAGACATTTCTCACCTCATGGTGGCAAGAAGGACAGCGAACTTACAACTGCATAGTCAGCAACTTTGTTCCTTTTGATTGTCTCATTCTTGAACCATTACCTCTGTCTAGAGGAAGGCAGTGCTGATTAGCTAGGCTTGAGTCACATGGCCTTCCCTGGAGCTCTGGGTGAAGTCAGCACTATAGGAGCTGCATAGTTTAAGGGTCAGGTAGGAGTGATTTATCAGAAGGAAATCAAGGTGTTGTTACTAAAAAGAAAGAATAAACACGATGAAGCAAACGACTGACAGCCGGCAAATGCCATTCACTAGCTGTATGACCTTGGGCAAATTATCCAGTCCTTGCTCCTGTTTCCTCATATTTAAAGATAATAATATGAGTATCTTCTTTGTAGAGCAATTGAGATTGAGTGAGTTGATACATGTGAAGCACATAGAACAGTGCCTGGTCTCATCTGTCCAGTGAAGAATTATGTAAGACAGAGGTGTAGAGAATGAGCCTAATGTGGGACTTCTTTCCCCTGGAGATATTTGCTCATACCTGAGAAGTTGACCGAGGGTTTGAGAAGGTGAACAGAAACTTTGCTAGTCTGTGAGTAACAGGAACAGAGAGAAACTGCTTGCTTTGCCTTGGGGCCCTGAAGGCTGCACAATAGGAGTTATGTGAAATTGAAGAGACAGCAGTTGAGGTTTAAGTCATCTCCATTACTGAAATCAAATTGAAGTAATTGTTTGTGTCCCCAAGTGCTCTGTAGACAAAATGTAAATCCAATCTGGGAAAGATGATATCATTTTAGGCCTCAAATTATTTCTACAACCAATTTTGTGAACGCAATTTCTATCATCAAACAAAAAAGCAAACAAACAAACAAACAAAAAACAACACACAGACACACACAAACAAACAAAAAACCCCAGAGACATGATAAGAAAAACGAAAACCAACAAAGGAAAACAGACAATAGGGAAAAATTTATAAGAGCTCCAGATACTTGAGTATCACACACAAACCTTAAAATAACTTTTACTATGTTGTTCTAATTTTCTGGTGGACATGCAAATTGCTACAACCTCTCTTATGGGAAATTTGACATTACATATCAAAATTCAAAATGTACCAATATTTGATCATGCCATTCCATATATAGAAATTCGTCTAGAGGTAACTGGTCAAGGGAACAAAAATACATGAAGAGGAAAGTTTTTCAAACTTAATTTTCATATAAAAAATAAAAAATAAATGTACTTCAACAGAAGATTGTTAAAATATGTTTAAATTAAACAATATTTAGGTAGTCATAATAATTTTACAGATGTGGAAAATTATCTATTATAGAAGAAAGAAGCAAATAATGGTGGCTTGGACTCTGTTTAGAAAACAATAACTATGATATAGTTTATAATATTCCCAATGGTTTTCTTTGTATAGTGGTGTTATGTGAAGGGTTTATTGCATTTTATTATTTGTCTAGATTTTCTGTATTTAATCCAATGAATGTATATTATCTTTTTATTAGAAAATACAGTAAATCTTTTTATCAGAAAAAATAAAAGAAAATAAATTGGAGTGTTGCTGAGTTTTGAAATATGAATCTTCCCTTTTTTGTTCTGATATTGGTAGTGGTGGCTAAAAGTTTAGAATATTCTATAAGACTGCTGTAACCATATGTGGTTAGATAGCATGCAATGTGAAAACATACTTAAGTTTCAAAGATCCATTTAATTTTTGTGCTCATTTTCTTGAAAGAGAAAAAATAAGGCAAATGAAAGATGAGCTGATACATGTTGATTGTCTGATATGTGATAGGTATTTGACATGCCTAAATAGTCATTCAGTTTCTGGATTATAGTCACATTTAGGAAATGGATATTCTCTATTACCCAAGCAGTAGGAATCAACTCATTGTGTATATGCTCCTGAAATCCAGAAATTATTTACAATAACTACAAACTGAAGTTAGAATAGAATCGCTGCAATAGATTTTTTATAAGGCTTATATGGCATTTATCTAAAGGTGACATGTTTTAATTGGTGATTAAGGCATACTTAATGCACTGTAGGTCCTGAGGATGACATCTGGGAATATGTGCAGGTGGAATGCCGTTATTCTTTTCATCTGGACCCCAGGAATTACACAAGGTATGTGCCAATTTCTTTTAAAAAACCTGAGTCCTTTAGTCATATTTTAATATAACTTGTTCACTTGATGCATTTATTTGAATTGGCATTACCTTGCAAATGGCCAAAAATATGAAAATACTACTGATTGCCTCATTAATATTCGGGACCTCCTTCAAGGGAGCTAAAACTCAACAGCTGGCTTCTTACCACTTAGGCTTACAAGAATATTGTCTACATTCAGCTCACAAGTTATACATAGTGGTATGGAAGGCCCAAATATAATATTTAGAACAATGCTTTTTTACTTCAATTGTATTACTCTCAACAGACTGTATAGAGCTAAGTGAAAAGTTGACAAAAATATTTATTGACTGAAATTTGCTTCCTCTTCCAAGCTACTCATCAATTGTGGATTTATTTCAGGCAGCACCTGCGTGACATTTTGAACACTAGTAGCTATCAAACCATGACACTTTGACCTGAACCAAAGTAAAAAGTTCTTTCAATCTGGTTTTCAAATCTGTAGGTTGAGGATGATGATACTATATACCTCATGTGGCTATAGTGAGGACTAAATAAAATAAATGATCAATGAAATGTGAATCAAATTAAACAATTTAATTTCATTTTCTCCAATAATATTGGCAAAAAATTTTAAAGACCAGGCAAATACAAGCCTCTCAATAGTGTATGAAAGTGATCACTCTCAAACATCATTGCTGGGGGTACAAATTGGTGCAAAAATTTGAAAGGCATCAGGCAGTATTTTTCCAATCTGCACCTTCTTCAAGTCAACATTTCTCTTCTTGGAATTTACACTGCAGAAATCTTCATCTGGTTAGGTAAGATATGAGGTATGACAATTGGCAATTAAGGCACACTTAATGCACTATAGGGCCTGAGTTTAGGGAACTTGCCACCATGTACTTACATTGGCAGCACTGTACCAACAGCTTGGTAAGGTTTCATAACCTTGGTATATCAGTGTCTCACAGCTGTGTTCATGTGAACATGTGGCAATGTCTTGCTGAGTGGCATTCATTATTGTTGTTGTGTGTTTTTGTATGCTGTTGCGAGAATCTCTGAGCTTGAATTAGAGCAATGAACAAACACTCAATTTCTTGTTAAACTTGACAAGACTGAAAGTGAAATCAGGGACATGTTAGTCCAAGTTTATGGGGATAATATCATGAAGAAAATGACAGTGTACAAATGGATTAAACGTTTTTTCTGAGGGGAGAGAAAGTGTTACTGATGAAGAGAGGTCAAGGCAGCCAGTAACCAGCAGAATTGATGAAAACATTGCAAAATTCATTGAATTGTGCATTAAAATCATTGGCTGACTGTGAGAAACATAGCAGACCAAGTAGACATCAATAGAGAAATAGTTAGGAAAACCTTAACTGAAAATCTTGGCATGAGAAAGGTATGTGCAAAAATGTTCCCAAGGGAGCTCACCGATGAACAAAAGCAAAGGGGGTTGAAGTTTGCCACGACCTTTTGGAGAGGGACAATGATGTTTTGGAGCATGTCATCACTGGGGATGAAACATGGGTGTACCAATATGACCCTGAAACAAAGCATCAGTGTGAACAATGGAAACAGCCAATTCTCCATGACCAAAAATATTCCATCAGTCCAATTCAAGAGTAAAACGATGTTGCTAATCTTTTTTGATATCAAAGGGATTATTCATCATGAATTTATACCAGCTGGACAAACAGTTAATCAAATTTGTTTTTTGGAAGTGCTGAAAATGGTGCATGAAAAAGTTAGACGAAAACGACCTGAACTTTTTACCACCAGTTCATGGCTCTTGCATCACGACAATGCACCAGCTCAAATGGCACTGTCTATGAGGGAGTCTTTAGCCAGTAAGCGAATAACTGTATTGGATCACCCTCCCTAGTCACCTGATCTGGCCCCCAATGACTTCTTTATTTACCCAAAGATAAAGGAAATACACTTAAAGGAAGACATTTTGATGACATTCAGGACATCAAAGGTAATCTGACGACAGCTCTGATGACCATTCCAGAAAATGAGTTCCAAAATTGCTGTGGACTAGGAACTGGCATTGGTGCATAGCTTCCCAAGGAGAGTACTTTGAAGGTGACCATAGTGATGTTCAGCAATGAGGTATGTAGCACTTTTTCTAGGATGAGTTCACAAACTTAATTGGCAGATCTCATGTATAGAATGTATACCGCAGCATTGTTTTAAAGTAAAATTTTCAGATCATTAAGAAAATGGTTTAATACATTGGACTAAAATCAAGATAAAGCATTCTATATAGCTCGCAGTAACAAACTTGTGTATATCTGTATGTAGTAATGTACTGACTTTAAAGATTATTCAGGACATGTCATCAAAAGAAAAAACCTAGTTACAAAATAACACATAGAGGATGGTAACATTTCTGTTGAGAGAGTAAAAGAGAAGAAGGAAGGAAGGAAAGAAGGAAGGAAGGATGGAAGGAAAGAAGGAATGAAGGAAGGACCAATTTTTAAGGTCTGACAATTAAGTTCATGAACTCACCATAGAAAAAGTGCTATATACCTCATTGCTGAATATCACTATAGTCACCTTTGAAATACTCCATTTGGGAAGCTATGTACCGATGCCAGCACCTAGTTCGCCCTTCAAAGCAATTTTGGAACTCTTTTTCTGAAATGACCATCAGAGCTGTCATCGGATTACCCTCGATGTCCTGAATGTCATCAAAATGTCTTCCTTTAAATGTATTTCCTTTATCTTTGGCAAAGAAAGACCTCATTGGGGGCCAGACCAGGTGAGTTCTGCTGGTTACTGGCTGCCCTGACCTCTCCATCAGTGACTCATTCTCTTCCCTCAGAAAAATGTTTAATCCATTTGTATACTGTAGTTTTCATGGCATTATCCCCACAGACTAGGACTAACATGTCCCTGGTTTTACTTCCACTCTTGCCAAGTTTAACAAAAAATTGAGTGTTTGTTCATTGCTCTAATTCAAGCTCAGACATTCTCACAACAGCATACAAAAACACGCGACAACAGTAATGAATGCCACTCAGCAAGACACTGCCACACATTGACATGAGCACAGCCACACATTAACACGAGGACAGTGAGACACTGATATACCAAGGTTATGAAACCTTACTGAGCTGTTTGTACAGTGCTGCCAATGCAAGCGCATGGTGACAAGTTTTCAAGCTCAACTGTCGATGATATATTGTAGAATTGTTCACTTGAAACCTATGTAGTTTTACTAACCATTGTCACCCCAATACATTTAATTTAAAAAAGAAATATTTAACTGTGTTCAACCCTTGTGATTAAGATTTATGATGTGATTTTCAGAATTTAAGAAAGAAGACAATTTGAAATATATTTAGAGAAAAGAATGGAAGCTAATAAGAATATAGTTTTAATAATCTAGGTGTCAGATGACTGGGATCCAATCCAGTGTACCCACTATATATTTAGGTTGTGTCTAAAGCCACAGCTTGTTTTAATAATTTGACGAACTTGAAAAACTGGATTTAAAATATGTGCCCACTTGGCAGTCTATAGTGAAGAGTTTAACATCATGGTCATTTTTTTATATTTTGTAAGATATTGCTATCTTAAAAATAGTTATTTTTTTGTTTTCCTAGTTCCAAATTTGAAAGAAATAAATTGGCAACATCATATTAAAATATTTATATGATGAAACATGTAGATGAAGTATAATTTTTGCGGATTATAGAATCAGAGAATATATATTCAATAGGAAGAAGGCCTGGTATTTGAAACTTCAGTCATAAAATATTTTTAAAATAAATTTCCTGATATTTTTATTAAAAGAGCTGAAGTTCTTTTATCAAAAGTGCTGCACATATTTGTATATGAGTATATGTATGTCAAATTCTGAAAATAAAGCTTTAAAAGAAGGTGAAGTCACAGACAATCTAAAGTATATTTATGTGCATATTATATTTGCCAGGCACTTTAATAGCCATTTTGTCAGTTAGTCCTCACAAGAAGGTAGTTATTAACACCCCGTCTTACAGATAAGAAACTGAGGCTCAAGAAGATAAATTACTTACCCAAATGCCCATAGATAGTAAGAGAAACAGAAATCACATGTGAGTTTGTCTAAAGCAATGTTCATTTTCTAATCTTCTTAATTTTCTAACTTTTTAAATTTCTAATCTTTCATTGTATTACATTGTGTAATTTCAGATTCTTTTTTCTACTTTAATATGCTTAAGTTTCTAAAGTAATTAAAAAATTTTTCAATTATAGTTGACATACAATATTAGTTGCAGGTATACAACATAGTGATTAGATATTTATATAATATATGAAGTGATCACCCCATAAATCCAGTACCCATCTGACACCATAAACAGCTACAATATTAATGATTATATTCTTCATGCTGTGCTTTACATCCCCATGACTATTTTGTAACTACCAATTTGTACTTCTTAATCCCCACCCCATTTTTTATCCACTCCCCCAACCCACCTCCCAGCTAGCAACTATCAAAGCGTTGTCTGTATCTATGAGTGTGTTTCTGTTTTGTTTGTTTGTTTATTTTGTTTTTTATATTCCACATATAAGTGAAGTCATATGGCATTTATCTTTCTCTGACTTACTCCACTCAGCACAATACCCTCTAGGTCCATCTATGTTGTTGCACATGGCAAGATTTTTTTGTTTTTCTGGCTGAATAATATTCTATTGTATATATGTACATCTTCTTTATCCATTGATGAACACCCAGGTTGCCTACAAATATTGATTATTGTAAACAATGCTGAAATGAACATATGGATGCACATGTTGCTTTAAAATAGTATTTTGGGTTTCTTTCTATAAATACCCAGAAGTGAGAACTGGGTCCTACTTTGTCTCTTGTTATAGCCTTTGTTTTAAAGTCTATTTTGTCCAGTCTAAGTATTGCTACCCTGGATTTTTTTTCAATTTTCATGAAATCTTTTTTTCATTCCTTATGTCTTTTACCATCCCTTTACTTTCAGTCTGTGTGTGTGACTCTCTTGTAGACAGAATATGTAAGAGTCTTGTTTTCTTATCCATTCAGCCCCCTGTCTCTTGATTGGAGGATTTAATCCACTTATATTGAAAGTAAACATTGATGGATGGGTAGTTATTGTAATTTTATTATTCATAGTTTTTATCTTATTTTTCTTCTTCTCCTTCCCTTCCTCCTCCTCCTCCTCCGTCTTAAAGAAGTCCCTCTAACATTTTTTGTAATACTGGTTTGGTGTTGATGAACTCCTTTAGCTTTTTTTGTACTTCCTAATCACTTCACCATTCTCATCCAGCCCCCCCAAACCTCCTCCCTTCTACCAACCATCGGTTTGTTCTCTGTATCCATGAGCCTATTTCTGTTTTGTTTGTTTGTTTGTTTTTCTGTTCTTTAGAGTTCACATATAAGTGAGATCACATGGTAATTTTTTCTTTCTCAGTCTGACTGATTTCACTTAGCATATTATGGTGTAGGTTCATCTATATTGTTGCAAATGGTAAGATTTCATTCTTTTTTATGACAGACTAATACTTCATTGCATAAATGTACCATAATTTCTTTATCCAGTCATCTATTGATGGGCATTTCAGTTATTTTCATATATTGGCGATTGTGAATAATGCAGCAGAAAACAAATGGGTGCATATATCTTTTTGAATTAGTGTTTTGTATTTCTTTAAATACATACCCAGGAGTGGAATTCCTGGGTCATGAGGTAGTTCTATTTTTAATTTTTTTGAGGAACCTCCATACAGTTTTCCATAGTGACTACACCAATTTGCAATCCCACCAAAAGTGCATGAGGGTTCCCTTTGCTCCACATCCTGTCCAGCACTTGTTGTTTGTGGATTTATTGATGATTGCCATTCTGACAGGTGTGAGGTGGTATCTCATTGTGGTTTTTATTTGTATTTCTCTGATGATTAGTGATGATGAGCATCTTTTCATATGTCTATTGGCCATCTGTATGTTGTCTTTGACAAAATGTCTATTCAGGTCCTCTGCCCATTTTTTTTTTTTAATTTTATTTTATTAAATTTATTGGGGTGACAATTGTTAGTAAAATTACATAGATTTCAGGTGTACAATTCTGTATTACATCATCTATAAATACCATTGTGTGTTCATCACCCAGAGTCAGTTCTCCTTCCATCACCATATATTCGATCCCCCTTACCCTCATCTCCCTGCCCATTTTTTAATTAGATTGTTTGTATTTTGGTGTTGAGTTGTATAAGTTTTTTATAGAATTTAGATGTTAACCTCTTTACATATGAATCATTGGCAAACATCTTCTCTCATTCAGTAGGGTGTCCCTTCATTTTGTTGAAGGTTTCATTTGCAGTGCAAAAACTTTAGTTTGCTGTAGTCCCATTTTTATTTTTTTTTTAGTTTCCCTTGTCCAAAGAGATATACCAGTGAAAATATTAGTAATGGAATGTCTGAGAGTTTACTTTCTATATTTTCTTCTAGGAGTTTTATTGTTCAGCATCTTATATTTCAGTCTTTAATTCATTTTGAGTTCATCCTTGTATATGGTGTAAGAAGGTGGTCTAGTTTTATTTTTTTTGCATGTATCTGTCCGGTTTTCCCAGTATCATTTATTGAATAGACTGTCTTTACCCCAATGTATATTCTCAATTCCTTTGTCATAGATTACATAATTATATAGGCAAGGGTTTATTTCTGGGCACTATTCTGTTCATTGTTCTGTGTCTGTTTTATGCCAATACCATGATGTTTTGATTACTGTGGCCTTGCAGTATAATTTGATATCAGATAGCATGATACCTCCAGGTTTATTCTTTCTCTGGATTGTCATGGATATTCAGGGCCTTTTATGGTTCCATATAAATTTTGGGATGATTTGTTTTAGTTCTGTGAAATATGCCATTGGTATTTTGATAAGGATTGCATTGAATCTATATATTGATTTGGGTAATATGGACGTTTAAGCTATATTAATTCTTCCTATCCATGAACATGGTATATGTTTCCATTTATTTGTGTCTGTAAATTTCTCTCTTCAATGTCTTACATTTTTAGAGTACAGGTATTTTATTCCCTTGGTTAAATAGATTCCTAGGTATTTCTTTTTATTGCAATTTTAAATGGGATTGTTTTCTTAATTTCTCTTTCGGATAGTTCATTATTGGTGCATAAAAATGCAACCAATTTCTGAATCGTAATTTTGTAATCCGGTAGTTTTCTTCTATCAGTTCTAATAGTTTTTTCACGGACTCTTTGGGGTTCTCTCTGTATAGTATCATGTCATCTGCAAATAATAACAATTTTACTCCCTCCTTTCCAATTCGGATGCCTTTTGATTCTTTTTCTTGTCTGATTGCTGTAGCTAGAAATTCTATTACTAGTTGAATAAAAGGGGTGAAAGTGGACATCCTTGTCTTTTTCCTTATCTTGAGAATTTTTTAGCTTTTCCTCTTTGAGTATTATGTTAGCTATGGGTTTGTGTTATATTACCTTTATTATGTTGAGATATGTTTCCTCTATTACCAGTTTGCTGAGCATTTTTATCATAAATGGATGCTGGATTTTCAAACACTTTTTCTGCATCTATTGATACAATCATATGATTTTTATTTTTCATTTTGTTTATGTGGTGTATCACATAAATTGATATGTATATATTGAAACAATCTTGCATACCAGGAATGTATCCCCCTTGATCGTGGTGTATGATTTTTTTAATGTATTGCTGAATTGGGTTTGCTAATATTTTTCTCTGTGTGGTTTGGAATCAGGGTAATTGTGAATTGTCGCCCTGTAAAATGAGCTTGGGAGCCTTCCCTTCTCTTGATTTTTTTTTCCAAATAGTTTGAGAATCAATGTTAATCCTTCTTTGAATGTTTGGTAAAATTCACCTGTGAAACCATCTCATTCCAGACTTTTCTTTTTTCAGAACTTTTTGATTACTGATTCAATTTCATTAGTAGTAATCGGTTTGTTCAGATTTTTTGTTTCTTCTAGATTCAGTCTTGGAAAATTGTATGCTTCTAGGAATTTATCCATTTCTTCCAGACTGTCCAACTTCTTGGTGTATAGTTGGTGTAGTATTTTGTTCTTTTGGGGGTATTTCTGTAGTGTCAGTTGTCTCTTCTCCACTTTCATTTGTGATTTTATTTATTTGGGTCCTCTCTCTTTGTTTCTTGATGTGTCTGACAAAAGGTTTATCAATTTTCTTTATCTTTTCAAAGAACCAACTCTTCCTTTTATTAATTTTTTAATATATATATTTTAGCCTCTATTGTCTTTCTTTCTGCTCTGATCTTTATTTTTCCCTTCTTTGTACTCACTTTGGGCTTTGTTTGCTGTTCTTTTTCCAGTTGTCTTGGATGTGAACTTAGACTATTTATTTGAGACTTTTCTTGTTTCTTGAGGCAGGCTTACATTGCTATGATTTTCCCTCTTACGACTACTTTCGCTGTGTCCCATAGATTCTGGTGTGTGTGTTTTCTTTTTCGTTTGTCTCAAGGTATGTTTTTATTTCTTCCTTAATCTTATTTATGACCCATTCTTTATTTAGTAGCATGTTATTTATCCTCCATGTGTTTGTTTGGTTTTCAGTTTTTTTCTTATAATTTATTTCTAGTTTCATACCATTGTGGTCAAAGAAGACATTTGATATGATTTCAAACTTCTTTAAATTTATTAAGTCTTGTTTTGTGGCCTAACATGTGGTCTATCTTGGAAAATGTTCCATGTGCATTTGAGAAGAATGTATGTTCTGCTGCTTTTGGGTGAAATGCTCTAAAAATATTAACTAACTCTTTTTGGTCTCGTGTGCCATTTAAGGCCACTGTTTCCTTGTTAATTTTCTGTCTGGAAGTTCTGTACATTGGTGTCAGTGGAGTGTTAAAATCCCCTACTATGATTGTGTTACTGTTGCTGTCTCCTTTATGTCGGTCAATATTTGTTTTATAAGTTTAGGTGCTCTATGTTCGATACTAGGATTACGTTCTCTGTTGGATTGATCCCTTTGTCATTATGTAATGTCCTTCTTTGTCTCTTACTGTAGTCTTTATTTTAAAGTTTATTTTGTCTGATATAAGTATTACTCTAAGTATTTTTCTTGTTTCCAAAGATATTTGTGTGAAATATCTTTTTCCATCCCTTTACTTTCTTTCTTTTTTTTTTTCCCACTTCAATTTCTTAGGGTGAATTGGTTAGTAAAATTATATATGTTTCCATCCCTTTACTTTCAGTCTATGTATATCTTTTGATCTGAGGTGGGTCTCTTATAGGAAACATATGCATGGGTCTTGTTTTCTTTTCCATTCAGCTACCCTAGGTCTTTTGATTGGAGTATTTAATCCATTTACGTTCAAAGTGATTATTAATAGGTACATAGTTATTGCCATTTTATTATTCCTATTTTTTATCTTTTTGTTTGCTTTCTGCTTCTTTTGAAAGAAGTCCTTTTAACATTTCTTATAATACTGACCTGGTGCAATGTATTCCTTTAACTTTTTAATGTCTGGGGAGCTGTTTATCTCTCTTTCAATTTCAAATGATAGCCTTGCTGTGAGTAGTCTTGGTTGTAGCCCCCGCCCCCTTTTTATTACTTGTAATATTTCCTGCCACTCCCTTCCAGCTTACAAAGTTTCTGTTGAGAAATCAACTGATCGTGTTATAGGAGCTTCCTTGTAAATAAATAGTTGTCTTTGCCTTGCTGCTTTTAGAATTCTCTCCTTGTCTTTAACTTTTGCCATTTTAATTATGATGTAGGTTGGTGTGGGCCTCTTTGGGTTCATCTTGTTCGGTACTCTTTGGCCTTCTTGGACTTCTATGTCTATTTTCTGCACCAGGTTAAGGAAGTTTTCAGTTATTATTTCTTCAAGTAGGTTCTCGATCCCTTGCTCCCTCTCTTCTCCTTCTGGTATCCCTATGATGCAAATATTGTTGCGCTTGATGTTGTCCCACAGGTCCCTTAAACTACCATTTTTATTTTTTGTTGTTGTTTTGATTGCATGTATTCTGCTACCTCGTCTTCTAAATTGCTGATTTGATCCTCTGCTTCATCTAATCTGTTGGTGATCCCTTCTAGTGTATCTTTCATTTCAGTTATTTTATTTTTTATTTCTGACTTTTTTTTATGGTTTCTATATCCTTGTTTATACTTATTATCTCTTTGTTGAAGTTCATAGCAAGTTCTATAAGCATTCTTATAACCAGCATTTTTAAACTTTGCTTCTAGTAGGTCAGTTGCTTCTATTTAATTTAACTTTTTTTCTTCTTGAGGTTTCTCCTTTCCTTTTATTTGGGACATGTTTCTTTGTTTCCTCATTCTGACTTCCCATCTGTGTTTCTTCTAGTTATTAGGTAGTTTGCCTATGTCTCTCAGTCTTTGTTGGGTGTCCTTATGTAGTATGTGTTTTGTGGTCCAGTGACACAGTTTCCCTGATCACCTGTGCGTGTGTTCTGGGAGTGTCCTTTGTGTGTTGTGTGTGTGTTCTCCTGATATATTTGAGCCTTGATTGTTTTTGGTAAGTCAGTGGATGTGATTGACTCCTAGGCTGACTGGCTGTGTGGATTGATTGGCTGTGTAGGGGCTGACCCCCCTGAGGAGAATGCACCTCTGTGGAATGTTGTGACTATTGAGAAAACCCTTTGGGTGTGCTGTTTGTGGGGCTAACCGAGTAGTGCTCTGGTGTGGTCTGAACAAGCCTTTGAGGGTGTTGTTTCTGGTGTCGCTTGGGAAGGGCTCCCTCACAGGTCAAATTCAGCCTTGCCTGTTACTGACCTGGGGCTACCTGGTAGGAGACACAGCACTATGTGTGGTTGGTTGATGCCTGTGCTAAGTCAGGAGCCATATGGGGGTGGCCTCTCTGAACTGTGGTCTGCTGCCATCAGTGTTGGGCTTGGGGCAGCTTAGCAAAAGGTCTATGGCCTCCATAGGCCTGTTGCCACTAGTCTGGCTTCCTGAAAGCCTCAGAAGTTGAAAGAGCTTTCTTAGGTATGTAGGCTGGGCTGAGAGTTTAACCCAGTGTTGAGAGTTTCCCCAGTGATGCAGCAACTAGCTGGGTGGGACAGGGTCCCCAGAAGTCATGAGGTGTGGCCAGTGATTTTTACAAAGTTAATGCAGATTCAGTTCTTGCACCAGTATTGTGCCCATGACCACTTTGCAAAATGTCCTGAAAACACCTTGGACAGGCACCACTTGCCTCAGGCCCATAGATCCCTGAGAGCCACCCAAGGGAGATTGCAGCTCAAGTTGTGGTTAACTGCCTGCCACCGAAAATTTGCCAACTACCGTGGCCATCCACTACTGTAAAAGGCTTCTGCAACTTGTGGGGCAGGGTCAGCTATCCAGGAGCTGTGAGTTGTCTGAGCAATGCAGCACTAGCAGTGTGGGGTGGGAACCCAGGGCATCACCAAGTTGGTACACACACACAGATTTTACCAGACCAATGCAGTCTCAGAATTGGCTCTTGGAGGAGGGTCCAACATAGAAAAAATGGTGCCCTCCTAGAGATTACATGTGAAGCAGATTCCACACAGGGATAATGATGGCTGTCACTCCAGTCCTTGCTCTGAAACCCCACAACTCATTCTTTTCCCATATGTCTTTGGCAACTTTTGAGTTGCTACCCCTCCACCAGAAACCAGGTGAGTGTTTGCAAGTGAATGAGTCTGTGTGCAGGCCCTTTAAGAGGGCATCTGTGTTTCTAGCCACCTTAAATCTCACTGGAATGGATGGACAGAGTTCTTGCTGCTTTTCACTGCCAGATGTTGTGGGGACTCCTCTTCTCTGCATAGGATCCCTGACCTTGGGAGCCTGGTGTGATGCCGGGAGCCCTCCCTCTTTGGGGAGGAACTCTACCATTGAGGTGTCTCTTCTGTTATTCAACCACTACCTGTATGTTTGGGGTCAGCCTGTTTTGCATCTCTGCCCCTCTTACTAGTCTTGATGTGGCCTCTTCTTTATATCCTTAGTGACAGAGATTCTGTTCAGCTAGTCTGATTTTTGAGGTTAATTGTTCCATAATTTAGTTGTAATTTTGACGTGATCCTGGCAGTCATCAGGTCTAGCATTTAACTAATCCACCAGCTTGGACCACCCCCAAGCTCTATTTCTTCATAATATTCTATTATTGGAGTTCTTTGAAACAGTGTCAATTGCAAATGCTTCATCTTACCTATTGACAGCCATGACACAGGAAATGCAGAATATTTCTGAAATAAGAATTGTAATTACACTAACTAAACTAGCTAAATCTTTAAAGCCCTCACTATGTGTCAGTTTGAGACCAAGTGCTTTACCTGAATTCTCATGTACTCTTCATAGAAATCATACAATTTAGTTATTGTTCTGACCCAGTTTTAAAGATGAAGAAACTGAGCTTAAGTAAATTCCTCAGGATAACCCAGTAAATTGTGAAGAACAAATATATTTTGGTGTAAAAAGGCAAGGGCTCTTCTTATATGCTCTGTCTCATTGGAGGACCTGCCTCTTTGTATTAACAGTTGCCTTTGTGATATGGACATTTAGGAGGATTTGCATAGTTCCATTTATTTCCTGACTCAAAAGAAACAAAACTTACCCCAAGTGTTCTGCAACTGGTTAGTTCTTAGCAAATTTTAGTGTCTGTGAAACACAACTAAAGTAATCTTATTTCCAGTTTCTGAAATATTGAATGTTTGAAAGACATTCAGGTTTTTGTTTGTTTGTTTGTTTTTATTAAATTTATTGGGGTGACAATTGTTAGTAAAATTACATAGACTTCAGGTGTACAATTCTGTATTACATCATCTATAAATCCCATTGTGTGTTCATCACCCAGAGTCAGTTCTCCTTCCATCACCATATATTTGATCCCCCTTACCCTCATCTCCCATCCCCCCATCCCCCTTACCTTCTGGTAACCACTCAACTATTGTCTGTGTCTATGAGTTTCTGTTTCTCATTTGTTTGTCTTGTTCTTTTGTTGTTTTTGGTTTATATACCACATATCAGTGAAATCACATGGTTCTCTGCTTTTTCTGTCTGACTTATTTTGCTCAGCATTACACTCTCAAGATCCATCCATGTTGTCACAAATGTTCCTATATCATCTTTTCTTACCGCCGAATAGTATTCCATTGTGTATATATACCACAACTTCTTTATCCATTCATCTATCGAAGGACATTTTGGTTGTTTCCATGTCTTGGCCACCGTAAACAAAGCTGCAATGAACATTGGAGCACACGTGTCTTTATCTCTAAATGTTTTCAGATTTTTTGGGTAGATACCCAGGAGAGGGATTGCTGGGTCATATGGCAATTCTATTCGTAATTTTTTGAGGAACCTCCACACTGCCTTCCATAAGGGCTGCACCAGTCTGCATTCCCACCAACAGTGTAGGAGGGTTCCTTTTTCTCCACAGCCTCTCCAACACTTGTTACTATTAAGACATTCAGTTTTTAAATGTTTGTTTTCAATTGTCACTGTAAAACAACTTTGTTGCCTTAGAAATTATTTTTAAATATATACATTAAGATGGTGTTTCACTTCGATTTGTGAAAGATTGGCATTTTAAGATGTAATAGACTTTCCAATGATGATTTGATTTTAAAATGCCTCATTGAAAAAGGAAAAATATTTGAACTAGAAAGGGAAATTTGGCATGTGTTAGTTACCTGGTAGAAATAGATGTCTAATTCTGGAGGAATCCATTATTAAGTACTTCTTTTTGAGAAGATAAAAATGTATGTAACATCCTACAACTCTTTATGCCTGTTATTTTGTGGTGGCTCATATGTTAATTTTGATATAGAAAGTTAGTATGCAACAACAAGCAGTGGAACTACTTTTTCTTCTCTTTACTTTCAGGATTTTATTCTCCACATTGCCATCTACAGAAAACATGCACTGGTGCATGTGTGTACACACACACACACACACACACACACACACACACACACACACACACACAGTAATAGAGGCTGAAAGAAATGGAATTCATGATTACAGGTCTAGATTGACCTTTCTGCCTGAAACAACTAAAGGAAGTGCTACTGAAGCAAATGGGTTTGCATTTATACACACACACACACACACACACACACACACACACACATACACACACACATATTTAAGATACAGGCAATTAAAAGTTTTAAAACTTTACATATGCTGTGTAAAATTTTTTAACACCCTCCTTCCACAGGAGAACCCTGGAAGAATCCCAAGATTTTCTTTCAAGAAGCATCGTATTAATATTCTTGAGTATTTGAGATTTAACATTTCATATTCTTTCCTCTACATCTTTTATTGTTCCTATTTACAGTGCACCTGAAACACGTTGTGTAATTGGCAGAGAGCCCAGATTTTCCATTTAGGAACAGTTTGATGATTTCACTTCTTCTTCCTTTTTTTTTCCCCCCAAACAGCAAGTGCTCTACATTGTAAACAATGCCAGTCACCATAATATTGTTAGCTTTTGAGGTTTTATTACATTCTTGCCTCCCTACATATTTTAAACTTCAGTACAAGGAATTTTTGGCATCAGTTCAGCAACCTTCTTATTTCATAAAGAAGATGGATTCCAGCAAATAGAGTGCTTCATTGTCACGTATGATTAGAAAGTGTAAGATTTATCTAATCATAAAATTGCCC
Organism: Rhinolophus sinicus; assembly: GCF_036562045.2. NCBI lineage: Eukaryota > Metazoa > Chordata > Mammalia > Chiroptera > Rhinolophidae > Rhinolophus > Rhinolophus sinicus. The sequence goes on along the minus strand of NC_133761.1, from coordinate 39,731,115 downwards.
AATATTTTTAGGTTTGTTTCTAATTTTCAAAGCAGTACATTCACATCTGTCCTATGCAAAATGCTAATTCCTTTTCAGTTGCATTAGTTTCATAAATGTTTAACCCTTTCCTTACCCATTATCTGAAGATAACTCTCCTTTGGCTTATCTTTACTGTGAACACTGTAGTTAAAAATCTAGTTTTTTCCTTCTTTTCTTTCTTAACACTTCAAAAGGGCCAAAGCTCATCAGAATTGATGCACTCAATTGAGTTATTTTGGCAATCAATGTGTAGCATATCACTGCCTGTTCAATTTAGCTTCAGCTAAACTTCAGCACGAAATAAGGAGATGGCTGAGGTGATACAATTGACCATGCTTGTTGCCAAGCAATTTATTATATTCCCAGCAATGATGACCAAACACTGGGCAAGAAAACAGTGTTTTTGCACATAGCAAATGCTCAGTAAGTATTTGTTGGGAAAAAAATAAACGAGTTAAAAAATGTCCTGTTGTCCTTAGAAGTTAAATTTTTATTACCTATAATACATATATTTATAAAAATTTTGTAAAGAAAAAGTGTGTCCAAAAATCAGTTCAAATCACTCTGGGAAATACTGAATTAAGCTCATTCAAAATACATTATCCAGTTACTTGATACATTGTAAGCACTGCTCTGTGTAGACTGATGAAAAACAAGAAATTATTTCCATCCCCAAGTCTGGATATTCATTTCATTTTCTGAGATGAATTTTAAGATAACAGCATAAATAATACTTAAAATTTTTTCTTCACAGATTGTGAGGAACCTTCCATTAGCTAACCAAAAGGAGAAAAAAAATCAAGCTATTTTAATTCTACAGCTATAATCTTTCCTGCTAAACCTCATACAGAGCTACATTTTTCCCAGATCGCTTCAATAAGTGAAAGCCCAACAGAGAACAGATGCAGTATAAGAGCAATAAAAGAAGAAAATAATTTAAAAATCCTTTGTTCTCCCTGCAGATTTACATCTGTAAATCTATTAGCATTATTTTCTTTTCCTCTCTCTCTCTCTCTTTCTCCCGGTTTTTTGTTTTGTTTGGTTTTTGCATCCCAAGCCAGATCTCAAGTTCTCTGAAGCAACCCTTAATCAAGCTCCCCAAAGGCCTAGGACTGCATGCAGCAATTTCTCCCCTGCTCTCAGCACAGATGTTTCGAGCACATTCCATTACACCTACATGCCATTACAGCTAATGGCTTATTCTGATGAAGAAAGCTGCTTTCTGCTCAGTGCAGCAAAGGGGAAAATTTCCTCCTGTACAGTTCGATCTCTGCAACAATGAAATGTAGGGGCAGGTGGTACAACAGAACTCTCTAATGTTAATTACATACTGTATTACCCCCAAATTTGGCTGGTCATTAATTATGCTAATTTACCTTCCTGAAAATTAGCACCGTCGATGTGAACATTTGAGCAGATTATAGCAAAATGTAGTCTATCAGAGTTGCTTATAAACCAGAACCTTCTGAGCCACCCAAAGAAATTATAACTAGTCTTGGATATAGCTAACTTCAAAAAAAATGGTTGATGGAGAAACTTGGTACCCCTCCTGATAAATATCCTGACTTTTCAAGAAAATATGAAAATAAAACAATTTCTGCAAGTCCTGGCTAGAAATGCTTTTTATTAATTTTTTAAATTGCTAAATATAGAAAAGTAAGTATGAAACCTAAACCATCAAAGAAAATCGACCAGTATACTTTGCACTGAATAAAAATCATAGGTATTATTTTGGAGCAGAAAGAGTGGAGGAAAGTAGAAAATAAAACTTTGCTGGCAGTTTTCATGCCATGGACTGTAGTGATTTTCTTTTATGCATTTTTCATAGTCCTGATAAAGAGAAATGAGCATTGTCTTTAACAACTCTACAGCTGTAGATTATATTTTTCAATTTATTACTGCATAAAAAATTAACATGACTCTCCTTCCAACTAAAGCTCAAATTTTACCATATTGATCATAGGTTTAATAAAGTATGTGAATCAGCTTAAGCTCATTTTTCATATGAGTTAAATACATATGAATTAAGTATAATTTCATTTTAGCCTGTGGAAATTGATTGGATTTCAGAAGTAAATAGAATATCTTCTCTATGGAGTGCATAATTTCCCTTTCCTCTTTAAGGCTGCTGTTTCCTTCTATCCATCTCCAAGAAGCCATCATCATATTAACATAGATGACAATCTGGCAAGGAGGTGCTGATCAAAGATAAATTTCACACTCTCACTTCGCATTTTCTAATTACACCATCTGTGTCAGACTCTTTTGTGGCAGTTCTGCTCAATCTGTCAAATGCTGCGTGCCTATGGGAATGCAGAGGAGCTGAGAAATCCTTCTTGTCTTCCCACACCCTCACTGTCGATCCGTCACCCCCAATCGGAGCTGTGCAGATATATTAGTCTAATTGGGGACTGGAATGGAGGTTTCAGGTTGCATCAGAGATGAAGTGTTTGGGGGATGCAAGACATGAGATTGCAATTTGAATCAGATTACAGGGCCTGCCCTAGCTTGTCTCAGCAAGCTGAAAACAAGCCATGCATGCAATATCAGGATGAGAGGAGTAAAGAGAAAAGAACAATTTTAAAAAGAATCATGAAGAAAAGTGTCTCCTTTCATTTCTCTCTGTTTCTCTCAGACACATTAAGGATAAACAATTGTGAACAGGCACTTACGGGAAATGTTCATCTTTTTATTATAATGTTATGAAACATAAGTATAATGAGTTAAACACAATGACCCAATCAATATGACCAGATTTAGTCTAATCAAGGCCAAGAAAATAAATCCAGCGGTTCTTCCTAAATAACACAAATTAGTTCTTGTGGAATATACATTATGCTCACAATTGGACAGAATAGACTAAAAACAAGAGAAACTGAAGGCTGCTAGCTACGTTAATAAAGAGTTCTCGAATATATATTAACCTTTAAGATCTACTTTGAACTCTTCTTTTCTTAATTTATCATGATAATGTCCATGAAATACCAAAGAAAAACAAAATAATTGCCTTTTCAAACTAGAGTCATGGCATAGTTAACTATTCCTAGTTATTGATTTCTGTCTGCCACTTGTCACTGTCTTTAAGTCATGTTGCAAATGATACCAAGGTAAGCAAATAACTGTAACAGCCCATTTTTTACTCTTCAAGGGTGTACTCTTATGTGTGTTTACCCCAAAATGGTACTGCTATAAAACCAAGGAGAATCCATCCTTTCTTTTTTAATATAAACAGGTCTTATGATAATACTACTGTTGCCCTTGAGAAATTTGGAATCATTTTTTATCCTAGTCATGAACAAATGAGAAGGTCTATGGTAAAATGGAAATAGGAAAGTAATGACAGTTAAAAAAGTAGACTCTGGACCTCACTCTATTTATTACTTTTCTGATTCTCTGTTTTCTATAAACTTCACTGTTCTCATTTCATACCTTTGTGGCATATGCATGTGAAAGCATATTAAAGATTATAAAACACCCCCAAAACTATAAGATCATATTGTTTATGATTTTTTTGTATTTATGCCCTGTCTTAAATCACATGGTATTTCAAGTAGTTATTTACTTATAGGTGATTGTAGAGATCTTTTCTCAAATCTAGTACCCCGATATCCAGATGCAGAAGTAGGATCTCTCCTGCACTCTTATATGTCCTACAAGTAATCAACTCTTGAAGGACAGTACTCTGTCTGAATATTCTGTGTTTTGCATGTTGTATATGATCACAAGCTGTTTGTTAAATAGCATTGGTATATTTAATATTCATAAAGAAGGAAAATGTTATTTGAATCATTGAGTAAACCATGCTGATGGTGCTGACATGATTGCATTTGTATGGAAGGAAAACTCTAACAACCTGTCCTTTTAGCATTTTCTTGCTTCTGAAAACCAGGAGTTTGCCATCAAACATATATACAAACGTTATCGTTTTTCTTGGATTCTAGAACGTTTCCTTTTCAAGTAATGGATAAGGTGACCTCAATACGGACAATTCCTAAATGACTTCGTTGTGAGAGCATAAGTAGATAAAATTTAAAACTCTGCTTACAGAGACTATCTTCTCCAATCATGGTAATAAATCCATGGGAATACTGACTTTATGGGCATTTATAGTTTATTTATTTATTTATTTATTTATTTATTTATTTGTTGTTGTGATGGATCTGTTTATTTTCTTTTTTCTTTTTTTTAAATTAAATTTATTGGGGTGACAATTATTAGTAAAATTACATAGATTTCAGGTGTACAATTCTGTATTACATCATGGGAGATGAAGGTAAGGAGGATCAAATATATGGTGATGGAAGGAGAACTGACTCTAGTTTCTTGATTTATTAAGGTGTAAATTCATTAGTGGCTTCTCTCTCTCTCTAGCATAAGTAAATATGCATATATGCATGTATATATACATAAACACACATTCATATATATGGCATATCTATCTATCTATCATAATATAACTTGAGAATTTAAAGGAAATGTAAGAGAGAGCATTATGGATGACCAAGTTAAAGCCTAGAGATTAGACATATTAAGAAAACACTAAATAAATTTATCTTTTGGATTGAAGAGCAGAAAGATGAGGAGAAAATTGAAAACAATATTCAATTTCATGAGGAGTCATTGTCCATGGTGAGTAAGAAAGTCTTCCATTTCAAACCTTCTGATTGTCTGATTCTGTGAGGGTTCCACTTAGTAAATGTTGTCATTGAATTCCTTAATCTCTTCACTTTCTAATTTAATTATTAGGGGCATTAGATATTAGCAGAGGTTAATTATTGCCATTCAGTATAATCCGATGTCTAAAACCTGTCTTGAATCTTCTCTATTCTCATGAATTCCTAGATGACTAGAAATAAAATGTTCATAAATTCTATGCATTTTTAGAGGAAATAAATTGCCGCTTCCAGCATTATTTGCAGAACTGTATAGTATTAGCTTCTCTCCATTCTACTTAAAGAATATTGGCTATAAAATAAGTAAATACATGTAGTCTCTTATAATGAATAATCTCCAAAATTAAAACTGGACTATTGTATGTGATGCTTTTCTTTATTAAACATATATATATATATATATATATATATATATATATATATATATATATATATATATATATATAAGCTAGCTCTTTCACAGCTCTAAGATATTTACAATATAGTTTCAGGTTTGGAAATTCTCGTGCTAAATAAAGACCTTTGGAGAGTTCACTATAATATTTTATCACAAACATCATCCAAACATTCAATGATTTACATATTTTCTAAATTCCCAGGTAAAACTAAGGAAACAGTTGATGGTTTTGAGGATGGAAAAAGATGTAGAGACCTGGGCAAGTCAATAACAATTTCTGTTTTTGTTTTTTTTTAAGAAAAGATGAAATAGTGCCATTTGCAACAACATGGATGGATCTTGAGATCATTATGCTAAGTGAAATAAGCCACACAGAAAAAAGTCAAGAACCATATGATTTCACTGGTACGTGGGATATAAAACTGAAAACAGCAAAGGAACATGACAAACAAATAAGAAACAAAAACCCACAGACACAGACAATAGTTTAGTGTTTACCAGAGGGTAAGGGGGGTGGGGGGTGGTAGATATGGGTAAAAGGGGTCAAATATATGGTGATGGAAGGAGAACTGACTCTGAGTGGTGAACACACGTGATATATAGATGATGTTATACAGAATTTTACCTGAAACCTATGTAAATTTACTAACAATTGTCACCCCGATAAACTTTAATAAAAAAAAGAAAACCACAATGACATACCACCTCAACCTGACAAAATGGCTATCATCAATAAATCAACAAACAACAACTGTTGGCGAGGATGTGGAGAAAAGAGACCCCTCATGTACTGTTGGTGGAATTGCAAATTGATGCAGGCACTATGGAAAACAGTTTGGAGATTCCTCAAAAAATTAAAAACAGAACCACCTTATGACCCAGAAATTCCACTTCTCGGCATTTATAAGAAGAAATCCAAAACACTAATTTGAAAAGATATATGCACCCCTATGTTCATTGCAGCACTATTTACAGTAGCCAAGATTTGGAAGCAACCCAGGTGCAATCAATAGATTATTGGATAAAGGAGATGTGATATGTGTGTGTGTGTGTAAAATGGAGTATTACTTGGCCATAAAAAAGAATGAAATCTTGCTATTTGCAACAACATGGACAGACCTAGAGGGTATTATTCTAAGTGAAATAAGTCAGCCTGGGAAAGACAAATACCATATAATCTCACTTATATGTGGAATCTAAAGATCAAAATAAAAAAACAAACAAACAGGAAATGACTCACAGATACAGATAAGAAACTGATGGTTGCCAGAGGGTAGGGATCAGGGGTGCTGGGTGAAAAAGGTGAAGGGATTAAGCACAAATTGGTAGTTACAAAATAGGTGAAAAAGGTGAAGGAATTAAGAAATACAAATTGGTAGTTATAAAATAGTCACAGGGATGTAAAGTACAGCATAGATAATATAGTCAGTAATAATACAATGACTATGTATAGTGCCATGTGGTTACTAGACTAATAGGGTGAGGGAGGAAGAACACTCTCCTTTTCATTTTACATGAGAACCATGTTTACAGTAAGCACACAGAAAGTTGATAAATGAGTGAATCAAATAAATGAATGACATATGTGGAGAAGGACCTACACTGTCATTAGGAATGATTAGATGGGTTAAAGTAATTATTTCTTTGTAATGTTTCTTGGATGTTCAAAATTAAAAACAGAAATAATCACTAGCTTCTTGACATTTAGTTCTCAATCAAATACCATCTTATGATAGGAATATTTCAGTTAAATTACCTCATGAGATTAAAAATTATTCATCCAAAACAGCTCACAAAATATTGGTTTTGTGACTTGATTTACCATCCTCCTTCTTAAATGTGTTTTATTTCTCATAGCCTCTGAGCTGGAGGCATCACTGTCCACACAGGAGCCTTTCAACTTGGCAATCTAGAAATCATCAATGTCATATTCACATCACATCACCTCTCAAATGATTCATTCATTAGATCCAAAAATATTTACTGAGTGCTGCTTCTGCCAGGCACTTTTTAAAATGATGGGTTTGGAGCAGTGATCAAAATAGATAATGTCTCTGTTCTCACAGAGTTTGCATTCTGGAAGCAAAATATACATAAACAAATACATATGCCAGGTGTTCAGTAAAGAAAGGTGCTATGAAGAAAAATGAACAAGAAATGGGATAGAAAGCTAGAGAACTTCATCTCATTGTCTTCATCCTTGGTTCAGAGTTCTTTATTATCTGTCAGAGCAGGGTGGCAATGGTCTTACCTCATTGATGTTTAAAGCTACCCTCATTGATGTTTAAATAATCAATCTAAAACAAAAGTCAGACCTCTTCGATTTCCTCCTTAAATTCTTTAAGAAAAAGCCTTATCTCCCTTCCACACAATATTGGTCCTCCATGATCTTGCCTCTGCCCTATCTCTAGCCTTATAGTTTCATCTCCTGCCTCTATTCTCAAGTGTAACTTTCTAGAAATTATTTGCGACTCCTACCACAGACTGTCAGAGATGTTTTCTTTCCATGTCTTTTCTCTTGCTGCATAGTAGCTAATATGTGCCCACAGCATAGGAGGTTGCCCCTATTCCTTCACCTGCCTGATATCTCTTCATTCTGTGGTACTTTTATCCAGGAAGGCTTCTGTGATCTCTCCACTTCCTCTCAATAACATTTTCTTAACCATTCATAGTCACTTCTGCAACTTGGTTTCTGACCCAACACTCATTTCCATTTCATGTTTTCATTAAGCACTAAGAACTACAAATAAAGTAATTATATCGCAACTATGTAATCCAATCCAAGGAATCATGCATTCTTATATCCGTAAGGCTTCTATGTATAAATATTTTAAGAATAAATATATTTTTGTGCTCTCTGGCTCACTAGTACTCAACAACGTGAAGTATAATATTTATGAAAACAAAAGTGACATTTTGGGCCAGTATTCACAGAGCTGTCTTCCTAGACAGGCATTACGGATGAGGAACCTCAAGCTTTACCTCCAGCACCCTAAAAATTAAATGGAGAAAAACACATTTCCAATTCTGTTTTGTCTTGATTGCTGTCTAATCTGACCCCAGCAAGCTATGTTTCACACCCTATTTAGAGCATGCTTGGAGGGGCACCCAAAGGTTTGGAAATAGACTCAAAGCTTATCTCAACTATCCAGACATCAGCAGTGTGAAAAACGGGACTTTTAAAAATAACATTTCCTGTTCTTTCTGCTTCTGATCAAGCCAAAAATTCCACAGGGACTGTTGTTCTCATGGAATTTTGGCACTTCCTCTGCAAGGCACAGCCAGAATCTGGACGTGCAGAAGGATGTGGAAACTGAAACTGATTGAAAAGTTTCAAATCAGGATCACAACAAATGTTATGTGAGCACATCTAACAGGGCTGGAGCTCATAAAGACACTGAATATATGAGCAGTTTCCCTAATGACACAATTCAATTCCAGCCAATAACCCCTGCCCACCATGATTCATTCTTAACATGGGTTTTAAAGTCAGAATATATGAGATATCCATATAGTCTCACAACTAATAACTTCTCATTCAGTCCAATCTATCAGGGAAAAAAAAGTTTAAAAAAACTCTTTATGGTTAAAGACTGCTTGCCATGAATAAACAAAATTGATTGGCAAACAGAAAGAATAGTAAATGTAAAAAACAACAACAACAAAAAACTATGATTTTTTTTAAAGAAATGATATTGGGATTTAAAAAATGATTTTTTTTCTATGAAGATCACATTTTCATGTAAGTACAGATGGTCCCTGACTTACAATGATTTGACTTACAATTTTTTGCCTTTATGATGGTGTGAAAGTGATGCAAATTTAGTAGAAACTATACTTTAAATTTTGATCTTATCTCAGGCTAGCAATATGTGGTAGGGTAATCTCTTGTGATGCTGGGCAGTAGCAGTGAGCCACAGCTCCCAGTCAGCGGTTGGATCATGAGGGTAAACAACTGATATGCTACAGTGTATTCATTGCATTAGATGATTTTGCACAACTCTCGGCAAATATAAGTGTTTTGAGCACATTTAAGGTAGGCTAGGCTAAGCTATGACATTCAGTAGATTAGGTGTGTTAAATGCATTTTTGACTTACCAATATTTTCAATCTATGATGGGTTTATTGGGACATAATGAGGAGCATAGTTTTAGACAATAAAATATACTAAATGAAATGTATAGTTAACATACTAATAGTTACTTGAAGGATAAAAATGCAGATAAATAAAACTTTTCCTCTTTATTTTCCAAGGTATTCAACAAATTTCTCCCAATAATGGACATTTTTGTTTGAAAATTCTATTGTATTAATATTCTTTGGTTTATGAAACTATTGGTTAAGAATATCATATGGAACATACTTTTAAAAACTTTTAATTAAAACTGTGTTTGGGTTTGAGTCTGGTTAACTTTCCATCATGGAGGTGTAGGTCTTACTGGGATAACTGACTCAAAGACATAATGTTTTGTCAAATCAAAATGTGAGCAAATGCTATCACTGCCAACACAGAACACAGTGTATCTCTGTCTGCCTACATGTTGCAAAAGAATAATGCCATCTCCAAGTCATTCAGCCCAAATAAAAAGGACATCATTCTAATATTTAAAAAAATAGTGATAAGTTTGAAGTCTTTTGTTGTTTTTGGTTTATATACCACATATCAGTGAAATCACATGGTTCTCTGCTTTTTCTGTCTGACTTATTTCGCTCAGCATTACTCTCTCAAGATCCATCCATGTTGTCACAAATGTTCCTATATCACCTTTTCTTACCGCCAAATAGTATTCCATTGTGTATATATACCACAACTTCTTTATCCATTCATCTATCGAAGGACATGTTTGAAGTCTTAGAAGTGAATTTTGCAAGAATCTAAGACAGTACTTGAATTAGTGAAAACAAGTTCATATCTTTAATTCACATTAAATATGTATACTTAGTATCAGATGTCATCTTTATATGGATAATAAGCTTTTTAAATAAAACAATGGGATGGGAGTGTTTGAAATAAAACTATCTCTGAATGTTGTCAATTCCTGATGCACCCAGAATGCCCTTGACTGAGTGTTGGAAACACCACAAGCAATGTGATTCATGTAAAATGGGTAAAACTTCAGTTTACTATTTTAAAATATATGTTTCCATTTTAGCAGTCATGTTATGATAATCACCAGTGGTTACAGACAAATCTATAATAGGAGAATGGGGCAGGTGCTATTCTGTATATGACAGTATCACAACCATTGATGTCAGAGTATCTAAAGAATTTCTCCCCAAATTCTGTGTGGACAGATGTATCCACTCCTGAGAAATACTGAGAGCTGTGGTCTTTCTCAGAAAATTGCTCTAATAGGCATTAGATTTCGAAGTGTGTAGCAGGTAGAAGAACTTTTCTTAGACTACTTCTCTATCATAGCATCAGTGCTAGATCCTTGGATTTTTAAGAGGTGGTAAGAGGGGTCAGACTTTATTCTTTCCACTGGAGGACCTCTTTCAATAGCATAGTAAACAGAGAATCTAATCATGCTGGATAACCAGGAAGCTGTCTTCTATGTAAGCAAAGTAACATGTAGTCTGGCTCAGAGTTCAATATCTAGGATTCTTTGCCTCAGCCTTTTGTCTCTCAGTGACCTGATACATCCCTGCAGCAGCCAGGTGCTTATCACCTGAGGGCAAGCCAGATGTACTCATAAAAACCATTTATGACTTTCCTTGATTGCCCTAGACAACTGTCCATTTCTTTCCTGTTACCATGTACGCAATTGCATTTGTATCCATCTCTCCTATCTTAGAATTTGCTTTTTGTTTCCCTTGCTTTTAATTTTTGACTTTATTTGTAAACTTTAGTTAACACTTACCACTATGGCTCTTTTCATTCCAGGTTAGAGTACTTCTGCCAGTACACCCTGCTTTGGTTAGGTTCTTGGGTCTCAACTCCTAGCTCTGTCTGTTGCCTGGTACCCCGGGAGAATGGGGTCCCAGCAAAAGGGATTCAGGCATCAAAATGGTATCAATTAGATTCTGATATTTTCTAAAATATATGTAGTATAAGATTTTGAAAGTAAACTGACATCTTAAGATGCTTAACCCTAGAGCTGGGAAGACTATAGGTGAAGCTGGTCTTCTTGTTAGCTCTCTAGTCTTGACTTCCTGTTGAACTCTATGGTAACCTCTGCTAGGGGAGGGATATGAATAAAGGGGGGAGCCCTGTTTGGCTCGTTTCCCCTTCTTCCCTTGTGGGTGGCCAATGGGCAATACCGGCCAGAGAGTGTACACGCACTCTTTGGTTCTATTTTTTTTTTTCTTTTCCTGAATAAACCGTTTTCTTTTTTAATTAAATTTATTGGGGTGACAATTGTTAGTAAAATTACATAGATTTCAGGTGTACAATTCTGTATTACATCATCTATAAATCCCATTGTGTGTTCATCACCCAGAGTCAGTTCTCCTTCCATCACCATATATTCGATCCCCCTTACCCTCATCTCCCACCCCCCACCCCCCACCCCCCTTACCCTCTGGCAACCACTAAACTATTGTCTGTGTATATGAGTTTCTGTTTCTTATTTGTTTGTCTTGTTCTTTTGTTGTTTTTGGTTTATACATGTGATTTCACTGATAAACCGTTTTCTTTTGATGGATTATCTGGAGAATTATTTGGCCAGTCCACAAGAAGAAACAGTAATCTTCTCCCAAATTTGAAAATATCTGTCTGTTGTACATTGTATTAATTTTGTTATTCTGAATTACATTTAGTTTATACCTTCAGGGAACAATTGGTATAACCAGGCATGAAAAGGGAAGTCAGATTAAAATAAAGATCAAAGACAAAACAGGAGTTAAATAAAATATAAGTACCACAGGTACTTAGGATTAGAGGAGGAGTGAGAAATTGGGCTTCATTTTCACATTAGCACAGTTGTATGGAATTAACATTTATGGAACATCTTCTATGGGTCAGACACTGAGCCAAGTGCTTATCCATGATGTTGTGATTAATCATTCCAGCAACATTGGGAAATCTGAATGCCTTACCCCAAAAGAAACTGAGGTTCAGAGAGATTAAGTCATTTTCCTATGGACACATAGCAAGTAAGTGCCAGAGCAGGGATTCAAATCTACCTTTGTTGAGCAAAACTTTTCCTGTCCCAGTTACTCCATTCCCAATTTTGTGCCCCGGGAAGATGATAATTAAAGAAAGAATGCTGTCATCCTCATAAACATCCATTATTGTTCTAATACTTTCCCTGTCTTTTCAGATGGATGATTAAGCCTACTTGCATTTATTTTCACTTGGGCCATGTTCTCTTTCATGTAAGGGCAAGAAAGCTCTTCATTATTATATTTATTAAGTGTCCACATCTGTATAACACCTTGCTACCAAAGGAACAGTAAAAGGCAAGTAAAAATGACAAAAGCCCTGCACTCTGGAACTTTATAATCAATAAAAGGTGGGTGAGAGGTATGGGAAAGGGGACCCAGCCCTCAAATAAAATACTCAGCAAACTGAGAAATGAATGGGGACCCAAATTTGAGGTAATCCCTCCATAGGATCAGTCTCAACTGAGTATACAGGGTCTCCCTTTGGGATCAAACAAGTAGCTAGGCCTGTGAGGGAGCTAAGGTAGGGGGTGGGGTGTGATCATTTTAACCTGGACAAGGACAATCTGCCCACACTTTAGGTTTGCCCAGTCTTCTTACTCATCTACTATCAGTTATCTTCCATCAGTTTGAAGAAATGCTTTTAATCGGCTGTCATATTAGTGAGTTCTTCAGTTCCTCTGAGTATTTTGTTTAGCTATCATGTCACTCTTTGCTGTGCCATTCACTGTATGTGTATGTGTTGAGAGGGCTGGGGTATGAGCCAGGCTATCAGTCATGTAGATCATCGAGATGTATACAGCAATGGCAAAGTGACTCAGACATCTATTTCAAAATAACTGTCTTTTTTTAAAAATAACATTTCAAGGTAAAATGAAATTAGGAGTGGAGGAGTAGTAAGATGCTTTCCACGATCCTTAAGAAAATGACATTTCTTCATATTTCAAAGCCTGGGCTAGCAGTAAACTAGTATAAATTGCTGACTTGGCTTCTTTCTGTTCAGCTTATTAAATAATAATATTCTGTATAAAGAAAGAAAGTGGTGTAATATATATGGCTATGCATGAAATGCATAAAATATATTTAGACTATCTGAAGGTCAAAAAAGTAAAAAGAGAGAGGGGAAGTTTGCTGGAAAGCCTTCTACTGTAAATGCTTTAAAATATGAATTAATGGTAAAATTATCCTAGCAGTGACATCACACAGTGACTGTAAAATCTGAAAATGAGGATGGCTAAATTTTCAGAAAATTTAAATGTTTTTCTTGCAAACAGGCTGGCAGATGGTATTGTATATGAATGTATAGATTCTTATATAATTGCCTACTCTAATGGGAATTTCACTTTCATATGGACCTAGGAATTGAAACTATTATTTTGTCTTCTCAGTAGACTTTTTCTTTTTAGAGATGAATTATTCATTTATAGTTGATTACTCAGAGAAAAGTATTAATAAAGCCAGAGGGTAAGGGGGGTAGGGGGTGGGGGTGGGAGATGAGGGTAAGGGGGATCGAATATAAGGTTGTCATGCGGGAGACCCTGCTCGCTGCGCCATTTGTCGTGCAGGGCGTCCGGCGGGGTCTCTGGTCCCGCTCCCCACATAAGAACGCAGGATATGGTGAGGCCAAAAAGGAACACCCACGGAGCCATAGGTAGGGGAGTCATACCACTATATTCTCTCTGGCGGCACTATACTCTCACTGGAGGCTGGATCCACACTGTCCGCAAATCGCCATCCGCGCTTGCCAGCCCAGCCGCCATCTTCTTGCTAGCCCCCATTCTTTTTCTCTCTCTCTCTCTGCTAGCGTAGCCACAGCAGTTATATTAGTGGCCAATGGCTCACTGGTTACAGCTGACGGCCAACTAGCCACAGTTGATGGCCATCCAATCACATTGATGGCCATTTACTACCTGAGCCAGCAGCTGTCTATGTGAGGCCGAGAGCCTGGAAACTACTTTCTGGGGCTCTGCCCCCACACTCCACCCCTACAGGCTCTCGCCTCACAATCTACGCGACAAGCGTCTTCCGTGAGGGGACCTGTGCAAGGAGCCTGAAGGTGAATGCAATATCCTGGACACAGCCAGGCTCTCTGGGCACAGCCAGGGTTTCTCAGGGCACCACCAGTACTTCTGGGCACAGCCAGACTTCCTGGACTTCTTAGGGTACCACTAGTTTCCCCAGGCACAGCCAGGGTTTCTCAGGGCACCACCAGTACTTCTGGGCACAGCCAGACTTCCTGGACTTCTTAGGGTACCACTAGTTTTCCCGGGCACAGCCAGGGTTTCTCAGGGCACCACCAGTACTTCTGGGCACGGCCAGACTTCCTGGACTTCTTAGGGTACCACTAGTTTCCCCAGGTACAGCCAGGGTTTCTCAGGGCACTGCCACTCTCTCTGGGAACAGCCCGCCTTCCTGGGCACAGCCAGGGCATCTCAGGGCTCAGCCAGACTTCCTGGACTCAGCCAGGTCTCTCAGGGCACTGCCACTCTCTCTGGGCACAGCCACACTTCCTGGACACAGCCAGGGCTCTCAGGGCACTGCCACTCTCCCTCTTTCTCTGGGCCTCTCAGGGTACCCTGCTGGAACAACAGCGACTCACAATCAAGGTGCTTACATATTCTCAATGGCGGCCAGTCAAGACACAAAAGCAAATATCCCCCAGTTCCACTACATGGTGGTGTGTTCCCAAACAAACAGTCAAGTTGTCCATTAAATTAGGGATGGAAGACAATTCCCCATAGTCCATAGTCATTCGCCAGGACTGTCCTGGGGGTGAGGGACGACCTTGACCTCACCCTCATCTCCCAAGGAGGACTCAGCAAGTGTTTCCTCCTGGGACAAGTCCCACATCCGGGCAGCCTCAGCAAGCACTTCCCAGCCCACAGGGCCGCAACGACCTTTGCTTTCTCTGGCCTGTGCTGGTTGGGGAACCGTCCACATCTTTCCACCTCTCCACGGGGCTCCATCTCTCCAGCAGCTGCATGGCTTTTCCTGTGCTGGTGGGAGAACCGTCCACGTCCTTCCACCCCTCCACAGGGGTCCAGCTCTCTGGCAGCTGCTCCTCCTGGTCTTCCAGAGACTGAGTGTTCATACACACAAACTGCTCCACCCTCCTTTGGAGAGCTTTGGCCGGCACCATACCCTGCTCGCTGCGCCATTTGTCATGCGGGGCGACCCTGCTCGCTGCGCCATTTGTCATGCGGGGAGACCCTGCTCGCTGCGCCATTTGTCGTGCAGGGCGTCCGGCGGGGTCTCTGGTCCCGCTCCCCACATAAGAACGCAGGATATGGTGAGGCCAAAAAGGAACACCCACGGAGCCATAGGTAGGGGAGTCATACCACTATATTCTCTCTGGCAGCACTATACTCTCACTGGAGGCTGGATCCACACTGTCCGCAAATCGCCATCTGCGCTTGCCAGCCCAGCCGCCATCTTCTTGCTAGGCCCCCATTCTTTCTTCCTCTCTCTGCTAGCGTAGCCACAGCAGTTATATTAGTGGCCAATGGCTCACTGGTTACAGCTGACGGCCAACTAGCCACAGCTGATGGCCATCCAATCACATTGATGGCCATTTACTACCTGAGCCAGCAGCTGTCTATGTGAGGCCGAGAGCCTGGAAACTACTTTCTGGGGCTCTGCCCCCACACTCCACCCCTACAGGCTCTCGCCTCACAATCTACGCGACAAGCGTCTTCCGTGAGGGGACCTGTGCAAGGAGCCTGAAGGTGAATGCAATATCCTGGACACAGCCAGGCTCTCTGGGCACAGCCAGGGTTTCTCAGGGCACCACCAGTACTTCTGGGCACAGCCAGACTTCCTGGACTTCTTAGGGTACCACTAGTTTTCCCGGGCACAGCCAGGGTTTCTCAGGGCACCACCAGTACTTCTGGGCACAGCCAGACTTCCTGGACTTCTTAGGGTACCACTAGTTTTCCCGGGCACAGCCAGGGTTTCTCAGGGCACCACCAGTACTTCTGGGCACGGCCAGACTTCCTGGACTTCTTAGGGTACCACTAGTTTCCCCAGGTACAGCCAGGGTTTCTCAGGGCACTGCCACTCTCTCTGGGAACAGCCCGCCTTCCTGGGCACAGCCAGGGCATCTCAGGGCTCAGCCAGACTTCCTGGACTCAGCCAGGTCTCTCAGGGCACTGCCACTCTCTGGGCACAGCCACACTTCCTGGACACAGCCAGGGCTCTCAGGGCACTGCCACTCTCCCTCTTTCTCTGGGCCTCTCAGGGTACCCTGCTGGAACAACAGCGACTCACAATCAAGGTGCTTACATATTCTCAATGGCGGCCAGTCAAGACACAAAAGCAAATATCCCCCAGTTCCACTACATGGTGGTGTGTTCCCAAACAAACAGTCAAGTTGTCCATTAAATTAGGGATGGAAGGCAATTCCCCATAGTCCATAGTCATTCGCCAGGGCTGTCCTGGGGGTGAGGGACGACCTTGACCTCACCCTCATCTCTCAAGGAGGACTCAGCAAGTGCTTCCTTCTGGGACAAGTCCTGCATCCGGGCAGCCTCAGCAAGCACTTCCCAGCCCACAGGGCCGCAACGACCTTTGCTTTCTCCGGCCTGTGCTGGTTGGGGAACCGTCCACATCTTTCCACCTCTCCACGGGGCTCCATCTCTCCAGCAGCTGCATGGCTTTTCCTGTGCTGGTGGGAGAACCGTCCACGTCCTTCCACCCCTCCACAGGGGTCCAGCTCTCTGGCAGCTGCTCCTCCTGGTCTTCCAGAGACTGAGTGTTCATACACACAAACTGCTCCACCCTCCTTTGGAGAGCTTTGGCCGGCACCATACCCTGCTCGCTGCGCCATTTGTCATGCGGGGCGACCCTGCTCGCTGCGCCATTTGTCATGCGGGGAGACCCTGCTCGCTGCGCCATTTGTCGTGCAGGGTGTCCGGCGGGGTCTCTGGTCCCGCTCCCCACATAAGAACGCAGGATATGGTGAGGCCAAAAAGGAACACCCACGGAGCCATAGGTAGGGGAGTCATACCACTATATTCTCTCTGGCGGCACTATACTCTCACTGGAGGCTGGATCCACACTGTCCGCAAATCGCCATCCGCGCTTGCCAGCCCAGCCGCCATCTTCTTGCTAGCCCCCATTCTTTTTCTCTTCTCTCTCTCTCTGCTAGCGTAGCCACAGCAGTTATATTAGTGGCCAATGGCTCACTGGTTACAGCTGACGGCCAACTAGCCACAGCTGATGGCCATCCAATCACATTGATGGCCATTTACTACCTGAGCCAGCACCTGTCTATGTGAGGCCGAGAGCCTGGAAACTACTTTCTGGGGCTCTGCCCCCACAAAGGTGATGGAAGGAGAACTGACTCTGGGTGATGAATACACAATGGGATTTATAGATGATGTAATACAGAATTGTACACCTGAAATCTATGTAATTTTACTAACAATTGTCACCCCAATAAATTTAATAAAATAAAATTTAAAAAAAAAAGAAAGAAAAAAAAAAGAAACTGTACCTGTCCATTTTCAATGTCTAACTCTTGAGAAAATCAACTTAGAGCCCAGCTGATCTTAAAATCTATCATACTCTTCATTTTTTTGGTGTGTCATCCTGGGCATTGTAAATCATTTATATGTACTATATAATTATATTGTCCATGGATTTATGCAACTCTATTACATATTTCATTACCCTTTCTCAGTCTACTTATTAAAACTACATTTTACATGTCTAATAATCCAATTCAAATTGTACCAAATGTGAAACACTGACATGCAGCATAGGGAAATGATGCCTGAGCAATTTAACCTGGTTCACTAAAGGACAGGAGAATTACCTTTATTGTAATGAGCTGTGGAGGGTGCTTCAGGCTGCTTTTTCATGTTTGAGTTCTGTTATCCACCTTTCTCTCGAAATGTAAAGCTCCTGTCAGCTCACACGGAAAACTTGGATGCGTTTCATACTATCATGCTTTCATCCAAGAGAAAGCGGTGGTGAAAGGAATGAGGGAGGAGGGAAGAAGGAGAGTTGTTGTTGGTTTACAGGGAATCCAAACACCCATGGGATCCTTTTCAGAATCCAAATAGAGTTCGAAACATAAACATTTCATGTAATTTGTTGTTTCCATACATCATTTGCCTCAAAAAAAGAAAAAAAAGAAAAGACTAAAAGGAATTATTTTAATGTGCGACTATAGTGACAGAGAGTGGGTGCCAACAACTCTATGGATGGCTTTTTTAAAAATCTCATTCCCTTAGTGAAAACAGTTAACTAGGCACTGGTGAGAGATTCTGTAACTACACGACACAAAGCTGGCGCCAATGCCACGTGTGGCATGCCAGATGTGGGAATATGTTCTGTAGCGCAGCATCAGCAGCCCCAACAGCTCACCACAGCCATTAATCTCCAGACCCCTGGGAGTTCTGCGTAGTGCTGTAAAAGCCTGCCCTGCCAAGGCAGCATCAGATAAAGCCATCAATGCATTGTAAAAAAGACACAAAACCTATTTCATGGGCTGTACTGATCAAGCAATTACAATCATTGACTACATTAAGCAAAGAAACAGTGGGGTGCCCTATAAAATTGACTGCCAACTTGAATAATCAATAGACTCCATGTAGAGTAAATTAAATAACTGAAAAACTATTTGGAAAAGCTGAAGTTAAAAAGCCAATCAGTAATCCCTCATCCATGGCAAAACAATTCTGCTTCCAAAAGATCCGTTGGTTAGCTGTAATTCTTATCCCTGGGAAATCCTGGGATGGTGGTGGGCTTGGGACTGGGGAGTTTCTTCCACCTTTTTCATTTTTCTCTTTCATAACTGTACGTTTATTTTGAATGTTATTTATAATCAGTCGATGTGCTTTTCCTGTCATCTGTAGCTGAGTGCATACCCAAGGCAGGAAGGTTTTTGATTGAAAGTTAACATCTAATGAGAGGCATTAAGGTTTGACATGGTTCATGATTTAACCTAGGGCTTACAATAATAATGAGGATTTTTTTCTTGTGTATTTAGACTAATTTGGAATTTGGAGATTTGTAATTATTAAATTTTTAATAAAATAAAGCCACAAGGAAAGGAGACAGAGTTATGTAAAAGGAAAAGTCCCTTTTAGCCCTGATTTACCTGGTCACCATTTTAGAAGACAGAGCAATCACAACCAAATTTCACATGCCCTCTCTATAAACTTTTATCCTTTTTGCTCTACTGAAAAGTGACAAGACATATTCAGAAAAATAAACACTAATTTAGGTTTTGTGTTATTGGTGCCATGAAAAGTTTGCATTATTTTGCAAGAAATTATATTTTCATTTACACACACACATTTGTTTGTTTTGTTTAATGTTAGGGAAAAAACACCATTCATAAACAATTTTCTTATTGTCTTATTACAAAATCCAGGAGAAAAAATGGAAATATGAAAATAATTTTCCTCATAAGTAAACAAAACAAAACAAAACAAACCATTTTTATGGGTTTCCTCCCTGATTAAAATGTAATGATAATAATTCCAGACCTCAGAAGTAAGGTTAGTTGGTAAAAATACATCTGGATTTGAAATGGTAGCACTGGAAAGATTACCAGGACTTATGTGTACAAAGATATTTTTCCACTAAAAGGTAAACAAATATTCAAAACCGTTATTGCAGAGACATTACAATTTTCTTTGTAGTCAAGCCTGGTTCTGAAAACAATATATAATAGTAATAGTATGAATACACCTACGGCATTGATTAATACATTAATAAGCAGGCATTATTGCCATTCCCACTGAATGTAAGATCACTCTGATATTATGAATGATTTGCATATTAACAAAAATAATATAGAGGTGTATTTAATGTGGCATTTGAAAAACACTTAATGGCATACAAGTTCTTTGAGACCAAGCTAGTGAATAAATTGCAGGATTCATTTGGAAATAATTGTCACTAGCTAGGCTTTGTGAACCAAGGAATCCAGAAAATAACTTAGTGGTTATTATTTTTATAACACATTGATGTGTTTTATAGAGGCTTCTACCATGGAACACAATAAATTAGTTGTCAGTAAACAGCTGTTTTAACAACACTCTTCTTCTTCTCCTGGTAAATCTAATATGGACAAAATCATCTGACATTATGTATTTAATGAGCAAACTGTATTTTTTTTAGAAAAAGAAAGCTACACAAGGAAAAGAAATATGATGAACTGAAAATGATTATGTGTCACAATAAAATTCTCCAACTTGTCTGCTGATGAGATGATAGTGCTGCCATAAAAGCAGAAGGAGGAAAGTGCTGATGCGGTCTTGATAAAATGTCTTACTGAAACCTATTGTATTTACTTCTTATTAGATTCTAAACTCAAATAGATCTTGATTGTTGAGAGCTTAGGTATTTAAAAGCTTTAAGATCATCAATTACATTACTCATAATTTCCACATCTGCCTTTCCCACTGCAATTCAGAGAGAGAGAAAGACTATTATAAGAGCCTTCCTGAAACTTGATTACTGGGAGTCTCTGTTACAATGTGCACTTGAAATGCTGTTAAGATGTGAACCTAACTGCAATTTTCAGTTTTATGGAACTATTCCTAGGATAGCTTTTGGTAATAATGGAAATAAAATGGCAAGAGACCTGCCAAATGGGCAGGGAGAAAGAGAGGGCCATCTGAAAATCGAACCCCCTGCAGGATATAAGGAGAGCTTGCCATTTCAAGTGACCCTGTTTTACCTTCCTGCTAAAAATTCGCTTTGTGGGAGCTAATATGCATTTTGATTTAAACAAAACAATAATTAAAAATAACCATTATGTAATTGAATAGCCATTTGGTTATGTTTATGCTACGTAGAAGCTGGCTGTGGGAAGTAAGAACCTAGGGAATTCTCACTGTCAAAATGTTGCCGAAACAGCACATTTTGTGTGTGTGTAAATACCTTATTTTTTAACTCCTGAGGTACAGGATATCTTGGGGGCAAGTTTTCACAATCTCCTGAACATTTGCTACGTATTGGAGGTTTAGGTGTCCTGAATAGAAATAGTTTAAAATAATCAGTTATCTTTCAATAAAGCAGTTTAATACACAAAATTGTATACATAAATGCTTCCTTTGTCTCATTGGATCTTACCATATCCAAGGAATTGAACATAGGATGGTCACAAAGTTTATGAAGTGGGAATTCTGAGTCCAATTTTTGATAAAAATTCTGTATTTGGTTGACTGTGGAGTCTATTTTTAAAACACAGGTTTGCACATGCATGCATGCATACATATGCACACACACATACACACACAGAGGAACATGCATATAGAAATATGGCCATGTTTTCTCAGGAGCAAGAAGACAGCGTATTTGAATGTTACATTACAAATCTTGAGAAAGAGGGAGGGGGGAAGATTGAGATATTTCCCTAAAAATTAACTCCTCCTGGGGAAAAAGCATCTAGTCCAATGTATAAATCTTCTCTCTCTCTCTCTTTCTCTCTCTCTCCCTCTCTCTCTCAAGAATCAGCCCTGACATCAGAATTGGAACAAATCTAACGCCCCATCGCCTAACCCTTAAACACAAAATAAAGATGTATTGGTTGTTGACAATTTCTAAAGAATCTACATTGTTATTTGGCTAAAATTTTTATTCAGAATTTAATCTGTATATATTTTGTAGCAATTAAACACATATAGAAATTGTGCCAAAATATTTTTAGTTTTCTCATTAAGATAATTACTGTCAAAAAGGAATATTTTCCATTCTGAGTGAGCTCTATTTCCCCCTCCCTCCAAGAAAAACATAATAGGAGAAAAAAATTGATGTCACTTCATCTAGAAGAACAAGAGTTTACAGGCCCCATGACAGTATTTACATGCTCAGAAATATATGGAGTCAGTTCTCCTTCCATCACCATATATTCGATCCCCTTTACCTTCATCTCCCACCCCCCACCCCCCGCCCCCCTTACCCTCTGGCAACCCCAATAAATTTAATTAAAAAACAAAAAATAAAATAAAATAAAAAAAAATTAAAAAAAAGAAGAAATATATGGAGCACGTGTTATAACTGATTAGTGCCAAGTACAAAGTGTTCTCAATAGGTTCTACATAAAAATAGACTTTGAAATGTATTTCTTCACACATAGTTACTGGATTGTTAAGAATTATCTCAAACAAAAGTAAAAATCTTCCTCGCAGGAACTGCTTTAGAAACATTTTTTAAATTCTGGTTAAGATGGCAAGTAGGTAAATTCTGTGCTTGCCTCCTCCCACATCCACATCAAAATTACAAATTATAGAACAACTATCATTGAGAACCACTTGAAATCTAGCTGAACAGAATTCCTATAACTAAAGATATAAAGAAGAAGCCACAATGAGACGGTTAGGAAGGGTGGAGACATGAAATAGGCAGGTACAACATCCATGGTGTGGCAGTTAAGATCAGAAGGGAAATCTTGGCTGCTGAGGTCCCTCCTGAGGAGCAAGGGGTCCCAGCCCCACATTGTCTCCAGTGCCTGGAAGAGGAGTCCCCTAACTTCTTGCTGTGAAAACCAGTGGATATTGCATCCAAGTGAAATGAAGGGCTGCTGGAGTCCCAGGCATTTCTTTTGAGGGCCTTAGGGGACTTTATAGATCATATACTCACTTACTCTGGGCTACAGTGCAGGGCTGGCAGTTCAAAGAGTAACAGGGATATACGGGAAGGGACCCAATTGACTAGCTTCAGGGAGAGGGCTGCAGGGGCAGGGGCAGGGGCAGGGGCAGGGGCTGGGGCAGCTCTCTCCAGGGATAGAAGCACTGGCAAGTACCACCGCTGGTGTGTTGAGCCCTCCCCCCACTCAGCTGGCAGGCAAAGGTGGGTGCTAAATCTGAGCTTTCCATTAAACTGGCTAACACTGTTCACCCCATCCTGGTGATTCCGTAAGGCCCTGAACCACCCAAATAAGAAGCCCAGCCCAAGTCTCTTCTAGTGGACCCTCCACACATGTGGCCTTTTCTCATGCTGCGGACTCTCCTAAAGTCTCTCAAAGTTCAAAAAACCCCGACCAAGCAGTGGCTGGCCTTTACATACCCTGTGCTTCTTGTTACGTGGCCCCAAGGCACAAGCAGTGACTGGTCTCAACTTGCAGTTTCAAGATGGTACCCAGCCTGACATAAGCTGCTGCTGGTGTTGACCTGGGTTGTAGCTTCAAATAAGTGGCCACAAACCCAGCACAAGAAGCAGCTGTCTTCAGATCACATTGTGGTGCTCACCAAAGGGTTCCAAGCCTAGCACTAGTGGCAATGGGCCATGGTTCACAGCACAGACTTTCACAAGTGCCACCAAGCACAGCACAAGGGGCAACAAACTGCAGATTACTTTATAGCTCCCATTAGGCACCCCCAAGTCAAGCCCAAACGGCAGCCCAAATTGTCCTTCACTGGAGTCCCTCCCACGTGCCTCCAGAAAAAACACACCCATTGGCCGGCTTAGGACCATACCAGAGTATCACCCAACCACCTGTATATCTGACACACAAGAAGTGCAGACACAACTTCCACCAGAGCTCTGCTACAGAAATTCCCACTCTGTGGGGTCAGCAACTGCAAAACAGCTTGACCACTATAGTCACAGCCATCCTCACATGCAGTCAGCCTGAGAGTAAATCCCAATGACTGATGTGCCAATGGTAATCAATGCTAAACTGTAATAAGAGGACACACAAAACCAACACAAGGGATACTGCTGGTATACACAGCTCAGGTGAACAGGGAGACTGTGCCACTGGGCCTCACAGCACACCTGCTACATAAGGCCATTCTGCCAAGATTGGGAGATGTAACAGATCTACCTAATACATAGAAACAAACACAGTAATTCAGCCAAAATGAGGAGAAAAAGAAATATGTCACAAATGAAAGAACAGGACAAAATTCCAGAAAACGAACAAAATGAAATGAAGGCAAGTGATCTACCAGATACAGAGTTCAAAACACTGGTTATAATGATGCTCAATGAACTTTGGGACAGATTAGATGAACTCAGTGAGAACCTCAACAGAGACAGAAACCATAAAACAGAACAAGTCAGAAATGAGGAGTACAATATTTGAAATGAAGAATACACTAGATGAAATCACCAGCAGATAGATGAAGCAGAGGATTGAAGTGATCTGGAAAACAAGGTAGCAGAAAATACCCAGGTGGAACAGCAAAAATAAAAAATAAAAAAATGTTTAAATGAGGATAGTTTAAAGGACCTTTGGGGCAACCAATATTCCGAAGGACAAGAGAAAGAGCAAGATATTGAAAACCTATTTGGAGGGGAAAAAAAGACTAAAAACTTCCTTAATCTGATGAAGGAAATAGACATACAGTCCAGGAAGTGCAGACAGTCCCAAACAATATGAACCCAAAGAGGCTCACAATAAGACACATCATAATTAAAATGCAAAAGGTTAAAGACAAAGAGAGAAACTTAAAGGTAGTAAAAGAAGAGCAGTTAGTTGCCTATAAGAGAGCTTTCATAATATTATCAGCTGATTTTTGAACAGTAGCTTTGCAGGCTAGAAGGGACTGGCATGAAATATTCAAAATAATATTTGAATATTACTTTGGCAAAGACCCACAACAAAGATTACTTGACCCAGCAAGCCTGTCATTTAAATTTGAAAGAGAAATAGTTACCCAGATAAGAAAAAGCTAAAGGAGTTTATCACCACTAAACCAGTATTACAAGAAATCTTAAAAGGGAGTTCTTTAAGTAGAAAAGAAAAAAGAAAAAAATTGAATAGGAAAATATAAGAAAGAAAAAAAATTTCACTGACAAAGGCAAACAGTAAAAACAGTGGATCAACGAACTATGAAGTTGGTGCAAAGGTTAAAAAACAAAAGTAGGAAGATTATGTGTAATTACAACATTAAACTAAGGTATACACAGAAACACATATGCAGAAAAGAAGTTAAAAATTACAAAAACATAAACATGGAGGGGGTAAGTAAAAATTGTAGTAATTTTAGAATGTGTTTGAACTAAAGTGACCATTAGCTTAGAATAGGCTGCTATAAGAAAGCTAGGTATATATAAAGCATATGATAACCACAAACCAAAAATCTACAGGAGATCCACAAGAAATAAAGAGGAAGGAATCCAAATATAACACTACAGAAAGTCATCAATATACAAGATACGAAAGCCAGAGGGGAAACATAAAAGAAACAGAAAACTACAAAACCAATCAGCAAACAATTAATAAAATGGCAATAACTACATACCTACTAATAATTACTTTAAATGTAAAGGGATGAAACGTTCTAGTCAAAAGACATAGGGTGGCTGAATGTACAAGACAACGAGTCAAACATGTGCTAAATACAAGAGGCCCACTCTAGATTGAAAGACATACATAGACTAAATGTAAAGGGATGGAAAAAGATATTTCAAGCAAATGTAAATGAAAAATAAAAAACTGGGGTAGCAATGCTTATATCAGAAAAAATAGCCTTTATAACAGGTACTGTATTAAGAGACAGAAAAAGGGCATTTCATAATGATAAAGGGATCAATCCAACAGTAGAATATAACTCTTATAAACATCTATGCATCCAACCTAAATAACCAGGATGTATAAAGCAAACATTGATACACATGCAGGGAGAGATTAGCAGTGATACAGTCATATTAGGGGACTTTAACATCACATTGACATCAATGGATAAATCATCCAGACAGAAAATTAACAAGGAAATAGTGTCCTGAAATGTCACATTATACAAGAAGGGCTTAAATGATATTTTTAGGACATTTAACACCAAAGTAGCAAAGTGTATTTTCTTTTCAAGTGCATGTGGAATATTTTCCAGGATAGATCACATGTTAGGCTACAAAATGAGTGTAAATAAATTTAAGAGGTTTAAAATAATATGAAGCATCTTTTCTGATCACAATGGTATGAAACTAAAATCAATTACAAGAAGAAAACTGAAAAACACACAAACACATGGAGGCTAATAAACATTCACTAAACAATAAATGTATTAACAAAAAGATCAAGGAAGAATCAAAAGTTATCTTGAGACAAATGAAAATATAAACACAATGGTTGAAAATCTATGGGACACTGCCAAAGCTGTTCTAAGAGGGAAATTTATAGCAAAGCAGGCTTACCTCAAGGAAAATAAAAAGAAAAAAACCCTCAAATAAACAATCTAACTTTGGAAGAATTCAAGATGGTGTATTAGGTAAACACTATGCCTAGTGCATCCCAGGATTACACCAAAACTACAAAAAAATTATAGAAAAATCAACCTCAAGTTTCATCTTAACACTAGCTGAACAAAATCACTATAACTAAGGATATAAAGAAGAGGCCATGTCAAGACTGGTAGGGGAGCTGAGGCACGAAACAGGCTGACCCCAAACCCACAGAGAGAGGTTGCAGGGTGGAAGGGAAACCTCAGGGGCAAAGTTTCCCTCCTGAAAAAGGAGGGGACCCCCAGCCCCACGCTGGGCTTCCCAGTCCAGGACTCCTGTGATGGGAAGAGAAATTCCCACAGCATCTGGCAGTGAAAATCAGTGAGGACTCTGTCGTCACTTTCTGGTAGGGCAGAAGGCAACTGGAAACCCAGATTCCCTCTTGTAGAGCCAACACATGGACTTGCTTGCTGGTGGGCACTTACCTGGTCTCTGGTGAAAGGGAGGATAACTCAGGAAGCCCAGAGATGTGCAGTGAAGGACTGAACTAACTGCCTTTTGTGTGGGAACTGGAGGGATAGGAGCCATTGTTGACCCCTGTGAAGCCTGAACATGTGTGGCTTACGGGGGCGGGAGGGGGGAAGTGCTATATTATCAGGGTTAAGCCCTCCCCAAAGGTCCAAGTGTAGGACCACATTGGTCTGGTGGAATCCACGAGAGTGTGGGCACTGCCTTGGTGATTCCCTTGGTCCTGCCCTCTGCTTGGCTGGAACTACATTGCAGGGAAACTCTTAAATGCTGGGCTGCTGGTCATGCCCAACAGGCTGCAGATTAAAGTGGGCAGAGGGCCTGTGGCAACTTGGGAAAAGTTTGCTGGAGGGCGTTAAGCCAAGACCCAAGTCACAACCACAGTATAGACAGGCGGTGGCTTGGGGGGCCTGAGACCAGTGGCGGTGGCTGGTTGTAGTGTTCTCAGGGCATTTTTGTAGCATGGTCATGGGCCCAGCACCAGTCCGGAAGTGGAGACTGTATTGAATAAGTAGAAACCACTGATCTTAGCTCCGTGGAACCCCACCCTGCCCTCCTAGAGCTGCATTGCCAGGGGCACTCTGAGCACCTGGCTGGCCAGCCCTGCCCCAATAAGCCCCAGAGGAGGGTTTTAACAGCAGCAGACAATCTGCAATGGCCTGGGAAGATTGTCGGGGTAAACAGTGACCCAAAATACAGCGCAGCCACTGGGGGCAACTCTTGGGGATTTGCAAGCCTGAAGTGGTAACTGGCTGCAGTGTTTTTGAGGCGTTGTGCAAGGTAGTCACAGACCAGGTACTGGCGTAAGAACGGAATCTGTATTAAAATTGTGAAAACCACCAGTCACATCTCGTGACTCACTTGAAATCTACCCCACACAGCTAGTGCTGAATCGCCCAGTGCACTCTCAACACCAGGTCAACCAGCCTGGCCCATGCACCTAAGGAGCCTCTTTCAACGTCTGGGCCTTATGGGCAGCTGGCAGGTGGCAATACACCCAGGAGACCCTGGGCCTTTTGCTAAGCTGCCTCAGGCCCACTATTGATGGCAGCAGGCCTCAATTGACAGCAAGGCTATCCCCACATGCCTCTAGGTCCAGCACAGGCAGCAGCCAACCACTTATAGCTTTGAGACATGTACCAGGTAGCCATGGGCCAGTCGCAGGCAAGGCTGAGATTTCCCTGCAGGGGAGCTCTGCCCAAAAGACACCAGAAAAAACAAAACTTGAGGCAAGCTTCAGGCCACACCAGAACACTACCTATTGAGCCCACTAGTAGCACACCCAAAGGTGGGGGGGACAGTTCTCAAGAGGCACAAGAGCCCATAGGGGCAAAGCCTCGTATAAGGGTCAGACCCCACAAAGCAGCTTATACACTGTGAGCATAGCCAATCCTCATAGTTAGTCAGCCTGGGAGTCAATCCCACTCTCTGATGAGCCAAAAGCAACAAAGGCTCAAGGACAACTGGAGAACACACACAACACAAGGAACACTTGTGGAATACACACACACAGGAGATTATGGAGACTGTGAAATTCGACTACACAGGTCACATACAACATAAAGCCATCCAGCAAAGACTGAGAGAGATAGAGATAAACCTAATACATAGAAGCAAACACATAGTGGCAGGTAGAATGAGGAAACAAAAAAACACATCTCAAGTAAAAGAACAGGAGAAACCTCTAGAAATGGAACTAAATGAAATGGAGGCAACCAACCTACCAGAGACAGAGTTCAAAACACTGATTATAAGAACGCTTAAGGAACTTAGTGAGAATTTCAACAAAGAAATAGAAAACATAAAGAAGGACATAGAAACCATGAAAAATAACAAGTCAGAAATAAAGAATATAATAATTGAAATGAAGAATACACTAGAAGGAATCAACAATGGATTATATGAAGCAGAGGATCAAATCAGCAATTTAGAAGACTATGTAGGAGTACCAGAAGAAGAGAAGGAGCAATGGATCGATAACCTATTTGAATAAATAATGAATGAAAACTCCCTAATCTGGGTAAGGAAATTGTCATACCAGCCCAGCAAGTGCAGAGAGTCCCAAACAAGATGAACCAAGCATGCCTACACCAAGACACAACATAGTTAAAATGCCAAAGATTAAAGACAAAGAGAAAATCCTAAAAGCAGCAAGAGAAATACAACGAGTTACTTACAAAGGAGCTCCCATAAGACTATCAGCTGATTTTCCTACAGAAATTTTGCAGGCCAGAAGAAAGTAGCAGGAAATATTCAAACTGATTAAAAACAAAGGCATACAACCAAGACTGCTCTACCCAGCAAGGCTGTCATTTAAAATTGAAGGAGAGATAAACATTAATAGCTTTCCAGAAAAGAAAAAGCTACAGGAATTTATTACCACCAAGCCAGTATTACAGGAAATGTTAAAAGGACTACTTTAAGCAGAGGAAATAAGAAAACAAAATAGTAAAGACTAGAAATATGAATAATAAAGTTGCAATAACTATGTACCTATCAATAATAACTTTAAATGTAAAGGGATTAAATGCTCCAATCAAAAGACATAGGGTAGGTGGATGGCTAAGAAAACAAGATTCATGCATACACTATGTACAAGACACACACATCGGATCAAAAGACACATGCAGACTGAAAATAAAGGTATTGAATAAGATATTTCATACAAATGTAAATGAGAAAAAAGCTGGGGTAGCAATACTTATATTGGAAAAAATGGACTTTAAAATGAAGACTATAATTAAAGAAAAAGAAGGACATTACATAATAATAAAGGGATCAATCCAACAAGAGGATATACTCATAGTAAACATCCATATACTCAACATAGGAGAACTTAAATATATAAAAAAAAAATACTCACTGACATACAGACACAGATCAACAGAAACACAATCATAGTAGGAAGTTTCAACACCCCACTGACACCAATGGACAGATCCTCCAGACAGAAAAGCAATACGTAAATAGTGGTCTTAAATGACACATTAGACAAGATGGTTTTAATTGATATTTTTCAAGCATTTCACCCCAAAACAGCAGAATATACATTCTTTTCAAGTGCACATGAAACATTTTCTAAGATAGACCACATGCTATTCCACAAAACAAGTCTCAAAAATTTAAGAAGATTGAAATCATAACAAGTGTATCCTCTGACCACAGGGCTATGAAACTAGAAATCAATTATAAGAAAAAAAACTGAGAACACACAAACACATGTCAACTGAACAGCATGCTACTAAATAATAAGTGGGTCAACAATGAGATCAAGAAAAAAAGTTACTTGATCTTAGCTAAAAGGCCGAGAAGCAATCAAGGAAGAAATAAAAAAAAAAAAGAAAAATACCTTGAGATGAATGAAAATGAAAACACAGTGTCCCAAAATCTATGGGACACAGCAAAAGCAGTGCCAAGAGGGAAATTCATAGCAATGCAGGCCTACCTTAAGAAACAAGAAAAATCTCAAATCAACTAAGGGAAGTGGAAGAAGGACAGCAAAATAAGCCCAGAGTGAGTACAAGGAAGGAAATAATAAAGATTAGAATAAAAATAAATGAAATAGAGACCAAATAAATAAATAAATAAATACATTAATTAATTAATTAATTAATAAAAATACAAAAGATCAATGAAACTGAGAGCTGGTTTTTTGAAAAGATAAGCAAAATTGACAAAACGTTAACCAGACTAATCAAGTAAAAAAGAAAGAGGACCCAAATAAATCAAATTAGAAATGAAAGAGGGTAAGTGACCACAGACACCACAGAAATAAAAAATAAAAAAAATTAAGAAAATACTATGAGCAGCTATATGCCAACAAATTAGGATATCTGGAAGAAATGGATAAATTCCTAGAAACATAAATCTTCCAAGGTTGAATCCAGAAGAAACAGAAAATAGGAACAGACTAATTATTACCAACAAAATTGAATCAGTAATCAACAAGCTCCTAACAAACATAAGTCCTGGACCAGATGGCTTCAAAGGTGAATTTTACCAAACATTCAAAAAAGAATTAACACCTGTTTTCCTTAAACTATTCCAAAAAATCCAGGTGGAGGGAAGGCTCCCAAGCTGATTTATGAGGCCACCATTACCCTTTTCCAAAATCCAGTTAAAGAATTACAAAAAAAGAAAACTATAGGCTGATATCCCTAATGAATATAGGTACACAAATCCTCAACAAAATATTAGCAAACCAAAATCAGCAATACATTAAAAAGATCACAAACCACGATCAAGTGGGATTTATTCCTGGCATGCAAGGTTGGTGCAATATCTGCAAATCAATTAACATGATACATCACGTAAACAAAATGAAAAATAAAAATCATATGGTCATATTAATAGATGCAGAAAAAGTATTTGACTAAATCCAGCATCCATGTCTGATAAAAACTCAGCACAGTGGGAATAGAGGGAACATATCTCAACATAATAAACGCCATATATGACAAACCCACAGCTAACATCATACTCAGTGGGGAAAAGCTAAAACTATTCCCCTGAAGATCAGGAATAAGACAAGGATGCCCTTTTTCCACCACTTTTATTCAACATAGTATTGGAATTCTAGCCAAAGCCATCAGAAAATTAAAAGAAATAAAAGGCATCCAAGTTGTAAAGGAGGAAGTAAAATTGTCATTATTTGCAGATAACATGATACTATATATATAGAGAGAAAGAGGACCTCAAAGATTCCACCAAAAAAACCTATTAAAACTGATAAATGAATTTATTGAAGTAGCAGAATGCAGAATTAATATTCAGAAATTGGTTGTATTTTTATGCACCAATAACAAATTATCAAAAAGAAAATTTAAGGAAACAATCCCATTTGTAATTGTATCCCCCCAAAAAAATACTTAGGAATAAATTTAACTGAGGAAGCAAAAGACCTGTACTCAAAAAATTAGAAGACATTGAAGAAATCATTAAAGAAGATACAACTAAATGAAAACATATACCATGCTTATGGATAGGAAGAATTATTACAGTTAAAATTTCCATACTGTCTAAGGCAATATATAGATTCAATGCAATCTCTATCAAATTACCAAAGACATTTTTCACAGAACTAGAACATATAATCCTAAAATTTGTGTGGAACCATAAAAGACCCTGAATAGCCATGGCAATCTTGAGAAATAAGAAAAAAGTGGGAGGTATCACGCTACCTGATATCAAATCATACTACAAGGCTATAGTAATTTTAAAAAAAAAAGAGCATGATATTGGCATGAAAACAGACACTGTATTCTGATCAATGGAACAGAATAGAGAGCCCAGAAATAAATCCATACCTATATGGTCATTTAATCTATGACAATGGAAGCAAGAATTTACACTGGGGTAAAGACAGTCTATTTAATAAATGGTGCTGGGAAAATTGAACAGATACATGCAAAAAAAAAAAAAAAAAAAAAGAAACTGGATCACCTTCTTATGCCATATACAAGAATAAACTAAAAATGGATTAAAGACTTAAATGTCAGACCTGCAATCATAAAACTAAAGATGGGAAAGTTGGCTTCCATCACCACCCACCCTGCCTTGCAGCAACAGTTACTGGCACCGTATGTAGGACAACCAATGAATGTTTTCACCCACACTGTCCCCAATTTGAGAGAGGCAGAAGCTGTGCATGTATGGAAGTGGGGGAGAAGGCTGAGGGACCTACTTGGCAGGGGAAAGGGGGGACCAGAGGCTTCATGTTGAATTGGTTATTTATTGTTCCCCCCAGTGTGCATTCCTTGTAGACAGGTGCGGAATATTCCCTCCTGCATGTGAATCCTGAATGCTTTCCAGGGCAGCTGGTTGTTATTTACAGCTATGAAAGGTGGTCCATCTGACCCTGGTGAATTGAGCCCATCTTTGCTGGTGTGGCGAATCAGCTTGGGTCTACTTGGAACTGCCCACAAGTTCAACATTTGGGTTGCTGTGAAATATTCAAGTGGCCAACCACTCTGAATGGAACTGGCTATATAAGAGGGACACCCTCTGGGACATTACTTGGACTTGACTGAAAATTTTTCTTGCAGGCCAGATGAATCAAACCTGCCCCTGGTTGGGGTACCCTCTGTGGAAAGGTTTGGGATGGCTGACTGCGGAGGCAGTTGAAGTGCCTTTTCAGGCTCCTTATTGTATTGAACACCATTTCTGCTTCAGTCTTTATTGTTGTTGTGGCTTATGGATGCAATGTTCCAGTTTCTTTGAACAGGGCCCCTTGTGGAAAATACCTGTCTCGTAGATTGTGAGGTGAGACCCTGGAGAGGTGGAGTGTTGGGAGAGGGTGCAAGAGAGCAGTAGAGGCAGGCTCTTGGCTGCACATGAAAAAGTATTGGCTCCATTATGTAACCCGCACATGTATAGGACACATCCCTATGTAAGCCCTTATGTAACCAGTTGGCTATCAGCTGTAATCAGTTGGCCATTAGCCACTATTGTTCTGTATGCTATAAAGCTGTAGGGGCTGCTCCAGGAAGTGCGGGTGCTGCTCCTTGCATCTAGACCATCCCCCTCGAGAATACAACTGTAGTATGGCGGATGTTGCTCCCTGTGTCTCCACTGGCTGCCCTCGAGAATATATCAGTATGAACTCTCTTTGTGGCTCTGTTTTTGTTTTTGATTTTCCCGTCTCACAATATCCAATGTTCACCTGCCAGGAGCTGAGCTCCTGCGTTGCACCTGGCATTACAGATATAGTAGAAACAAACTAACTAATTTAACAAAGGAACAGGATGACAATAGGATAGTACCATGAACTATCCCGGTGGAGGTTAATTGGCAAGTCAAGAAGGATTGGCAATTTACATCAATACTACCCTAAAATTACGACAGCAAACTATTTGAAATTGTTGAATAATGCCTATCAGTGTGTGTTAGATTTCACATACCTATTAGTGCTAAAATTCTCTCCTCCATAACTCCCAGAATACTTCTGGCTAGCTTCTTTCTTCCCTGTCTGTTGCTGAGTCTACTCTCTTGGCACCTTGTTTACCTCTTAAATATACTATATTTTGCCATGCATAATGTGCACGTTTTTCCCCAAATTATGAGGGAAAAATAAGGATGCACATTACACATGGGTAGTACTAATTCTGTATCTATATGAATGCTTTTAATTATTTTATTTATGCTTGTGAGTTAAAATTGTAACTCTAAGAAATCAATAATGATATCCATATGCGAAACAATACCCTGGAATATGATAATTGGTTTTGTTGAACTTTTGATGAACTTGCAACAATGAATAGTTCTTGGCCTTCAATGGTGCATAATATCGTAAATTTGTTACCAGTACATAAAATTTCTTGTACCTTGCTTCTGTTCTTGTTTTTGTAATTATAAACAATTACGAACAATTATTTTGTAATTATTTGACACATAAAATGTCTTGTACCACAGTACGTTAAAAAATAAATGTTAAAATTCCTTTATAATGCAAAAAAAGGGTACCTAAATGTAAACAAATGAAAATTTGAATTAAAAAACTAAAGCGACAATTTTTTTCCCTGCAAGTCTGGGCCAAAACGTTGGTGTGCATTATACATGGGAAAATATGGTAGCTGTTCTGTAGTATCCCCTCTTCTTTTTATTCGTGTGTTGCCTTATGACAATCTCATCCCAGTCCTTGTCTGCAATTCCTTTAGATCATAGAGTCTCAAGACTGGCTGCCTATTAGCATCACCAGTGGCACTGATAAAACCTGCTAATGTCTGGGCTCCGCCCTCTCTTGACCAGAGATTCTAATTACATAAATTGTTCTGGGGTCAGTGGTGGAGTCAGCGGTGTGAACTGAAAGTTCCACAGGTGGTAATCAACAGCAGAATTGAGATTCATTCTTATAGATGTTAGTGACTCACAAAAGCTAATATTTTGTTTGTATCTTCTACTGAGTTTCAGATCCACATTTCCAATGCCAGCTGAGAGGTGGCATAGAGTAATGATTAAGAGTGTGGGTTTTTGTACTGTCATGGTATCCTTGCTTCAGTACTTACCTGTGTGAACCTGTGCAAGTTACTTAACCCCTTAATTCTTTGTTTTCTCATCCATGAAATTGGGTTAACATCTACTTACAGAGTAATGAGGAGTGAGTAAAATAATGTATGTAAAATACTTAGTGCAGTATTTGGGATGTAGAAAGTGCTTTAAAAATGGAAGTTATTATTTCTTATGGATACCTCTTAAGCCCCTTTTAATTAAAAAAAATTGTGTTGTGGTAGCATTGGTTTGTACCATTGTATAAATTTTAGGTGTACAACATTATAATTCAATATCTGTATACACTACAGTGTGCTCACCACTACAAGTCTAGTTTCTATCTGTCATGACACATTTGAACTCCTTTACCCATTTTGCCCTTCCTTTCTGGTAGCCACCAATTTGTTGTCAGGATGTATGAGTTTGTTGTTGTTTTGTTTGTTTGTTTTTATATCCCACGTATGAGTGAAATCATATGGCATTTGTCCTACTCTCTGACTTATTTCACTTAGCATAATATGTTCTAGGTCCATACATGTAGTCACAAATTACAAGATTTCATTTTTTCTTCTTTTTGTGGCTGACTGGTATTCCATTGCATACACACACACACACACACATACACACCGGGGGTGCCAAAAAATGTATACAAGTGGACACTTTAGTCAACGTTGCTCAAGCAGTAGTATGCCATAATCAGAAGTGTCTAGACATTGATAGTAACCACTTTGAGCACCTCTTGTAATTGCAGAAGTCAAATGTGACTTGTATTCATCTTTTGTTATTGGTATGTATTGAGCATTACAATTTTAATACAGTTTTCCTTCCTTAAAATATATATACATTTTTTGGCACCCTGTGTGTGTGTGTGTGTGTGTGTGTGTGTGTGTGTGTGGCACATTTTCTTTATCTGTTCATCCGTAGTGGACACTTAGGTTGTTTTGCGTATCTTGGCTGTTGTAAATAATGTTGCTATGAACATTGGGGTGCATATATCTTTTCAAATTGCTGGTTCTGTAGTCTTTGGGTAAATGTCCAGATGTGGAATAGTTGGATCATAAGGTAGCTTTATCCTTAATTTTTTGAGGACTCTTCAAACTGTTTTCTGTAGCGACTGTACCAATTTACAATCCAACCAACAGTGTATCAGGGTTCCATATTCTTCAGAACCTCTCCACAACTTACGTATTGTCTTTTTGATAATAGTAATTCTAACAAGTGTGAGGTGATATCTCATTTTGGTTTTGGTTTTCATTTCTCTAGTAATTAGTGATGTTAAATATCTTTTCACGTGGTTATTGGTCATCTGTATGTCTTTTTTAGAATAATGTCTATTTAGATATTCTACGTACTTTTTAATCAAGTTGTTTTTTTTGTTGAGTTGTATGACTTCTTTATATTTTTTGAATATGTAATTTTTTTAATTTTAGTATTTTCAAAATAAATTTGTAAAAGTATGTTCAGTATAAGATTATTTTCAAAAAAAATTTGAAAATACTAACTTTTCAACAATGGGTAATTGGTCAAGTAAAATTTTGTGCATCCACATGATAATATACTGTTATGAGGCCATTAAAAATTGTGGTGTAGAACAATACAAATGTCTAC
This sequence comes from Rhinolophus sinicus, assembly GCF_036562045.2. Lineage (NCBI taxonomy): Eukaryota > Metazoa > Chordata > Mammalia > Chiroptera > Rhinolophidae > Rhinolophus > Rhinolophus sinicus. The sequence goes on along the minus strand of NC_133761.1, from coordinate 39,694,671 downwards.
TTTCTAAACATTTACTTTGTAAAATGTGTGTAATGTATGTTCTATGAAAAAGCAGGCTATGCTTCCATTTACATAAAACAAAACAAAAAAAAATCTCTATACCTATGCACGCACACATTGCCACATAGTAAACTGTATTAATGATAGTAGTTAAGAGGTAGGAATCCAGTTTTTAATTTTTTTTCTTTTACATTTCTTCTGTGTATTCCATGTTTTCTAAATCAAGTGTTTACTGCTCATTTGGGAAAAATGTTATTATAAACCACAAAACATAATTGATGTCATGTTATTTTTTGCTCGAACTAGTTTTTTTTTTAATTTGTACTTTAGCTGGTTTATCACCACCCACTCAGTTCTGTAAATTAGAAGCCAGAATTCACCTATGTATCATCCTTCTCAACTCATTCTCTTGAGGCCATCACTTACATCATGTATCCTTTCTTTTTTTTTTTAATTTATTGGAGTGACAATTGTTAGTGAAATTACATGGATTTCAGGTGTACAATTCTATATTACATCATCTATAAATCCCATTGTGTGTTCACCACCCAGAGTCAGTTCTCCTTCCATCACCATATATTTGATCCTCCTTACCCTCATCTCTCACCCACATGCCCCTTACCCTCTGGTAACCACAAAACTATTGTCTGTGTCTATGAGTTTTTGTTTCTCATTTATTTGTCTTGTTCTTTTGCAGTTTTTGGTTTATATACCACATATCAGTGAACTCATTTGCTTCTCTGCTTTTTCTGTCTGACTTATTTCACGTAGCACCATACTCTCAAGATCCATCCATGTTTTCACAAATGTTCCTATATCATCTTTTCTTACCACCGAATAGTACTCCATTGTGTATATATACCACAACATCTTTATCCATTCATCTATCGAAGGACATTTTGGTTATTTCCATGTGTTGGTCACCGTAAACAAAGCTACAATGAACATTGGAGCACACTTGAGTTTTGTATTAATATTTTCAGATTTTTTGGGTAGATAACCAGGAGAGGGATTGCTTGGTCATATGGTAATTCTATTCATAATTTTTTGAGGAACCTCCACACTGCCTTCCATAACGGCTGCACCAGTCTGCATTCCCACCAACAGTGTATGAGGGTTCCTTTTTCTCCACAGACTCTCCAACACTTGTTACTATTTGTCTTGTTGATGATAGCCATTCTGACTGGGGTGAGGTGATATCTCATTGTGGTTTTTATTTGCATTTCTCTGATGATTAGTGATGTTGAGCATTTTTTCATATGTGTATTTGCCATTTGTATGTCCTCTTTGGAGAAATGTCTCTTCAGGTCGTCTGCCCATTTTTCAATTGGGTTTTTTGTATTTTGTTGTTGACTTGCATGAATTCCTTGTATATTTTGGATATTAGCCCCTTATCGGAGGCACTGCTTCCAAAAGTCCTCTCCCATTCAGTTGGTTGCCTCTTTATTTTGTCGATGGTTTCTTTTCCTGTGCAGAAGTTTTTAAGTTTCATGTAGTCCCATTCATTTATTTTAGCTTTTACTCACCTTGCCTTTGGAGTCAAATTCATAGAATGCTCTTTGAACCCAAGGTCCATAAGTTTGGTACCTATGTTTTCTTTTATGCGGTTTATTGTTTCATGTCCTATGTTTAAGTCTTTGATACATTTTCAAATAATTTTGGTACATGGTGACAGAATACAGTCCACTTTCATTCTTTTTCATGTGGCTATCGAATTCTCCCAGCACCATTTATTGAAGAGGCTGTCTTTCTTCCATTGTATGTATTTAGGTTTTTTGTCAAAAATTATCTGTTCATATTTATGTGGTTTTATTTCTGGGTTCTCAATTCTATTCCATTGTTCTATGTGTCTGTTTTCCTGCCAATACCATGCTGTTTTGATTACTGTAGCCCTGTAGTACAAGCTAAAGTCAGGGAGTGTGATACCTCCAGTAATGTTCTTTTTTCTTAAGATTGCTTTGGCTATTCGGGGTCTTCTGTGGTTCCAAACAGATCTGATGATTTTTTGTTCTATTTTTTTAAAAAACGCCATTGGGATTTTGATGGGGATTGCATTAAATCTATATATTGCTTTGGGTAATATGGCCATTTTAACTATATTGATTCTTCCAATTAATGAGCATGGAATGTCTTTCAATTTCTTTGTGTCTTCTTCAATTTCTTTCAAAAATGAATTATACTTCTCAGCATATAGGACCTTCAAATCCTTGGTTAAGTTTATTCCTACGTATTTTATTCTTTTTGCTGCAATTGCAAAAGAAATTGTTTTTTGTAATTCTTTTTCTGAGATTTCATTGTTAGTATATAGGAATGCTATGGACTTTCGTACGTTGATTTTTTTTTTTTTTTAATTAAATTTATTGGGGTGACAATTGTTAGTAAAATTACATAGATTTCAGGTGTACAATTCTGTATTACATCATCTATAAATCCCATTGTGTGTTCATCACCCAGAGTCAGTTCTCCTTCCATCACCATATATTCAATCCCCCTTACCCTTATCTCCCACCACCCCACCCCCTTACCCTCTGGTAACCACTAAACTATTGTCTGTGTCTATGAGTTTCTGTTTCTCATTTGTTTGTCTTGTTCTTTTGTTGTTTTTGGTTTATATACCACATATCAGTGAAATCACATGGTTCTCTGCTTTTTCTGTCTGACTTATTTCGCTCAGCATTACTCTCTCAAGATCCATCCATGTTGTCACAAATGTTCCTATATCATCTTTTCTTACCTCCGAATAGTATTCCATTGTGTATATATACCACAACTTCTTTATCCATTCATCTATCGAAGGACATTTTGGTTGTTTCCATGTCTTGGCCACTGTAAACAAAGCTACAATGAACATTGAGCACACGTGTCTTTATCTCTAAATGTTTTCAGATTTTTGGGTAGATACCCAGGAGAGGGATTGCTGGGTCATATGGCAATTCTATTCGTAATTTTTGAGGAACCTCCACACTGCCTTCCAGAGTGGCTGCACCAGTCTGCATACCCACCAACAGTGTATGATGGTTCCTTTTCTCCACAGCCTCCAACATTTGTTACTATTTGTCTTGTTGATGATAGCCATTCTGACTGGGGTGAGGTGATATCTCATTGTGGTTTTGATTTGCATTTCTCTGATGATTAGTGATGTTGAGCATTTTTTCATATGTCTATTTGCCATTTGTATGTCCTCTTCGGAGAAATGTCTCTTCAAGTCCTCTGCCCATTTTTCAATTGGGTTGTTGGCTTTTTTGTTGTTGAGTTGCATGAGTTCCTTGTATATTCTGGATACTAGCCCTTATCGGAGGCACTGTTTGCAAAAATCTTCTCCCATTCAGTTGGTGGCCTCTTTATTTTGTCAATGGTTTCTTTTGCTGTGCAGAAGCTTTTAAGTTTCATATAGTCCCATTCGTTTATTTTAGCTTTTACTTCCATTGCCTTTGGAGTCAAGTTCATAAAATGCTCTTTGAACCCAAGGTCCATAAGTTTAGTACCTATGTTTTCTTCTATGCAGTTTATTGTGTCAGGTCTTATGCTTAAGTCTTTGATCCATTTTGAATTAACTTTGGTACATGGTGACAAATAGCAGTCCAGTTTCATTCTTTTGCACGTGGCTATCCAATTCTCCCAGCACCATTTATTGAAGAGGCTGTCTTTGCTCCATTGTAAGTTTTTAGCTTCTTTGTCAAAAATTATCTGTCCGTATTTATGTGGTTTTATTTCTGGGTTCTCAATTCTATTCCATTGGTCTATGTGTCTGTTTTTCTGCCAATACCATGCTGTTTTGATTATTGTAGCCCTGTAGTACAAGCCAAAGTCAGGAAGTGTGATACCTCCATTATTGTTCTTTTTCTTAAGATTGCTTTGGCTATTCAGGGTCTTTTGTGGTTCCAAACAAATCTGATGATTTTTGTTCTATTTCTTTAAAAAATGCCATTGGGATTTTGATGGGGATTGCATTGAATCTGTATATTGCTTTGGGTAATATGGCCATTTTAACTATGTTGATTCTTCCAATCCATGAGCACGGAATGTCTTTCCATTTCTTTGTGTCTTCTTCAATTTCTTTCAAAAATGTCTTATAATTTTCAGCATATAGGTCCTTCACATCCTTGGTTAAGTTTATTCCTAGGTATATTATTCTTTTTGCTGCAATTGCTAAAGGAATTGCTTTTTGTATTTCTTTTTCTGAGATTTCATTGTTAGTATATAGGAAAGCAATGGATTTTTGTATGTTGACTTTGTAGCCAGCCACTTTACTGTATTCGTTGATTGTTTCTAACAGCTTTTTGGTGGAGTCTTTAGGGTTTTCTATATTTATAGCATCACGCCATCTGCAAAGAGTGATAATTTAACTTCTTCATTCCCAATTTGAAAGTTTTTTATTTCTTTCTCTTGCCTGATTGCTCTGGAAAGGACTTCCAACATGATGTTGAAAAGCAGAGGTGATACGGGACATCCTTGTCGTATTCCTGAACGTAGAGCAAAGGGATTCTGATTTTCACCATTAATTATGAGATTAGCTGAGGGCTTGTCATATACGGCCTTTATTATGTTTAGGTATTTTCCTTCTATACCCATTTTATTAAGTGTTTTAATCATAAATGGATGTTGTATCTTGTCAAATGCTTTATCTGCATCAATTGATATAATCATATGATTTTTGTCCTTTATTTTGTT